>NC_088801.1:56389637-56705193 GCF_011386835.1 Chrysemys picta bellii
AGGAAAGTAATTACACAAAGAAAGATATGTTGCCATGTAAATCAAGGTGTGTTTTTTAAAAAATACTGTTGGTTTACAAGAAATCTTGATTAAATTCAGTGATGTGAATAATCTCTATTTACAGCAATCCACCGTGCTCTAGAGCCGGCAAGTCTTCAGACAAACTAAGAGGTCTTCTTTGCTTTGCACAGTGTTTCCTTCCAATAAGATTTTTACTTGTTTCACAACAAAACAAAGACAGAAAAAAATCAACCCCAGAGCAAACAAGCTTTTCAGCCAACTCCAGTGCTCTACAGCAACTGTACAAGCTCTACCCTAGATACACATCAGTGGTTCCCTGTTCTGCTTTTGGGAAATCGTGCAGGATTCTGCTCATTCTTGCCCATGGGTCCTGTCCCAGTCAGCAGCTAGCGCTCACTGGGGACTGCCTGAAGGAAGGCTACCTTTCATTTAGCTGATTTAAAGTAACATGCAGGGCCGGCTCTAGGCACCAGCAAAGCAAGCAGGTGCTTGGGGCGGCAAATTTGCAGGGGCGCAAGAATCCATTATGAGAGCTGAGAACCAACAGGGGGCTCTGGGAGCTGTAGTTCCTTGGTAAGCTCCCTGCCTATAGAGCCAGCCCTGGAACAGGGAAAGAACTACATTTCCCAGCATTCCCTCGGCCGCAATTAACAGGAAAGGGAGGGGGAAGGAGTGTAGAACTGAAACCTCATGCTGCAGCTTGCTGTAAATGGTAGGGACAGAGCCAGCTCTAGGTTTTTTGCTCCCCCTACCCCAGCCCTGGCCCCCACCTGCACCCCCCTGCTGCCCCAGCCCTGGTTTCTCCCCTTACCCGCATCTCCTGCCACCCCAGCCCTGGGTTCTCCCCCTACCCGCATCTCCTGCTACCCCAGCCCTGGGCTCTTCCCCCTACCCGCATCTCCTGCCACCCCAGCCCTGGGCTCTTCCCCCCACCCGCATCTCCTGCCACCCTAGCCCTGGGCTCTTCTTCCCCCTGCACCTGCACCCCCTGCCGCCCCAGCTGTGGCCCCCACCTGCACCTCCTGCCGCCCCAGCCTGGGCTCTTCCCCCCCCCCCCCCCGGCACCTTCTGCCGCCCCAGCCCTGGGCTCTCCCCCAAAGTAAGAATTGGGTGGACTAAATGGACATTGCACCTCTCTATATGAAGCCTAGCAAGGCAGGTAGGTGGATCCCACTAGAATTTAAAATGAAAAGTAAGGGAGGGGAGGCTCTACTAGACTGGGCAGCTTTAGATACTGTACCAGGCACGTAGGAGGATTTACACTTCTGAGCCATGGAAGCAGAAATTAACTTTTCTTTTCCAGATTTAGCTAATATTCAGAAAGGGAATCCAGCACCTGCCTTCCAGATTTGAACACCCTCAACATTCAGGAGTGCTCAAGCTCAATTTGGGCAGCTGTTACTTATTTCTCCCAAATCAAATATACTGATCCACTGTAACTTGCTGTAGGAAAAAGTAGAATAAATTGAGCAAGAAATGCTTCCCAGTGGTCATTAGGACTGGAATTACTATTTTCAACAGCCATTGCTTTATTATTATTATTATTTATTACTATTTTTAAGTTTTAGTTTTATTTGTTTAAAAGGAAGACAGTGATATTGCATTGGCAAATTCCCCATAGAAACAAAGAATGGAACAAAAGAATAATAAAGGCACCTCAACTTTTCCTCATTTATGTAGGACGGTCTTATAATATGCATCCAGATATCCTTCAATCACACAAGCTGAAAATTGTTCCACTTTACTGCAGTTCTGTAACCGTATGGGAACCAATCCTGTCTGTGTTCTGTGCACATCCAAAATTCCTGATGAATGACCCGCCCTGGGAGCGAGTTACCAGTGACCCAGGGCTGGGGCGGCAGGAGGGTGCAGTGTGTGTGTGTGGGGGGGGGGGGGGGGGGTGCGGGGGGGCGGGCAGCCAAAATTTTTTTTGCTTGGGGCAGCAAAAAAACCTAGAGCCGGTCCTGGTCACATGGCCCCTTCCTTTTAAAGCTGTGGTCCCATGGTGTAGACATCCACAGCTTAAATACAGGAAAGAGAAAACTGGCACTTTTCTATGCCCATTAGGCAATCTCCTGCTGTTTGCATGCACACATATATATCACAGCAAGTTTCTATCCATTGTCAGGGTGAAAAGAGAAATAAAAATGACCCATTGCTCATATATTCAGTAATATCTAGATGTTCGTGTGCACAGTCCCTTCCCTTACCTCTGTCACTGCCTGGGGGGACGAAGGTGCTCTGTTGCTATGCATATGCAGTCATTGACACTTCTGCTGAGATTACCAAGAAGAAGCCAGTTATTATAGTTCGTGTGGCATGGCCACCCGTCTTATCGAACTAAACTACTGTTACCACCGAACAGACATCAAATGGTAACTACTTTGTCATTCTTAACCTGAATATAATTTGAACCAGTGTCTTAGAAGTCAAGGCTTCTTATAGCATGACCAGATCCCTCCTACATAGGTTCACTAAAGAAAAATAAGAAAAAAAACCCACCCTAGTATCTTCAGACCAGACAGAAGTCTACCATGAAAAATCAAAAGGTGAACCATGCTGGGACTTACATTGCTTAAAATGTCCCAAACTATCTAACCGTGTCAAAGATCCAGTGAACAGTTGATTGAAAACCACCTCAAGGTAACTTGATTGATCTTCTCATCTGTTTGCTGGGAAAATCTCTGCAAGCAAAAACTCTCTGGATGATGGATAGAGTGAAAGAAAAAGAGTGCCTAGGAGGACTGTGAGAGGACCCAGGAGATAGATGTTATAATCTTACCTCAAATATATTTTGAGGAAAGCGCTGTAGAATGTTAAGGAAGGTGCGACTTTCTAGAATAATCTTGTGATTTCCTAAGTAATTCTAAACAAGACATAGGATCAGGTCCTTGCCCGATAGAAATCAGTATGGCTGTATTGATAACAACAACTGATGAGAATCCATGCATCCCATAAGGGTTATTGGACTTTTTATTTGTCCTTTATGTTGTAATTTATATGCCATTGTATGTTCAGAAGGCCTAGAAAATGTAAAAACATCTGATCTTTAGCGCTAGCACTTCCTTGTACTATCTCATATCTTTTGAAGTAAAAGTTAGTGTTGTACTCTATGAACCCTTATGTATATGAAGTTTCGGCCAAAAGGAATTTAAAAATTACCATATAAGGTAATTGTTTGGGTTTAAAGGTTCTTAAATTGCTAGTTATTGCCTCATCCCATATTTTCCACTGATGATTTTCAAATTTAGTCACTCTGTGCTCTGTTTTAAGAGAAATGGCACATACATGATTATATATTGTGTATATAGGAGGTAGAACAAATCTTGTTTCCACCCTAACATATGTTGTACCTCCTCTATACCATAGATAATAAGCATGTATGTGCCATTTCTCTTAACATCTCAATGCCTTTGAAAGCAAATGCTTTAGAAAACGACTAGGTTTTAAATGGAATAAATCTATAAAAAATGTCAAGCTTCATCAGAATTCAACAACCCCCATATTCCCTAGTTGTCTAGGAACAATGGAAATTTTTGGGACATTGGTTAAGAATGAAACCAGAGCATCTGCCATTCCAGGTGTGCTGTTGGACAGCTGGAGCAATATGCACAGGGCCTGTGAGACACATTGCAATTCTATGCAATATCTTTGAGGACCATATTGTATGAAATCTCTGAATGGTTTATGTATGATTCTATTCTACTCCATAGGGGAGGGCTGCCACAGCTACTACAGGAACTATAAAGAGTGTGGGGATGGTGATTAGAGTTGTTTGGTCTCAGTGATTCACCTTAGAGAGATACCACCGCCAGCGTGGCTTGCATATTGGTCAAGCTGGGTTTTCCAGCGACTAGCAGACAAAGAAAGGGCTTTTGGTATAAAGACATGAGCTTGAACAGATACAGGCCTTTCTTTCTCATCCAGCAAATGGACAGGTCCTTCTTTCCAAGGAAAGACCCAACCCTTGCAGAAGTGTTGGAAAGACTTTGGCCTGCTAGGGCTTCAGAAGACTGATGGGTGACTCCTAGTATGTTTTGGGTGTGTTTAAATCTGTTGTTTTTATATATTTTTCTCTGTAATGCTTTTGCCTTAAGAATAAATGTGCTTGCTTAGAAAGAGCGATGTGGTAATTTAAAACTGCTGGCAAACACTGTGCATAGCCCTCAGAGAGACCTTTAAGGCATAGCACAGACCTTTAAGTAGACTGACTTGCTGGGGATATCACCGTGTAATACAGAAAGTTGTGGATCCTTAAAACCCTGGTTAGGAAGGAGAGACACTGGTCTTTGCCCAAGACAGCTGAACCTGAAGTGGGTTCCCTCGAGGGACCATGGAAAGGGAATACAGATGCAGTTGCCCAAAGTGACATTTGATGGTACAGGAAGGACTCCTGAAGGAGGTACAGAAGATTTTTTTTTTTTGAGGTGGATGAAGAAAAAATATGATGAACAAAATGGATCTGTTACATACCATACAGATGTTGCTTTTCACACCAAACACATTTGCCAGTACTTCTAAGTGACTGTCACCATTTTGGCAACTTCAAACTCTTCAATAGGTATAAAACATTCAAACTAATGAAATTACTGACAACACATGGTAGAGGCTCTGGAAACGTATAATAGCTTGTTATTCCCATGTTCAGTTTAGCTTAGTTCAGCTTGTTATGCTGCACATTGTAAAGGAGAAATCATAGATGGTGGGGATCTGATCCTTGAGCTTACAGTGTGTGTTTTCCCTGAAAGGTTAGGAGTCCATTGCAGATCAGTATGCTCCTCTATTTAAACACTTTCTTCTGTGGAAATGAAATATCAGAGGAATATGTTGCCAGAGACCAGAAGTGAACAGGATTGTATTACATCAGAATTATACTAAATCTGGATTGACTGCCTAAATAAAGATTTGCACAAACACCAAACATCTTCCCCACCCCCGCACAGTTAGGTCTAGATTATGCTCAGCCTGTGTGTGGGTGTGCATGGTAACTGGGGAGAGGAATTTAAAAATGGCTAGTGTGGCTGGTCTGGTTGGTTCATACAGTACATTTTCCAATCATGTTGCGTTGTGATTGGACAGTGAGGGGAAAAAAGTCAGATATAAAGCCTTAGACTTTTTGCCAAAAGCAATTCTCAGTAAAAGTTTACCAGTTTTGTATTTTTCATGGTGAGGGAGGACACTTAAGGCTTGATTCAGCAAATCACTTAAGCGTGTGAATAACTTCAAAGCACTCCGGGGCTGAGCTTTAAAAAAGATAATCACGTGCTTAAGTGATTTGCTGAATTGGGACGTTTTTGCTAGATTGTAGCTAGGCCTTTGTGGATGCACAAAGGTTAGGGGGGTGGAGGGGGAGGCCACAAGGTATTTCCATTCACCTTCACCTGTTTGAGGGGAAGCCCTTAAATCCTCACATACTGGAGTGTATAAAAAAAAAAGAAAAAAAAAAAAAAGAGGCGGTGGGGGATATGAAGGACAAGATTCCTAAAAAGAAATGAGAAAAAGAAAAGAAATTCCGCTCCAGCGGCTGAATCAAAGCCAGCATAGTGATACACAAGCAATGTATGTCTGTGGCCATTCAGGTATGTGTTCCCCTAGTGTTCCCTGGGGGCATTTGAGCTGTCTCAGCATGGAAGCAGTCAAAAGAATACCTCCAGGTCCTGCTGCTGCACCAGAATCCCTCCCCATCCTCTAACATGTGCTTTTGGCATAAAAAGCCACACTCGAACCCTTAAGCTCTATGTTGCACGGAGGATCTTCTGATCAGAAATTCATGTTGCATTTCCCAAGTGATTATACTGAGGTGGGCTGTAGTTCACGAAAGCTTATGCTCTAATAAATTTGTTAGTCTCTAAGGTGCCACAAGTACTCCTGTTCTTTTTGCAGATACAGACTAACACGGCTGCTACTCTGAAACCTGTATACTGAGGTTGTTTGGTGGGAAATCTGCAACAATGCAGATTTGTTTTCAATGCAACAGTATGATGTATGGGCTGCAATGGGAATCTGTTGCCTGGCAGCAGCAACAGTTACTTCATAGGTGTCTTGTCATTTGAAAAACTGTGAAGCAGAAATGACCGCCATTTTATTTGATTAGTGATTTTTTTTTTCCGGATAGAAATTTTTTTCTATGTGTTGCAGGTTTTTACTAGATTGGCTTTACATGTCCATTTAAATAAAGTCAGAGGGCTCATACAGTATAGGCAGCCCTGGCATTTTAGACAGATGATACATTTGGTAATATTCCAGTTATGGTTAGCAGTCAACCAAGGAATTAATAGTGAGATTTTATTAAATGTAACTGTTACTTTCTAGGTGAACATTTAATTAGTTAACTTAATTGCTTTTTGTTACTCACTGTTGGAAAATGTAACAAAGTTCCAGTAACTCATTACTGGCAATGAGTCATTTAAAAATACCTGCAGTTCATCTTGTTCATTTCATGAAAGTTATGTCACCACGACAGTTTATAGAGAAATGTCACATTTACTCTCTGGTTGTGTCTGGAAAAGACTATTTCATAAGTACTGCGGCAATCTGCATTAAAGTTTGAAATGTGATAAGGTAGCTAATGCTACAAGTTGATTATGAAATTGTAAAAAAAAAATTGTCAAATTGAAATATGAACAGTTTAATTGTTTATTTTAATGTGGCTTAAAAATTTGAAAAACTACTGTGTGTACTCAGAGGAAGAAAAACAACCCTTCTCCCTAGTTTGTAATTAGCAAATACTTTTGGTTTTGTATTTTTTACATCAGTTACATTTAGGTATTTTTTTCCTCATTTGTTCTCAAGTGTGTGATTCATGTCTCATATCTTCCAACATTATTTTTAGCTGCCTAAAATTAAAATTCATATTCCTTTATGACCTCTTGTGAGTGAGGGTTGTAAGCTGGTGGCCCAATGTACCAGTCAGTATGTCCGCTAAAGCACCCAGCAGTGACAGAAATTCATTCCCTTTCTTTGGGGTTTTATTTCATTAACAAGTTCATTGACAGTGCAATTCAAAACGAATCTTTGATACTCTCTGTAGTTTCTTTCCTAAAACCCTGCACCTGCAACCTGGCTTTTCCTGTTGCCTCTCCTTCAAGCTTCTGCCTCTGCTCCTTGCAGGAATCTCCTACCAGACCACTCACCTGGCTGGAAGGCTGCTCCCACATCCTTCCTTCTGACCGGTGATCATGTGACTCTTTTTCATCTGACTCAGCTAATTGGCCAGGTCCCTGAAACAGGGTGCTGAGTCATGCACGTGCAGCCCAGGGCCAGTGCCCTGTTACAAGGGTGTTCAGTGCTCCATTTGAAAATATCATCCAGTACAACTCGTTGTAAAAAGGAAGGGGTGGAAAGGAATTTTTAATCAGGCAAAACATCAGAGGGAGTCTTGTCTGAGTAAGGCCTGCAGAATCTGGCCACAGTGCTGTCAAAGTTAAAACATTACATTAGTATTGTGTATACTAACATATGGCTCAAACCTAAGAAAGCAGTTTTAGAACTTTGACCTGTTCTGTTGCAATGTATTCAAGGGTAGCTTGCAGATTGGCAATGCCTACTTGAACCAGCCTTCAGAGGGTAACACCTGTTTAATCAGAGAAATGCTATGAGTAGTTGTTACATTGTTAGAGCCATTGCTAACTGAAGTCCTCTGTTAATGAGATATTTCACTTTCCAGCTAGTGGCATAGAAATTTGTCTAATGACCATGACACAGAACTGTAGCTGCTTTAAAAAAAAAAAAAAAGGGGGGGGGGCAAAATAAATAAATAAATAAAACAGTGCAGAGCAGCAGCTGCTACATGTAATGAAAAAGTGCCTATAGATATTCAAGTAGACATGTGGTGTCTGTAAGTTTTATCTGAGAGTCTGGTTTCTGAATTTACTTTGCTAGTTGCTGACCTATCTGTAGTGTCTATCAACCGAAACTATATTTCAGTCTCTTTGGGGGGCAGAGACTGTATTTTACATGCATGTTTATACAGCACCCGGCTCAATGGGACCCCAATCCTGAGCTACCACAATATAAATAATAATTAACATAACTCTTTAACTTACTCTGGATGTCATGTGAAGCACCTCCTTCATAATGCTCAACTCCAGTGAGCCTGGGAAATGAGAGATCAGGGCCAAGGAGCAAAATCCAGTCTCCCACATGGTGGCGTAGGAAACTACATTCATTTTGGGTCCCCTCTTTTAAGAAATGACATATTGGAATATTTTAGATAAGTCTATAGAAGAGCAACAAAAAATGTGGCATGTGGAGGCTTTTCTATAAGGTGCCTCAGTTTGGGTGTCCAGAAACACCAAGTCACTATTGAAAATCTAGACTGCTTTGTGTGAGTTGAGCCAAACTCCAGTGCACATGAGATATGGCAGGACAGAAAATAAATAGGACAAATGTTTAAAAATGTCTGCCTTACAGGGATGTAGTTTAGTTTATTAAGCTCATATATGTACATCAAACTACTAGCAGTTAACATAGCAAAAAAAAAAAAAACCCAAATAAACCCAGATCATCAATAAGTAGAGAGTACTTAAAATCTGGGAAAGCTGCAGGTGAAGACCAAGTTATTGGGGAAATGTTGAAAACTTGTGGTGATGAGACATTGATAAAATCACCATTTTTTTTTCAAAGTATGAAACCAGGAAAAAACCTCCAGAACAATTGAAAAATATCCTTATAGTCAAATACCAAAAAGAGATGACTTATGTGACTGGAATAGTAGGTATGTTGTTGCATTCCTGTTAGTGACAGGTAAAGACGTCTTCAGTATCATTTTAAGCATAATGGCAGAAACCACATATTAGAAACTTCATAGAGTTTAAGAAAGCATTGACAACTTCCATCACAATTCACTCTGGAACATCTTGTTGTCTTATGGTATGACAATAAAAATAATTAACATCAATCTTTTTATAGGTGCAAGTAAATGCAGACGAGCGAACAGTTAAACATAAACACTGGTGTCAAACCAGATGTATTCTTTCTCTAGTGAAGACCTCCTAAATTGACCGCAGAGCGCTCTTCGGTTGACTCTGGTACTCCAGGTCCCTGAGAAGAGTAAGGTATGTCGATGGGAGAGCGTTTCCTGTTGACGCAGCGCAGTGAAGACACTGCAGTAAATCGACCTAAGCTAACTTAGGTCAACTTACCCTGGTAGTGTAGACAAGGCCTGATTTTGCTGATGATATGGCTCTAAGTGACAGCTGACCCAGCACGCAAGCGAAAACCAAAAGACTGCCCAGCATCCCATAAAAGACAGCATTCATAACGAGTTATGAAAAAACGAATCTAATGAGAATCCCAGCAACTCCCAACTCAAGCCTTACATTGGAAGACAAAGGATCATAGAATATTAGGGTTGGAAGAGACCTCAGGAAGTCATCTAGTCCAATTCCCTGCTCAAAGCAGGACCCACACCAGCTAAATACAAGAGGTGAGTCCTTTCACATACCTTGGCAGCAACATGCAAGACAGTGGGAATGTCCAGAAGGAAATAACATCATGGATTGGTAAAGCGGAAGCCCCGTTTGCCAGTTCACACAAGATTTGGTGATCAGAAATCTACATCTTAAAGACTGGTTTCAGAGTAGCAGCCGTGTTAGTCTGTATCCGCAAAAAGAACAGGAGTACTTGTGGCACCTTAGAGACTAACAAATTTATTAGAGCATAAGCTTTCGTGGACTACAGCCCAAAGAAGTGGGCTGTAGTCCACGAAAGCTTATGCTCTAATAAATTTGTTAGTCTCTAAGGTGCCACAAGTACTCCTGATCTTAAAGACTAACTACTTGTTTTCAACTCAGATGTTGTTTCCACTTTAACATATGGCTTTGAAAGCTAGAAATCCACTACAGACAGATATTTAAATGCCTTCAAAAGCAAATATCTCCAGAAAATACTAGGTATTAAAATGAAATGAATTTAAAACAAATGCTGGGATACGTCAGAGAGTCCAACAACTCCTTATCTCTAAAGTTGCGCAGAAAAGAAGATAGAAATATCTGGGACATGTGTAGAGCATAAAGCCAGTGTCTGCCTGGCAAGCGTGTGATAGGACAGCTGGAGGAACACGTGAATGGGGCTGACCAAAAGAATCCCTTTGTCGAACTGTACTTTAAGAGGAAAACGTATGGGATTTAACAACACAGAAGACAAGCAAAGAATGGCCCAGAATAGACAAGGATTGTGAAGATTTGTCTGTGCCTAACTGACATTTGCTGGCATGGAAGGATTCAGATTCAGTAAGTGGTAACAACATCCCTGAAAGCTTGGGAAAAAGCAGTTGTGTTTTCTATAGGGCTGTAGTCTTTGTACTGAAAGATTTGCAGGCACCTCTCTCCAGCCAACAGGAATGTGGAGGTGCTCCTCTGGAAGGTCTGAGTAACGGAAATCACTTTGTTTCAGACAATCTTTCTATTTTAATGGGAGCGATACAGATACATGTTTTAGAGCTTCCCTGCCCTTCCATGGGGATACTATTGTGGTGAATCTAGGCATTCTCTAGGAATGTCAAGATCTGCTTAATAGCCTGGTTGTGATTTTTTAGAATCTTTACTAACAGCTGAGGGGAGCTATTCTTGTGGCCATTGCGTGCAGCAGGATCTATAATTAATTCCCTTGGGTCGTTAAACCACTGTACAAACTTGCTGTGGTTACATTTTTCTTCAGTCTTCCGCAACACATCATTAAACGACTTAAGAAAATGAAGTTATTTCCTTCTTTAGTTCAATCTTGAGGATATCACATATCAGATACTGACCTTAGGTTTGTGCCGCTAAAGTGCAAAGGGAATCATTTAAAGGGTCCAGTAGTAGATTTTGGAAGAATGTATTTACTTCTTTTTTTCATTTGCACCAAATCAAAATACGAAGGCCAAATTCTGCTCAGTTATATGTGGGGTGACTCATTGTCTTCAAATGTGCTATTGCTGAAGACAATGGCCCAGAACTTCAGCTGGTTTAAATTGGCACAGCTCCATTGACTTCATTGGAGCTGTGTTGATTAAACCAGCTGAGGATGTGGTCCAAAGTTACTCTGAATTTACACTGGTATAATCGAGAGCAGAACTGAGCCCTGTAGAGACATTGAGATCCTCTTGAACAAATTAATTAATTAAAACCCAACAACCAATGGAAGAGTTGAGTTTGTTTGTTGTAATAGGCTGGATGAAGTTCACCCCTATTAAAAGAATAGCTGGGCTATCAATCATTGGGCTAGCTCAGTATTATTTTTTAGCAATGCAGTGTGCTGCCATACGAGATGCTTGAATTCAAACTCTGAGTGCACCAAACTGGCAGGGACTGGAAGCTCCCTGCATAGGTGGTGCTTTGAGCATTAAGAACAACACTTAATGGAATTCTTGAGCAGATGTCTTCTGCTTGATGTTCAAAACAGTGCCTATTGAGGAAACTAACTCTAGGTAAGAGTGGTGGTGATGAGGGGGAGAAAGGAAGGTGTGAAGGATATGGGGGAATATCTGTATTATTTTTGTGAATACTATGTGGACCTCTGCTTATGTGGTGGTGTTTATGCTGGTTGCTACATGGGTTCAAAGGGTTAACACTTGCAGGAGTCATCTCACTTCCCCAGGAGCCAGACAGTGGCTTTAGATAACCCAATCACTAGTACATAACAGACAATGCAGAAAGAACAATTGCTTTGATTCCCTATCCCTGCTTCCCTCCTCCGCTCTGGTGGGGTGCATAAACCAGTTTGACTAGGTTCAGATAGGGTGACCAGACAGCAAGTGTAAAAAATCGGGACGGGGTGGGGGATAACAGGAGCCTATATTTGAAAAAGCCCCCCAAATCATGACTGTCCCTATAAAATCAGGACATCTGGTCACCCTAGATTCAGGAGAACCAGGGCAGACAAAGAAACTTGGAAAGGGATAAAAAGTAGACCCTTTAAAAACAGGAGAAGGCTGTATCTGCGGGGAAATAAATGGAATCCAGTTCCCTAGAAGTGGGGGTACCAGGGGTAAGTTGGGCCTGCCTGAGCTTTGAGTGAAATACTAAGACCATGCTTAAGACAAAACAAGATGTGAATAGGCTTTTTTATTGTTTTAACCCTTTTCTCTGAAAGCTGAGTTCATATGGATAAATAAAAAAATCCTTTGTTTTGAAGAAGCTGTACTGAGTAACTGCATTTACCTACTGGCCATAGCTTCCGAAGAGAAGTCTCTTGCATGTGCTAAACTCAGTTGGGCCTGCTGAGGAATCACAGTTTGTGCAGAACCAGCCCTAGCCAGTTTTACTGGCAAGGGCAGAAAACATCCTCTTCCTCTTCCTCGTCCCATGCCCCTCCCCCCATCCAAGTCAAAATAAAATACAATAAAATGATCCACCGCTGATTAATCGGCAGAGCAAAAGAAAAGCTGCCCAATCAGAGAAGCAAAAACAACTGATCAATCAGGCTGGAGGAAAAACAAACACAAAAACCCCAGCCGAGTGGTGCACTGGTCCAGTGTCCTCTAGAACCACCCTGCCTGCCTGCACATAGAACTGGCTGTGGGAAAGTGAACAGGAGCAGGGCCGCCCGGGGAGCGGGGGGGGGGATGGGGACAAGTGGGGCAATTTGCCCCAGGTCCCGCAGGGGCCCCGCGAGCCCTGGCCCAGCGGTGGTTCGGGTCTTCGACGGCATTTCGGTGGCGGGGGGCCCTTCAGTGCTGCCGAAGACGTGGAGCGACTGAAGGGCCCCCACCGCCGAAATGCCGCCAAAGACCCGGACCGCCACCAGGTGAGTACAAGTGCCGCAGCTCCCCCACTTTGCCCCAGGCCCCCTGAATCCTCTGGGCAGCCCTGAACAGGAGTGCTGTAGCCTGGGGACCTTGCATGTGAGTGGGAGAAAAGTGGAATTCCACCCTAAGAGGAGTCGAAGGTTGCAGGGCCTGTCATTTGAAAGGGTGCACATAAGAGAGCCTGAAGAGGGGCCAGAGATGCAGCTAACCTTGTAAAAGTGACAGTGGGCCATCCTGGAGAACCTCCTTTTTCCTCAGGAGGACGTTACTGAGTATGATAGGCAAAAAATGTAATGTACCTTTACTAATCTTTTCCTTTAGCTCTTGTAAGAGCTATTAATACTCCTCCAACACAGAGGCTGCTATGCTAGATTTTTAGCAAGGCCAGTACCACGAACAGGGCAGTGAGGCAGAGTGGGTGAGCTGGTGCGATGTTCCGTGCACACACATGCCTACGATACAAAGCTGTTGTGTCTAATTTTAAGTTTCCCAGCATTCCTTTAGGAGAACACATGTTCTGGGTGTGATCTCCTGAAAGTGAAGAAATACGTCAAGTTTTTGGATATCACTTCATCCTGAGGGGGCACAGGTACTGTAATGTGTCTGGTGTAAAAAACTTGTCTTACGTTTTAAAAACTTTAAATATGTTTAAATGGGAAGGGACAAGTTAACAACCATCTTGGGCTTGGATTTTTTCTCCTTCATACGTTCATCCCCAGATACATGTACTTTTGTAGTGAGTGCGGAACTTTTAAAAATATATCTTCAGCTTTATGTCATTGAGCGTCTCTTCCCGGGCAGTGATAGCATGTGGGCAGTTTATACAAGGGTTAAGATATTGCACTCATTACTACTATGAGTGGTGAATATTGTACAGAGCTCATATTGTAAGTGGGTTCAAGGCCTCTCTTTGTGGGCACTATCCTCCAGGCCAAAGAGGACTGGAAGTAATGCCCTTCTGAGCCAACCTACATGGCTTTTTAGTGTCTGGGAGATCAGCAGGTGAGCATTAGGAGGAAACTTCTTCCTGTCTGCACTGGAACTGAGCATCCTGTATTTCAAACACATGGCTCTTGTCAGCCAGGCCCAGAAATCAAACCCATCTCTCCTGCAGCACAGCACGTGGTGTTACTTGACTGGCACATCAGTGGTTTTATTAAGGTTAACAAGCCTTTTTCTGTCTGACATGTGCCATTCTTTTCAATGGGCATTTTGTGGGGATGAGGCATAAAATGAA
The DNA here is from genome assembly GCF_011386835.1 of Chrysemys picta bellii. Classification (NCBI taxonomy): domain Eukaryota; kingdom Metazoa; phylum Chordata; order Testudines; family Emydidae; genus Chrysemys; species Chrysemys picta. The sequence continues at coordinate 56,403,626 of NC_088801.1, forward strand.
CAATAAAACCTTCCTAATTCACATTAATGATTGGCAGACCTGTTGCAATTGTTTTGCATTTTCTGAATGAACGAGCAAATAATAAAAAAGCCAGACTGACGGATCACAAACTGTACTTTTCTCATTTATTTGACAAGTGTAATTTTAAAATTAGATATGACCATTCTTCCTACTAGAGCAGTAATTATTCTGTAGCACATATAGTATCCGAGCACAACAGTGAAGTTTCAGTAATAGCAGAGCTCACTACAGATTTCTGCTGAAAAGTAGGGAGAAACCATTGGGTTCTGAGCACTTCTGGATTAGGTTGTGTGTGCATTAATGCTGCATGGTTTCATGGGGTCCAAAGTACCCCATTTGGCAAGTAGCTGGGTTCCTGTGGCTAATCTTGTTTTTGGAGGTGCTTGACCATTTCTGCACTGGTAGTCTGTCTGTCTGTCTGCTCATGGGCCTAATTCTCCTTCCTCTGGGCTGTTCATTATGCAAAATGCAGGGGAAAGATCCTTAGCTGAGTTCAGTGGATTTTGAAGAATGTTTGAGTGAGCTGAAATGCTATGAAGGTATGATGGAAAAAGTTTTCAGAGAGGAAAATCTAGGACAGTATAAGTAACACTGAATGTACCACTACGTGGGTTTTGTCACTAACATATCTAGTACCAGACATACTAATAGTTTGAAGGAATTAAAAAAAAAGTCTATACCTAAATACAGATTGCGACCCGTATGCTAGTTGAGCCATACTTTTTAAATCAATATTTAAAAAAATATCCATGATAGCACTACAGATCCCACACCCAGTACATTTTTTTTGGTTCAAACAAACAACCTAGACAATAACATTTGTTTTAACTTCTAATTGTCTCTGGTTTAAATTAAATTTTTATTTTAAAAATTTAATGTGTGTGTATATTTAGAGCATTTGAGAGGCACTCTTTAATAAAAGAACCAGACTTTTAAAATGTTGCTAACATATAGGCCGTGATCCTGCAAACACTTTAAAGATATGTTTAATTTTCCTTCTATGCATAGTCTCATTGATTTCAATGAGCCTATGTGTGACAAAACACTTAAGTACATTCCTAAGTGTTTGCAGGATTGGAGTCTTGAGGCACAGCCTAAAAATTAGCTCAATTTTATTTTTAAGAGCCTTTCCTGAGCATTTCTTTTAAAAAATGAACATGCTGAAAATGGAAGGCAGCCATTGAAAAGAGAACAGTAGTTTCCAAAAATGAGACAGTAATTTTGATTGCTGTGCTGTTATACTGTAGATTTTATCTGCAGTGTTATTCAGCTCTCTAGGGCTGTGTATTAAGTCCTTTCTTATCTACCTTAACTACATTGTTTTAAAGACTGAATTTGCTACTATTTAGAGCATACTTCATGCTGTCAGACAAGACTTACAAAGGCTTCCCTAGGTATTTGGCAGTAGAGAGAAATATGACCATAAATAGGTAGAATAGCCATTGTCCGCCATTCTTAGCTGTGTTATTAAGAGCTCTGTTTCTAACTGTGCATTACTTAGAAAAGTGCACTCTCCATTGTATTAAAAAGTACTAGTTATTTTGTGTGTGTGTGGTTAGTGGGAATACTTATCTACCAGTGGGCTTTTACCTCACCCTTCCAGTCATGACCATGGGGGGGATGCAGAATATTAGGTGGGACTAAGGAGAAAAAAGTGGTGTTGAAGGTTTTCTCCCACCCATTTAGGTGGCTGTTCCACCTCTGCCTTCTAAGATTACCCTCTCCCCTTTTGTGTGTTAGAAGCTGCTGAACAAGCCCTGAAGCTAACCGAGGTAATGTCCTCCTTAAACTGTAATGCCCGTGGGCGCCAGCTGCTGTGGAGACGAAAAGATCCAAGTTATTTAAAGTAGTCCATTTTGCTAAAAGAATAGTAATATTAGATCCTTGTGGAGGTCTAAAGTACTATTTCATTTTAGGTGTGTCAAGAGATAAGAAGGATGATGTACAAACTGTCACTTTTGCAACTGCTGATCGGAAAGGCAGGTAATGTGTTAGACAGTTTTAGAGTCAATAGACACAGGGGTGAAATTCACAACTTTCTAAAAACATGCTATAATTCCAGGCACGCACACTTAGACACCCTCTCTGCAACTTGATTTGTCCATTCAAAATGCAGCTGTGCACACAAATCAGATGAGCTGTCTAAGTTCTCTGATATTCTACACATGCAAACTGAGTTGGGAGGCATTCAAATTAGGGTGCCCAAAGATTAGAGTCCAAGTGGGGTGTGTTGTCCTTTATATATAGAAGAAGAGGGGGAAATAGTTTAAATGAAGATTACCCAAGAATTAGCAAAGGTCAGTATGTGATATTCATGGAGTTAGTTTACACTATGTAAAATGTTTCCAGATATTTTACTTAGTTTAGAGGACTACTGAGTAAAATTCAATGGGATGGATTCCGACTTGGGCCCTGCCTTAGTGTAGGAAGGCTGTGCTAGAGAAGCTGTTGAGCTCTCTTCCCCCTACATTTCTATGAGTCTATAGTTGATAGTATCTGCTGCAGGATGACACATTGGATTGAATGTGCAGGGTGGAAAATGGCGAGATGGAAGATCACTGTTACACATGTGCTGATATTCAGGTTTATTGAAAAATTCACTATTATGTCGTGAGTATCTCTATATGTAGGAAAGAGAGGGATGTGAACAAATTGGCTTGGCTTTTATATTTCCAATGTATTCTCTGGCTAGGTCCAATCAGTGATATATTGCCTTTATTAATAGATAATATTTTACACTTACATAATGTTTTTCATCTGAAGATCTCAAAGCACTTTACAGATATGGGTGTTCCTAACCTCAGTTTACAGTAAAGAAGAGGAAAGTAACTCTCAATGTCATACAGAAATCTGGCACAGAACCCAGACAGAATGCCAGGTGTCTTCATTCGCATTTCTGTGCTCTAATCATTTAGAGCATGCTGCTCTCATAAAGGAGACCGGCTGAGAGGCTTAGAGCACACTGAAAAATATGATCTCCAAATGTCCCTGTTAATTTGAAAGGTTTGCCTTCTCTTCAAAACAGCCTAATATCCTAGGTCACTACCCCAGGGATATCATAGCCTGCCTGGCTTGTAATGTTGATTGGAATGGTCGGGGAGGAGCATCCTTAGCTTAGATACACAGCTTCCATGCAGCCAGCAAAAATGAGCTATTTTTGTGTTCTTTGAGCTTTCTGCTTAATGAAAATTGTTTGCGTGGCCAAGAACCATAGGGTTAAGTTAAGGAAAGTGCAACATGTATTTGACTTCAGGCATGTTAGTTAAGGCAACACCAGCTAAACTAATGTTCCATTTAAAAAGAAAGACACTGATCTATGATCATGTCATATTAAAAATAAAGAGGCTTGGAAAGATCAGGTTTTTATCAGTAAACGTTGATAAATGTTGATTTCACTGTACACACACCAATTGATGGGAAAAAAATCTTTCCATCGATGATCATCAAAATTTACAGATAGAGTAAGAAAAATGCTGCTTGAGAACTTATTAGAGGTTGATTTAAGAATATTTACATTGTATAATTTGACATGCGAAGTTGACCATTTGTGTTTTAAAGGTTATAAAGCTTTAACTTTTTGAATCTGTGTTTACTGTCATTAAATAATTGTCTGCCGCCTATAATTTCCCACAACATAAATAAATGAAAATATACATTTATACAAACAAAAAAAGATTAAACCCCATAACTTTGTGAAACTTTAAATAGCTAAAAATAGAAAAAATACATAAAAATAAATATCAATATTACCTGTTAAAATTATATATTAATAAATACAATCAAATTCTACCAGGCTCAAGTATAAGGAAAACTGACTATGATAGTAGAGTATACCTTTTGAAGTTTATGGCTTAGATTTTTAGGGAAATATTCAAGGCAAGACCAGAGAAGGCACTGAAAATAGATATGCAGCTTGTATGTGTGAACATGTTAAGTACAGTATAAAGTTCCTCTTTCTGATTTAGGTTCCTATACAAAAGCTGTATAATTGCACCTATTACAGCAAAATTAATGGCATTTTTAGTCATTGTAAATTAGAGATTGAAAAATAGTTCTGTAAGATTGGACTATCTCTTTGTACTCTACTCTGTTGGAGCACAACGTGTTACATCACATGATTTATCACACGGTAACAAAGAATAATTGTCATCACTGTATGCTATTTGCCACCTGACTATTCCTACTAAAAGCTTCCTTTAGGAACAAAGGGACTTACTGTGTGTCATATATTGACATCTTATGCTGTACACAGAGTAATTTGGATGCTAACTTGCCTCACCATTGTATAAAGTTCTTCAGTAAATAAAATTCAGTTCTTGCTATTGAGTGATTTTCTTTTAGAAAGCCTGTGCCAGTTTGATATCACAGTGTTCATGAAGTAGCACGTGAGCGAGAAATAGAGGGAACAGATCTCCAAAACGAAGATGTCTGTTTTCACATTGCTACTGATTTTAGGGTGAGGTACCCTCTGGAAGTCTAGCCTTGTTCTAGTTTCAGTTTTTACCAAGAGATAACGTCATTTCATAACACATCTGAGTGCCAAGTGAAACAGTAGAAACCAATGAAATGATTGCATAATGCAGTTGAGAATGTGCTGTAAAATATCCAGAAAACGTGCCAAAATTAGCATTGTAACTATTGTGACTAACTCTTGGAGAGAGAAGCATTCGATATTTTTTTTTTCTCCTTAGGAAAATAAGAAAGGCTTTGAATCACTTAAAAAAACCCCAAAAAACAAAAAACAATGATTGGTTAAGAAAGCTTTGAACTAAAGGAGGCTATAGGAACCTATAGAAATAGGTTCTCACTAGCAATCACAATTCAATATGATGGTCTAGATCTTCAGCTGGTATAAACGGATGTAGCGCCATTGAAGTCAGTTTACACGAGTGAAGGATCTGGCTCAACACTTCTTAAAAACAAATCTCACTCACATGGGAACGGTTTTGAGTAGGCAGAATAGATTTTAACTTCCATAACCTTAAGCAGTTTGACTGAAAGTGAGCCACTTAGCTTGTTGGAAGAGAACATCATTTCCTAGAAGAACTCAGAGATTCACATTAAAACCAAGTGTAATTTGCAAATTGGTGAATATTCTATAAAAGCACAGGCATCGGGCACTTTTGCAGCTGCTGTGTGCTGCAAAGAATGGCAGAATATTTATGCGCATGAAACAAATATTATGAAAAAGTAGGTTTTTGCTATACTGCTATGTAACTTTATATATTTCTTTCTTTTTTTTGAGCAGGCACAAATGTTATCTTAAAGTAATTTGGGTAAGCTGCCTTTCATCCGGGCATTGAATATAGAATATTAAGACTTGTTTGGGACTACATTCAGTGCAGGCATGAGTATTTAAATAACATTGAAGGCAACAGGAGTTGCACCTGCTTACCTTGGTGGCTAAATTTGGCCCTCAGTGTTCATGAACTGGGAATGAGTAAGTGCTGGTTTGGTCCTTTCCCTTAAGCGAACAAGAATGGCCTGTAGTTAGTAAAGGTTGTTTGCCTGACTGGGTAAACTGATGGTATGTTGAATATGTATTTAGATTGTGCATCTTTACTGGGTTACTGAAGGGAAGAGCCAGCCATAGGATTGTTTTTGGCTTAGTGATTTTGCGGGCTTAATTTGATGAATTGTGTTTGGAAGGAAAGAATTACTTTGAGTAGACATACTATTCCCATTGGATCGAGTCTCATGAATCGGATATGCGTGGGTGAGGAGATGTTAATACAGCTTCAAGGGAAGAGATTAAATGGTTTTATTTCTATGGAGATCATAATGTTTCCTGTGATCAACATCAGTGTACCGTATGTTCCAGCAATTGCAGTAGTCTTCATACATTTTCCAGAGAAAATGACCATAGCAGATGTTGACAGTTAGCTCTGAGAAAAGTATAATGAATGGGACCATGTTAGAGGTAGAAAAGGGAACAGTATATACACCACATGTATTTCCTTTTGGTCCAGCATGGAGAAATGTTTTATCTAGCAGTGTAACTTGAATAAAAATGTACAGCTAACCATTTAAACGTATAAAGCAGGTGTAAATTCTACAGGTCGGATTTTCAGTGGGTATAACTCAGCATAGCTCCATTGACTTGACTGGAGATCTGCCCATTTGCACCAGCTGAGAGTCTGGTCTGTAATCTTACAGTAAGTCAAACAGGCATAGCTGTAAGAAAAATAAATCTTCTGGATTAATTTTGATCTGTAAAATGTGCTGCCAGATAAACTCTTAATTTGAACAAGCATTTTGTTTTTAAATTACATTATCGCTCACTTACACTGCTTGAATGACTCTTGGCAAGACGAGCCATCCTGGGCTCTGCACTCAGAAGCACTGTAAATGGTGCTTGTTTTTTAGCATAGCCATGACTGTGAAGAGAAGAGATGAGTGGAGCTCCCTGTGGTTAACACAAGCCATTATTGGCACTGAACAATTTTTCCTGACCCTATTAATCATGAAAGCAAAAACCCAAGATAAATAACGTACTAAACAAGCCTCAGACTTAGATGCCCTTCATTAGTATTAAAGGTGCTGAGCATACATGCTGACATTACTGCCAAGGATGTAATTTGTAGTACTTTTAACTTCTCTAATGGATTATTTCTTTTTTTTTTAAGAGCACTGTTAACATTCTGAGAAGGCCTTTCTCACTTCAGTACATGAACAATAATATCATTAATATCAATAAGAGTTGTGTGAGAGGAAAATAGACCTCTTTTTGTTCAAAATGTTAACTATATTTTGGAAAAAGATTGCCTAAAGGAAGACTTTTTCCCCACCTCATTAACACCCTGCCTCCCCTGCCCTTAGTAAAAGGTTATTGTTACTTTTTCCAACTTGAGGATTACATTGTAAAGTAATCTTTATGGTAAGGTAGAATGGGACTTAATCTACATTAGAAAATGCTCACCAATATTGCTATGCAGGTATAGCGATACTGGCAAAAACTCCTAGTGTAGACACATCTTGTATCAGCAAAAGAGTGCTTAGCTGATATAGTTTATACCAGTTTCCCAAACTAAATCAATAGTGGAGAAGGACTTTTCTGCTACTATAACTGCATCTGCACTAGGGCATTTGCTGGTATGGAAATGTGGAATAAGAAAATCAAAACCCTGACCTATATTGCTATACCAGCAAAAGTTTTAAAGGCCTGAGGGACAGTGCATAGCAGAAACAGACCAGAGAGGGAATCGTGAATTATCTCTCTGGCTCTCCTACTTTGCTCCAGGAGGAAAGTAATTTGCTACTGATCTATGCATTAGCCCAGCTGCACTGTCCAGTGTGCCGAGGGGGTCCGAGGCAAGGTCTCTGCCCACAATTCCCCACCCACATGAATCGGATGGTGAGTCGCAATCCTGTGGATGCTGTTGTCTTTACACATGGTGGTCTGGCAGCAACCTAGCCCATAGAAGGCAATTTGGGGGGCAGCCTACACCCACTTACTCCTCTGCACAGGTATGTGGGATAAGGGACAATTTTGTCATTAATGTTTATTGCCTAACTGAAAAATGTAAAAGTGCTTGAAACTCACTGTAGACATGCCAATTAATGAAAAGATGCAGAGACTCAAACAGTATAATAGGACACCAGGATAGGAAGAAGAATGTTTTTTCACTTTCATCTTTTAATCACACCCAAGAATATCTCCTTATACAGCTGTTTTCTGAGGAGCTAGTGTAATCAGCCATGTATAAAGTGCACGATTTTAAAATCCGTGGTGAAACAGATATGGTTAATATACTAAACATGTCAAGGATTTCTCCCCCGCCGCACTTCCCCCTCCTCCTCCAAAAAAAAGAGAGAGAAAAAAATGGTCAGCTTGAAAGGGCTTGGAAAATCAACAGGCCTCTTAAAGTGCTGTAGAAAAGCGGCCTTTTGGCACTTTGCCTTTAAGACAAGAGATGAGTTCTGCAGAAGATCAAGAAGCAATAAACAGGCTGAGTTTTTACAAAGAACAAATTGTGCCAGGCAGACTTGATCACTCTTTTTGGATTGAATTACAAAATTCAAGGGTGAAGAGTGTGCTTTAGGACATAACTTAGCTGGGCTTCAATAAAACGTTTGATTGTCTTACAGAATCCTGTTGGAGTAACTAATTCAAAGTAGCTTGGGGCATAGGCACTATGATGAGGGATTAAAAACACGCTGAATAACTGTTCAAGGAAAGAAAAAGAAAAGATAGCAATAAACAGCAATCTGTAGAATTCGGGGAGGTACCCAGTGAGGTGCCCAAGGGATCAGTGTGAGGCTCTGCAGTGGCTTGTACAAGTGTGGGTTCAGACTGCAGACAAGACTCAGCTATGAAGAATATAATAATCATTCGTTATTGAGGCTTCAGGACACAGACAGGTCCTGGAGTTCTTCCTGGTTCTCCAGCTTCCAGACTGACTGACATAGCCTGTGCTGCCTGTTATCACTGCAAAGGGTCTCCTTATGTCTTGGTAGGGTGACCAGACAGCAAGTGTAAAAAATCAGGACAGGGGGTGGGGGGTAATAGGATCCTATATAAGAAAAAGACCCAAAAATCGGGACTGTCCCTATAAAATCGGGACATCTGGTCACCCTATGTCTTGGTCTGTAGTAACTGGTCATGGAATGGACCCGAGACTACACAATAGGCCACATATTATTTAACGTCTTCACTAATGCTTTGAAAGAAAGTGGTGAACTGCACATTTAGTTAAATTTGATGTTGGTACTAAATCGGTCCCATTGCAAACACTAACTGGGAGGGCACAGAAAGAATGCACGAGGAAACTGGAGAGGTTAAAAAGATGCTCAAGAAATAAAATGAGATTCAAACTGGAAAAATAGCTGCTAGTATACCTGGTGGGAAATAACTCAAACCACAGATGAAATGAGAAGTGAGATACTTGGGAAGAAGTAATGCTGTAAAGGCCTGAAAGGGGAGGAGGGTCCTGGGTAGGAAATCAATGTGTGATATTGGGGGCGGGGGGGAATAAATCAAAGTAAACTGGCAAAACCTCTGCAGGGCTCTCCAGGGGCTGCTGCTACTCCCTTCTCCCACCTTGGTCCTACCCCTGAGGTGGGGAGAAGTAGAGCCTTAAGAGCAGGCTCCCTTCTGTGGCTGTAGGGATTCCTGGAGGCTGCTGTTCCAGCCCAGTCCTCAGTGCTCCCAGTTCAGGAGTGCATCCTTCTTTGGGGGATGGGAGGAAGGACTTTTAAAGGCAGATTCCCCTCAGTACCAGAAAGATGAAAAAATTAGAGGCAGAGAATAGCAAATAAAATGGTTAAATTAATGTAGGGGGCCTGCCCATAGTGAGTCAGTCACAGGATTGGGGTCTAAGAGGAGGAAGGTAGGTATGATAATAATGTAGTTATTTGAATGATATAAAAACTAAGGTGTGAGGGGGGATTGTTTTGGGCACTCTAACGTGGGACAGTGGTGGTTATACTTAAGAGTAATAGCATGACATTAAAGAGAGGAAAACTTAGGGTAAATATCAGGAAACAATGTTCTAGGTCCTGGTTTAGCCAGCTACTTAAACATGTAGTTAACTTGAAGCATGAGTAGTTCCATTGTCTGCAATGGGATTCCCCCTGTGCTGAAGTACTAGAGCTGGCAGGAAAAAGGTAAACAGTGTTGCAAAAAATCTTTAATATGTCAAAGTTTGTTTCACTTTACAGGGTTGGAAAGAGATCCATGTTTTTGTGACTTTGTAATCAAACACTTCTTTGAAATGTTTGTTGACATTTTGATAAAAATTGATAAAAAAGTCATGAATCAAAAAACATTTTCAAAACATCTTTTTTCACATAAGTTTTCATTTTCAAAAAAGGCTGTGTTTCTAGGAAAAAAACATTTTGTTAGAAAAATTTCAACCAGCTCCATTAAGCACCTTGCTGAATTGGGGCACCAGTGATAAGATCTATTAGACTGTGGGACAGTGTCTGAAGAGAGCTGGTAAGAACAGTTGTCAGTTAGCATTTTAAAATTAGATTAGATGACATATATAATATACAGCAGTGGTTCTCAACCAGGGGTCCAGGGCCCCCTGTGGGGCCATGAGCAGGTTTCATGGGTCCGCCAAGCAGGGCCAGCGTTAGACTTCCTGAGGCCCAGGGCAGAAAGCCAAAGCCCAACCGCATGGGGCTGAAGTCCAGGGCCCTGAGCCCCGTCACCTGGGGCTGAAGCGAAAGCCTGAGCAATGTAGCTTTGTGGGAGTCCCTGTGGTGTGGGGCCCCAGGCAGTTGCCCTGCTTGCTCCCCCCTAATGCCGGCCCTGGCTTTTGTATGCAGAAAACCAGTTATTGTGGCACAGGTGGGCTGTGGCGTTTTTCTAGCATGTTGTAGGGGCCTCAGAAATACAGGACTTTAGGAAACAATCTTGCACTATGGGCAGAGCCCTACCAAATTCATGGCCGTGAAAAACACATCATGGACTGTAAAATCTGATCTCCCCCTTGAAATCTGGCTATTATAAGGGAGGGGCAAGGCTGGGGGCTCCCCAATGGGGTTCTCCTCCCATGGGCCAGGCTCCAGCTGCTAGTCCTGGCCCAGGCTGAGGAGGGACAGAAATTCCTCTTCCCTCCTGCTGGGTCAGACCCACCTCCAGGAACCTCCCCCGGCTGCAGGAAGCTCTGTGGCTGCTGGCTGGGAGACAAGCTCTGAAGGCAGTGTAGAAGGGAGGGTAGCTGTCCGCACCCAGCCCGGGCGAATGGGCTGCAGCCCCAGCTGTCAGCCACTGACCCAGGTGGAAGGCTGCTGGATAAACCCAGACTCATGATAACCCAACGCCCCATACCCCGCGACCCTCACTTCTGTGGTGGTGCTGCTGCTGCAGGTGGTGACGCTGGCTTTAAAGCTGGGTGTCTGGCCAGCAGCCACTGCTTTCTGGGTGCCCAGCTCTGAAGGCAGCGCCTCTTCCAGCAGCATCACAGACATAAGGGTGGCAATCCCACGACCCCCCTATAATTGCTTTGCAACCTCCATGATTACAACACCATGAAATTTCGGATGTAAACACCTGAAACCGTGGAATTGACTATTTAAAAAATCCTATAACTGTGAAATTGACCAAAATGGATCATAAATTTGGTAGTGCCTTAACTAGGGGTGAGGCAGGGAGGTCATAAATTAATTAAACTTTTCCTTGTTTAACTTCTGTGAGTATATGTGTGTGCAAGTAGTGGGTGAGTCCCTTAAAAATAAGGTCCTAGTAGTGATCTAATTACACTGAAGGCAAGAAAGGTTCACTCTATCTTCACTAATTCTTATTTTTATAATAGATCTAGTTTGTTTTGGAGGAACCTCTGTTTGACCTTGCATGTCTATCCTCTTCTAAATATGCCATAAAGGGATAATAGTCTGGAACTCAGTGGAAGGATTATATATATCATATATCACAAATGGTAAGAGCAGATATTGACATTTTTGAATCCAAGGTTTGCATCCAAACTCTCTCCTTCAGAACATGAAGGGGTGCATGTCTTGTCCTTTCCAGGCATCTCTCAGAGGGCCTCCGCAGAGATTTGGGGATTCACAGGATTGATCCAGATCTGGCAACTTCACTCTGATGTCTGGTATAATGCCATCAATTCTGGTCACTCTGGCTGGAACAATGGTTCTCAGTAGACTATGCATGTTTGATAATTTTTATAGTGTTGCTTATTTTAAAATGCTATTTATAGTTTTTAAAAAAAATCATAAATGGAGTAGTTAACATCAGAAATTTCTGCTTGAAAGAGTTCCGTTTTGGAAACATGGTGATTCTAATTACCAGACATATCCTTCATGGAGAAGAATGTTCTCAAGGAGCGTGACTGCAATCTAGCCTTACATGTGGATGTTTCTTATGTTCAGCAGTCCCTACTGTTGCAACTGAGAAATAGAAAGTGTGTTCAGGGTTCAGGAAAAGATCTTTGCAATGGGCAAAATCCTTCCTGTTGGCTCGATCTTGTAAACACTTAAGCATGTAAGTAACTTTATTCCCATAGGTGAAGTTATATCTGTGCTTGTTTGCAAGAATGTACCTTTGTGTTATCATCAAGTACTCAAAGGTTGGGACGAATGATGGTGACCTTATTCAGGTTCTCTGTGCAGGACGCAGGGATAACTCTTGGCCTTTGTGCATGGTTCTCAAACCACAGAAATGTATGAAACAAGTAAACACATGTTATCAGGTAAAAATTATTGTATATCGATTCTAAATGTAACAGGGTTTTGGGGGGATGCACAGTATTCCACTATTATTTTAAATACAGTGGATTTCCCCTAATATACTCTTTTGACCACTTCATGTCCTTAGTCACTACAGATAAGGACAGATAAATGTGTAATAATTACCACTCCTGATCAGCCATCCAGGGCCAAATATGGACCTCCATAATGTGCCTACTCTCCATTATGGTCTGAGAGTGCTGAGGTCACCCAATGTCAAATGAACATTCTCCATAGCTAAGTGGCGAATGTGATGTTCAGAGACATCTCTTTCTAAACACATTAATTTTGGAGGACAGGCATATGAATTACGTATATTGCCACTCCTTTTTCTGCTGTTTTCTCAAACAATAAACAACCCATCTCCTGCAAATGGGTTACTTTCAGACCGTAAAGAGATTTAACCTGAACAGTACAAACTCTGCACAGTTTTAGCATTGTTACTTATGTTACATCATCTGTTCTGACAATTGTTCTGAGCATGCATGCATTTTGATAGCCTTTTATAGTGGAGCATTATGCAAAAAGCAAGATACAAAGCACCTTCAAGCTATATTCTCAGAAGTGGGTCCCTGGGGCGAGGGGGCAGTAGGAGGGAGCAGCGGGGAAGCCTCATTTTCTGTAAATGTGATTTATGCTCCACTAGCCTTGTAGGCTAATCCTACTGATGGTAGTGGACTATTCAAGGTACATGCCTGCTTAAATACCTTGCTGAATCAGGGCCTATGTGTGTCTATCAACATGCTTATGGGAAATGCCTCAAATTATAATCCTTATTTAATAATGAAGAAAACCCAGTACTTTTGTTTCATTTTAAGACTCAATTGTGTTTTCTTACTGGTGTATATTACAAGGACATGTGTCTTGAAATAAATATTTTACATCTGTCATCTGGGGTTGAAGGTTTGTATGACATTAAATGGACGAGACATGAAATGGAAAAGGAATTATTCCATCTATTGACTCTGTGTAGCATTTTATCAGGCTCTTTGGAACTGAGTCAACCATCCAGTGTCTCTTTGTCAGAGTCAGTAATATCCTTTTCCTAGTTATTTATTTGTCAGAGGACCCTTTGTTCTCTTTGTGAGAGAAGTGATGTTAATACATTGGTTAATACACCCTTTGGATAATATTACAGTGCTCTTATTAGGTTTTTAGAAGAGGTTTAAACTTATTTCTAACACTCCCTTTGTGGGGGTGGGAGGAAGTTCTAAAACTTTTTTTTTAAGTGATCTTTTAAAGAAGTGATGTTGGGCCTGGGTGCATCTGCATTGGCCAGTTTCCTGAAAAGATCACTGGGTTCCTTATAGGGGCCTAATCAATGTTGATAGTCCAGAAATGTCCCTTCCCAGATATATTTTGGATTGTAGCATTATGTCCTTTCTCTCTTTCTCTCTCGCTGCCTGGAGAAGTAGGAGATTGCTGTCCCCAGAACCCACTGAGCTGTTTTTCCTGAGCCTGCATCTCGTGGGTAGAAGCTACATAAGCTTCTGCTACAGCTGCATTCCCACCAACTCTTTCCCATTGCTCCTCTGGCAACAAAAGCCAGATCTTAGCCCTGAATGTATCCAGTGATGTTACATCTCCCTCTGTTTTCATTTTCTCATGTTTTTTCTCCTTTCTGCTGAATGGGATCTAGTTTCCTTATGGTTCTTTGCTGAACTTTTCCTGCTAGACTTTAGGGTTGCCAACCCTCCAGGATTGTCCTGGAGTCTCCAGGAAATTAAAGATCAATCTCTAATGAAAGATGGTCAGGTGATGAAACCTCCAGGAACACGGCCAACCAAAATTGGCAATCCTACTAGACTCCCTCTTATGGAGCGGCTCTGAAACTCCTTTTTAGCAGATATCTTCTGCAGCAGCTGTTATCAAGGAATTTCCAAGGAAGCAATAATCTCTTCAGTCATGGTCCTCCTATTCAGCTACACCTGGTTCTGGCTGCTCAGTGTTCATTAGCGTGAGGATGCAAACAGTAGCTGGTGCCTGTTGGTGGTAATTGCACAGAAGAAATCCGTACTTTCAGTTCTGTGCTTAGTGGGAGTAACTCCCTAAGCCGGTCGGGGAGCATATTCTCATTTCAAAAGATTGATATTATTACATTTCTCTTCACTAAACTTTTCCGACTGTTTCAGAAATGAAGCAAATGTAAATTCCCCCTCCGTGTCCTTCTGGCTTTTTCTTCTTTCCTGCTTCCTTTCCCATTCCGTTCCTCTCTTCTGCATTTCTCTTTGTTTTCTTCTCCTTCACTTTTCATTTCACCTGGCTCGCTTGGGTGTCGGTCGAATATTGGTAACTTGCGCTGCAATGCCATGTTTTTCCCTTAAGGAATCTGTCTTTGTTGCCAAGGGCAAATTGTGTGGCCCGGCCTGTGTGGTCATGCGGGGGAGCAACAGGGCATAAGAGGGCTCTGTGCTCCCTGCATGGGCTACACATGCTGTGGGAAAGTACAGGGGGAGACCTAGCTTCAGCTGAGCCATTGCATTCTTCTTCCCTGAGCATGTGGGTGGGAAAAGGCAATGAATGGCTCGCCCACCTCCAGTGCACCATCTAGAATAGCTGTGCTGGCACCACAGGGGAAATAGGCTATGCCTGTGCCGGGGAATTCTTGCTGCTGGGTTTTCCCTATAATCCCCACCAGCTGGAGGAAGGGGGGAAGAGGGAAAATCTGCCTTCAGTGCTGCCTCCTGCACAAAGCCCCTGGCAAAATCATGGCTTGGCCCTAAATAATCCGTCCACTGGCAGCCCCGGCGTCGGTGCCTATACAAGGAGCCGCATATTAACTTCTGAAGAGCCGCATGTGGCTCCGGAGCCACAGGTTGGCCACCCCTGTTTTAGATAGCATTGAAAGTTTGTGTGTGTGTAAGTGTGTGTGTGTTTGGGGTCTAGGAGGCTGGAGAAATGGGACTTTCAGTGGAAGTTTTCATGCCTAACTCTGCTTTGGGGTTTTGAATATGTCTCTCTAAATGCTTTTCTTAATATAGCCCACAAGGACAGTGTAAACAAGACTGATTGATAGGGACTGGTATAATATATGAAATGTTGCTATATATAGCAAGCAACATTTAATATATTATACCAGTCCCTATCAATATATATATCACCCTATATATAGCAAGGGTGGCCAAACTTACTGGCTCTCTGAGCCGCTTACGACAATCTTCAGAAATTTGAGAGCTGGGGCGCATCTGCCGCGGGCCGGGGCTTGGAGCTTCAGCCCCGCAGGAGGCGCCTGATGGGGTTTGGGGCTGAACTCCCGCAGAGCTGAAGCCCAGAGCCCCCCTTCCCTGCTGGGCAGAAGCCCCTACCCCACCACCCTGCTGAAAGGCAGAGCTCCTCACACCCCAGTCTGGTAGGTGGAGAATGGGGGGAGAGGAGGAGGGGGACTCAGCAAGCCGCACTTTAACAGTAAAAGAGTTGCATGTGACTCGCGAGCCACAGTTTGACCCCCCCCCCGACATATAATCTGCATTTCCTAAATGTGTCCAGCATAAACTGAAATGGCTGAAGAGACTGAGTTTGGATTTGAATTAGGTTTTGATTAAGATTCAGTAGTAAGGCTGGATCTAGGCTAGGGTTCAGTTTTGGTTGTGCCGGTGCCCTTTTAGAGAGAACAGAACTCCTCCATGACTGAGTGTACTAAGCACGATTTGGCCCATCTGAACCTGAACAGGAAAACTAATCCCCCTCTGGGTGTGAATTCAAACTGGAATCCAAAGAGCAATGGTGGGTTTGGATCCTGGCAATCAAACCTGAGTCCCTCGCTCTTGAAATCTGATGTGGTTCACATTTGTTTCTGGTTTTGGCCCATTTCTTGTTAAAAGCAAAGACAAATTGTGTACTAATACAGATGTATTCAGTGTTAACACACACAGTCATTAGAGAATTGTTACATGCAAAAGGAATTAACCTTTGCCTTGTAATAATAACTGATCCATGGGTATCAGTTCCAGTAAAAGCAGCTGGCTTTGCATGTTGCTAATGCTCTGTAATGTTTTTAGTCATTGTGTGAACTTTATTATTAATTGATACATGTGACTGTAGTATTTCACACCAATGCAGCACAATGTATCATAACTCTCCTGGCAACAGTTTCCCTGAGGTCTTTAATCTGGAACTATGTTCCCATGGTTGGTTTCCAAAGAAATGTGCTATAATACATAAACTATTTCAGAATTTGCCTTTCAGAAGGAGGGGCCTTGTTAACAAAAATAATGGGTTGGGCCAAATTCTGACCTCAGTTACACCTGTGAAACCCCACAGAAGTCATGAGTTTTGTGGGTGTAACTGAAAGCAAAATTTGTTCATTTATATTCAAGACTCTTCAGAATAACTGTGATAGTCTGGGAAGAGGTACTGTTAGAGAGATAATACTAAGTATATTACTTTCTTGGAGGATGTTTTATCAAGATACTAGAATGTCTGGGTGATCAGTGTCCTGTTTCAATGGAGTCTTCTGAAATGTACACCAGTATAGGCCTGCCATGTGTTTTTCATTTTAAAGTACATGAGAATTAAAATAAGGTGGTCCATTTTCATTCATGAATATTTTATGAAATCTAGTGATTCTTCAAGTATGTTTTAGCCTGGAGCCATCCTGTCATCTTGCTGGAACTCTCAGTAAATTGGGTCAGACCTAAAAAAAATCCCTAGGTACCACATGAAGTTGTATTAGAATGGCTTCCACTGAATCCCTTTCTTCTGTGCCAGTACTGCACTGTTACTTCAGTGGGGTTCGAGGGCACTGTGGTGTTTGTAGTGCGGTCTTTTGAATGAGATTTAAAATCTAGGTCTTCTCCACTTATGGTCATTACAGATCCCTTGGCTCTTTACATGAGCATAAAGATACGAATCAGAGTGTCCTGACCACATTCCACTTGAATGTTTATATTTTGCCTACCTAAATACTTCCCTTGCTGTTTAAAGTGACTAGAATCATCTTCATTTGGTCCTGAATAGCGGTCTGCTCTTGCTGTGTTCTGTTCAACCATTGCTGTGTAAGTGGTTGGTCAAGTGGTTCCTTTGACGCAGTTTATATAGGAAAGTGCTGTATAAATGTAGTTGTCATTATGGTTATTGACTAAAATGTGCTTTATGTAATTAAGCTATGTAAAGTATTCTGTAAGAAGCCAGCCTTTTGGACTGCAGGATTTGAGTTTAGGTGCCAAATTTGCCCCACAGGAGCCAATCTGGCCACTGATACATTCGCTAGAGGGAATAGCTAAAGTATACAAAAGGTATAGATTGACTACACAGAGAGCTGCATTCAGTGTTCCTCCTTTACAGAGTAGATTGTTACATTGCAGAACCTCCGAGGGAGAAATGACAAAAGAGGGGATAAACAGAAGACATCTCAGGGCTCAGAGGAAAACTGGTGTGGGGTAGATAGCTCTTTGAGAAACCCCATCCTCCCATCTCATGACTGCTGATGAAAGAGCCTTCTCCTCTACAGATCCTGCCTTTGGAAACAGCCATCCTGAATTTCTCCACCTCATTTCAACTTTTAGCTGAAGATATGTTCTTTTTTTCTTTTCTGTGACTGAACCACTTAATTTGGCTGTCCTTCTCCTGTTATCTTATTGTTTAACTCTGTAGCTGCATTATTTAATTTCG
This sequence comes from Chrysemys picta bellii, assembly GCF_011386835.1. Taxonomy (NCBI): domain Eukaryota; kingdom Metazoa; phylum Chordata; order Testudines; family Emydidae; genus Chrysemys; species Chrysemys picta. The sequence goes on from NC_088801.1 coordinate 56,421,449, forward strand.
CTAAACATCTTTGCAGTCTAATTTGGTTAAAGGACATTATATGAAATAAATGGTTTTTAACTGTAAAACATTGCTAGTAGCCTGTTGCAAAACCACTTAGGTCCTATGGAAAACTTAATTTGACAACATAATTCAGTAATGGATCCATCTGGCATATTTCATGTTAATGTAAAAACACTGTAAACGAAGAGACCAAATGTTATGGTATATAATTTGACAATGAAGGCAGCAAACTAGGCCCATGCATTTTCCCCATCATTCTAGTGCATTAATTCAGTCAGTTAAAGATTGTTATGCACTCCCCTAGCACTGTTTCCTCATGCATCATGTTGAGTCATATAGGACTACACATGGAGGAGGGGAGTTTGATTCCCCCCCCCCCCCGCATATTGTCCCTGTGATGAGTGGCCTAACAGAGCTAGAGTTCTATAGTCACCTTACTCTGGGGCTACAGTGATGCCAAGGTTTCTAAAGCAAATTGCAGTGACAGATAAAATCTGTTCTGTATGTGATTCACATGGGAAGGAAAACAAGTCTCTGTGGAGCAACTAGCTTTGTTTTTTTTTTTTTTTTTTTTGTAGAGAAGTACACCGGGGTGTGCTGTTTAGTGTCTCATTTTTGGGCTTTTTCAGACTGTGGATCAAGCCTAACTTTAACCAAAGTGGCTGAAAAATTTTTGATCAGATGTCTTGCCAATATCATAAATGCATTGAATGTGGGGGGTTGCAGATTGCTTACTAATGGATTACAGTCTTTCTCATGGAAGTATAAGCTGATTATAATCAATACTTCCATGGGTCTGTGATGAAGACAAATGGATGAAATTAAAAGGGAAAATCAAGTTAAAGTTTTGGGGGGAGAGGAGGCAGTGTGATGGAGCTTAATTTCCCTTTAGGCACTGAGAATAATTAGACTTTGGAATTCTCTCCCTAGGGAAGTAGTCACAGATCAATCATCATTGAGTACTAGATAAATACTGGAAAATGGTGCTGTAGGAGCAATCCAGCATTGGTAGTGGGATGGATTTGGTTAAACTAATACAGTGATTGGCATTAGACAGTCAGTGTTTACCATACCAACAGATAGCACACTACAGTATCTGCCATAGCATGGTGAGAGGCAGTGCCTGCCCCACGCAAGCCCTGAGCAGGCTAATGAGGGCCAGAAGGGGCCAATTAACTTTACATGCTGCACCTGCTGGGGAACCAGGGTTTGATAAGGCCTAATGGCTGATGAAGCCCAGCTGGACAAGGAGCTGGGCTAGGATTAAAGCCCAGAAGTGAGAGCAGGAAGGGGGTTGCAGACAGGGAATCTGCAGTCACTCCCTGGTAATTGAGCGGTGGTGTGGTGAAAACCTGCTGGGGAGAATAAGCCTCTGAAAGCAGAGTAAATCCAGAGAAGTTATAGGAAGGAAAGTCTGAGAGAGGTTGGGTAGGAGGAGGTCCAGGGAAACAGAAGCAAGGAGTGGGACTGTATTGTCCTTGGCTGCTGGGTATAGGGACCCTAGCTGGAACCCACTGTAAAGGGAGGGTCTGGGTTCCCCTGAGTAGCCACTGGGAAAATGGCACAGGACCTGGAGACATGGGATGGAAGAGTGTCTGAGGTGGCAACTGGTCAGCCTGTCTGGTGGGACTTTATTCCCTCAGAAGGCTTTATGAACTGGCCAGAGGCCTGGGGGTAGCCTTAGTCATGGAGAGGGGCCACAGCATGAGCAATTAACAGAAGGTAGTACTAGATAGGGCAAAAGCTAATTCCCAGACCCAACCCCAAGGTGGTGTATTTGTGAGGGAACCCCTGTTATTTCCTTTTCAAGGAAATACTGCCGTGTTCAGGTACCAGAATCTTGCTTGTCAATGGTGATGACTGAAGGTCTTTTCTGTTTTTTTGACTCTGACTATTCAGTGGGCAGGGCTCATCTAGAAATGTCACTTTCCCGTCTTTGAGAGATTCTTATAAATCATACCAGGATCTTCAGAGGATGGGAACTACAATATTAATCCTGAACTTGCTTCTCTTGAATGCCTGTGGAATGCTAGAGATCATGATACCAGCCTATTGTACAATTGGGCGAGTGATGGGAGGACATAGGGCTTGAGCCATGATTGATATATTTTACTTTAAAAAGGTGCATAAATCTCTATGCATGAGACATGCCAACAAATGGAAGCATCTGAAAACATGTGGACTAGTGGGCTGTAACATACTGAAATGTGTTTAATAGCTTTTCTGTTGAGGAATATTGGCTAATTGTCACACTGTTTATAAGCTTTCTGGTGGTGTCTGCTAATCCCAAGAGGATCTTTTACTTGTCAGTTTATTGCATTTTTAATTTAAAAGATGTGGGTCAGTCATTCCCATGGCTGCTAGGGGATTGACATGGTCTTGTGAGAGGAATAAAAGTCTTGAGTGTGCCGCTGTAAATGAAGGGTGACATTGGAAGGAGGTTCATGGAAGTGACTAAAAGTGCTCTTGAAACTCACTGGTACATTCTCAGAGATCAAGGACATGACTGTGGCCCTAACTCTTTAAAGAACTGCATTCTTTAAAGACAAACTCGAATTGGTGATTTTAAAGCTTCTTTAAATTCATAGTTTAAAAACAATTTCACTCAAGTTCTAGAGTGCAGAATCTCTACTGTTACCCCCGTTCAAAATCTGTGGTTTCTCTTGGGTTGGCAAGGTATAAATGAGAGCAGAATTTAGCTCATGGTGTTTAATCTTGCAGTTACTGAAACTACTGCTCAAGCTTGATAATTGGTGTGTGTTACTCACTAGATAAAATATTTCTCCTTTTTATAGTGTTCAAATCTACATTTAAAGGACTGCCACGATCAGTCAGGAACTAATAGGTAACAGTGAGACAAAAGGGTGGCTAGATTTTAGCCTCGATTAACTAACTATATTTGAGGAGTGTTAGTTTAAGAATTGGATAACATTTCTTGGCTCAGGGATAGGAGAGCTAATTCACAGTAGTTGAAAAGTGATTTTCATTTGTACTGATAGGTCATGATGAATGGGGTGTGACATTATGACTCAAGCTTTGATAAATTACATTCATATGGTTGGCTTATTTTGAAAAGCAATTTGGAAATATAGGCCATAACATATCTCCCTTTCTCTCTTTGAACAGTCCCATAGCACATCTGCTAACTACTTATGCTAAACCAGTGGTTTTCAACTAGGGGTCCATGGCCCCCCAGGGGGGGGTCTGTGAGCCCTTTCAGTCTGCAGCTGAAGACTAGAGCTCTGAGCCCCAAACCGCAGCTGAAGCCTGAGCCTGGTAGGGTTGAAGCTCAGAGTCCTGAACTCTGATGCCCCTGTGAGGTTAAATCCAGGAGCAGTGGGGCTGAAGCCCTCAGCCCATGGGCAGAGTTGCAGGGGGAGGTATGGAGAACATTGTCCCTCAAACTGCAGTGCCTTACCCAGAGCAGGGCAGTCCCAGGGCAACTCTGCATCTTTCCCCCGGCCCCCACAGAGGCCCTGCCCCCTGACCAGGTCAGAGGTGGGAAGCTGGAGCCAGGCAGTGCAGGGCGGCTTCTGCTCTGGCTGGTGCCATGGAGCTCCCCTGTCTCCTGGTGCCCAGGGTTGTAGCTGCTCCTCAGCTCCTAGCCCCCTTTGATGCTTGGGAAGCTAGTAAGAGCCGCTCGGGCCGAGGGACCTGGCTCCAGGGCTGGCAGAGCCCTCAGGACTTGGGAGCAGCAACCACTGGGGAGGGTCTCTCGGGCTTCTGGCACACAGCCCCTGGCTACCTCCCCTGCCTGCACACATCTCCTAGCTACCCCCTGCCTACACTATGAGCCATTTTCAAACTTTTTTGAGCTGAGTTGTCTTTTCCCCCCTCACATACACCTTTTGAGTTACAATTTTTGGTTGCACCCCACCCCACACAACTCAGACAGACTGGGTGTCCTGCTGAGGTGAGTCGGGGTGGAGGTGGTGTTCCCTCCCCGGGCCCTGCTGTTTGGCACTGGCCTGAGCCCCACCTGCCCCTGCCCCTCAATAGAAATCAAAGTATGCTTACGCCTGAGGCTCTGTCCCGTGGCCAGAGGCCCTGAGTCCCTCTTCACATCTCCCCTCCTCTCCCCCTGCTGGACCCTGAAGTTTTTATAGCATCTTGGGGGAGTCTCACAGAAAAAGGTTGAGAACCTGTGTGCTAAACAATCTGTTTGATCTTGTGGCACTCTGAGTACCTTTCCCTGATCCGAGGAAGAGCTCTGTGTAGCTCGAAAGCTTCTTTCTCACCTGCTGAAGTTCGTCCAATAAAAGATACAACCTCACGCACCTTGTCTCTTTAATGTCCTGGGACCGACATGGCTACAAGAACACTGCTTAAAAGAAGGGTGTGAAATTCTTTGTCGGTGTTCTCCTTTCAGTATAATGAGAGTGCCCCAGACAGCAGTAGCACAGCAGTGCTAGAGCTTCCTACAGCCATAAAGTGCTGCAACTCTGACCTTCATTTAGAGTTCTCATTTACCACCCCAGTGGGAGGTTTCGATGCAGGTCACCTTGTAGGATCCTTTAGACCTTCATCTCTCTGTCGCTTGTGCAGGCCGTATCAAATGCATCAAGATCACAGCTGTCATAATAATTGCTCATGACCTGACTGTGAGGTGAAATTCAAAATGTTTTTTCTGAGTTGAAAGATTGTGAGAGGGTCTAGATTAAACAAAGCACAGTTTGGCCTGTATTTGTTAAAGTCATGAGTTACAAACTGAAATTCTCATCAGGCACATCTCTTCCTGGGCTCCATGTTAATCTGGTTGGTGTTAGGATAGCAGCATTGGACCCATAGTAAATAAATACACATTCATTAGAAGACAATTATGGGTGGCTGAATATTGTCTGTCTTACAATAGTTATGGGATTGCCATTAGAATATTATCATATGCCTACCAATGAATCATTAAATAATAGCCCCCTATATAGAATATCCTAGCTTTCCCCGTGCCGCCGCCCCCCCCCCCATTGCCTTGGGAAAATGGTGGGTCTCTATATCCAGGCTCAGTCAGGTCACCAGATGGGGCAATGAATTCCTTAATGAAAGCACCATCACAGAGGGGATGGGGTCAATAGGGGAAATATACGCTGAAAAAAACTGCAACGCAACATTTATTATGACAGCAGCAGACTATAATTCTGCATTAGCCACCAAATAAATAAAGCGAGTTTTATTTTTTAAAAGCACATTGTAAATTTTTTTGGAAAAAATTGCTCATTTGAGGTTTAAATACCCTGAAGATCTGTTCACTAATAGATTTCTCAAACTGTGCCATAAGATGGGAACTCATGCACATAAATGGTTTGGCTTTTTTATGGGAAAAATATATTCACGGTGTTAATCTGTATAGCTGTGTTAATGGGGGGACAATCAACTTACAGATGTTTCTCTAAAATTAGTGTGTAGCATGGTATTTGGAACTCAAGGCAGTGGTATATTCTACTGGAACCACCTTATTTTAGTTGTTACTACTATTATCTAACTTGTTTCTGATAACACAATGTGCGAGGCAATGTACAGAACTTAAAAGAGAGCATTGATCTTGCCTTGAAGAGCTTACAGTCTTAACTAGACAGAAGACAAAGAGCAGAGGGAAAAGGTACTACATACAATAAAGTGATGATGACTGGTTATATGGGATGGTTTTGATAATACTTAGTCCTGCCATGAGTGCAGGGGACTGGATTAGATGACCTTTCGTGGTCCCTTCCAGACCTATGATTCTATTATTCTGTCTGAAATACAATGTTTAAAGATGTGTAGCTCATTCCCAGTTACCCACTCAACCTGGTCATTATCACGCAGCTAATTTTCTGTACACATTTCCGCATAGGATTTGAATGCAGGATTTTCATGCAGCATGGGTGTCATCTGGTCAGTTTCTGAGGAATAGACTCTAATTATTCCATGGAAATGACTTCAGTGGGTGTTTCACCTGCAAAAGGCAGCTAGGATTTGACTCTATGGGCTTGATCTTGCATCACTGTCAGTGAATTTAGTGGAAACTTCTCCATTGATTTTAATGGGTGTAGGACCAAGCTGAATCTATATAACATCTGTATAGCTGCCTATTCCTTGCCATGGCCCTTTTCCCCATTGGGTCTCTCTACAGCTGGTGGGATGAGATAACAGAGTTACGAACACCAGAGTTAGTTATGAACTGACTAGTCAACCACACACCTCATTTGGAACTGGAAGTATCCAATCAGGCAACAGCAGAGATACCCCCCCCCCCCCAAAAGGCAAATACAGTTCAGTACTGTGTTAAATGTAACTACTAAAAAATAAAGAGAAAGTTTAAAATTTTTTTTGACAAAGGTAAGAGAACTGTTTCTCTGCTTGTTTCATTTAAATTAAGATGGTTAAAAGCAACATTTTTCTTCTGCATAGTAAAGTTTCAAAGCTGTATTAAGTCAATGTTCAGTTGTAAACTTTTGAAAGAACAATCGTAACATTTTGTTCAGAGTTACGAACATTTCAGAGTTACAAACAACCTCCATTCCCGAGGTGTTTGTAACTCTAACGTTCCACTGTACCGGCAAAGTGGTGGACTCGATGGTCTGTGACATTTTCCCTAGTTATGGTCCAGTTTCAGCAAGTACTTAAGCATGTGCCTGACTTTAAGCACATGGGATTACGGATTTACAGTTTGGCGTGTCTTTAGTTTGCTGTGTTGGGAATTGCACTTCCTGGGGATGGTGTTACTTTGGATTAGAGACTCCCAATGGACTAGATCCAAATTTCTTATCTTAATGATTTATGCTCTCAGTATATAAGCTTTACTTGTGGGGTGTTTAAATACTTTACTCGCTGGAATTGCATATCAGAGTTAGCATCTTTGTAGATTTAATCCAGCTGCCCTTTTGTAATGGGCCTACGAGAAGCATTGTGATGTTTTTTCTCCCTGTGACTGGAAATCCCCATTCCAGTCCCATGTTATGGTAGGCTGTAGAATTTGGTACTTGAGGAGAACTGTTTTCTTTCTTTCAGAACAGAAGAATATCTGTCTGTGCAATCTTTCCCATAGAGAGTTTCTCCATCACTGTGCATGAGTGAGTTGACATAAAGTGGTCGTATTTCAAAAGCTTACACATGTTTAGATAAAGTTACCTTAGTACAGGGGTCCCCAACGTGGTGCCCGCGGGCGCCATGGTGCCCGCGGGCGCCATGGCACCCGCCGGGGGTTCTAAGTACACCTACATACTGGCCAGCGGACGAGCATCCGCTGAAATGCCACTGAGAAGCAGCGTCCTCCAGAGGCATCGCCGCTGAAATGCCGCCAAAAATCGGTGGCATTTCGGCGGTGACGCCTCTGGAGGACGCTGCTTCTCAGCAGCATTTCAGCAGTGACGCCTATTGACGTTGCCGCTTGTCGGCAGCATTTGGCGGATGCTTGTCCGCCACCATGGTCCTCCGTGGCTCATCGTCTGGCGCCCGCCAGATGAAAAAGTTTGGAGACCACTGCCTTAGTATGTGATGTTTCCTATATTTCTCTATGCTTTCCATTGGGGATATAGCAGATATTTGAAATAACCTTATTAAGAGCCAGATTGTGGCCTGGGCTACCCAGTAAGAGCCCTATACTCAGTGTGGCCTCCCCAGACCTAGAATTGAAGCATACAGGGTAAGCAAGTGCTGTGCATCTGTTATTCACCCACCCGGCAAATGGGCCAGGAGTGGGCGGACCTTGACTCTTATGCTCCTCAGTGTGCCAGCCAGCACTGCTGAGCTGGTGGAATGCTGTGTGTGGGGTCAAGTAATCTGCTACTGCGAAGGCCGGAAACAGGTTAATAATCCAACCTCTGAAGCAAGGGGGGAGCAGGGCAGGAATCTGAGGCCAGAGTCCTTCCTGGTACTTACTCCTGAGGCAGTGCAACTTCAGAATTATTTGCTGTATTGCACTTGGCAAGTTTTTAAGGATGTTACTGTCCATGAAACAAACCAGCCCTGGAAACTTCAGATAGTAAAGTTAAACATGACTAGGAAAGATACATCCAAATGCTGGGTTTGGGCCTAGTTTTCTGTGCTACTTTTTGATAACTAGATTCAATATTTCTTGAAGGAGAAAGGATGGTCTCTAATTCTATCCTATTTTCATTTGAAAGTGAGGAGGAGTGAAATGCAAAGTATAGTAGAGGGTTGTGCGTAGGAATGTTCTGTTCTGCAAAAGATAACTAGTGAAAGTGGTATGCAATACATATTCTGCAATTCCTTTCAGTGTCTCTCTGAAGGAACACAGTTGTAAATGATGATGATTTGCTAGGTTTATTTTGGCTCTTATATAGTCCCCAAGACAGTTAATTCCCATGTAGAATACTAAAAGGGATTGTTGTTCCATTCCACAATCAAATGAGTGTCAGAGGAATAAATGGCTGGTTTAAATTGTAGTTTTAGATGGATCTTTTATAGTGAAAAATCTTAATTTTGTAAAAATTCCAGTAAACAGATTTCCGTTTGACATGGTACAACTATGTGAAATGGCTAGGTTACTAGGGCCTGTGGCTGGGGACTGTTAACACTGGATTGAGTTGATGAATCGGAATGATAACCGGAATGAATTCTCTTTGGATTTGAGAATGGGTAATAAACTATCTGTGCACTAGCTTTTATGCCAGTGAGTTCATTTAAAAAAAAAAAAGTATTGCAGTTTAGAGAGCACAAAAAAAAAAAAGAGACACAAATGGAGTGACAGTGATACATAAAAGGTTTTTATTGTATTGGACTTGAACTATAAATGTTATCCAATCCACAAAGTGCATTTCACTTTGTGATCCACTCCAGTCAATGAGAGCCAAGTCTGCCCAATACTGAATGCTTGTAAAAATCCCACTCTCACTACTCAGAACAAATGCATCATTCAAAATCTGGACCAGTCATGCATAACCCCATCCATGCCAGGCAATGGTGTTGAGGTTGAGTGTCTCTCGAGTTCACTCTGTGGTGCTTAGGTAGTGTAGCCCACTGAGACGTAGTGGTTATGGTAAGCAGACCTATAGAATTTGCCAAATCATTAGCATGTAGGCCCTGATTCAACTGGATATTTAAGTACTTGTTTAAATCCTATTTTCTTAAGTGGTTTGCTAAATAGGGATGAATTCATGCACATACTTAAAATTGAGCATGTGTGTAAATGCTTTGCTAAATCAGGGCCATAAAGAAAAACTTAAAAGCAGCCCAGAGAAAGCTTTTTGGTTGTCCTGGTCAAAAGAGAATGAGCAGGGAAAACGTAATTAGCCTCAGTGGTTCTCAGATTACTGAGCCATCACTTGTTTCAACATGTAAGTATAGGGCCAAGCTGTGACCTTAGATGCAGAGTGTCAGTCTAGAAATCTGTTACTGCGGTTGAGCGATGAGTGAGAAGTGGAGTTTTGGAGATGTAATCGTGCGCTGTGCGCTGGAGATTATCATCAAAATGGTAGTAGAGATGCTCCTCCCTTAGCTTGCTGCTCTTGCCTTCTTGGAACCTGTCCCAATTTAGAAGGGAATGTCTCTTGTGTTTGAGGGGACTGCTCCCAACAAGCTCCAGTGTTTTCCCCCACAATATCATTATTTTACTTTAATATTAAGGACCCAACGTTGATCTTTTTTCCATTACCTGTGGCCCTTTGCAGTGGGGTTGCATTAACCTCTATGACCCAGCCTAAGGATGAAGAGAACCAGAATCAATGACTAGCTTCCTTGGAGCAGATGAGTCCTGGTGCACACACGTGTACGCAAGCCCCGGTTGATATAAGTATTGGTTGGGATGGTGTAGTATGCAGCTTCCTGGTGTTTATGCATCTCTTGTGGCCACATAAAAAAGGACTGGAGGCCATCCTGAAAGTTTGGACATGTGGAACTTATTACTCATCAGTTGATACTGTTGTTCCTTGTCTTATGCGCATACCATCTTTGTGTAAAGCTGTGTACATTCAGAAATGTTCCCCTCTGTACCCAGGACCTGTATTGCATGTACACAACTGGCTGAATTAAGGATGTTGTTTTGACCTTAACTCTTAATTTCCTGTGTGTGGGTTGTTTTGGGGAGGGTTTGAGTTTGTTGCATGTGTGGGTATATAACAGATTGGCTTTTTAGATTGCAGATATAGATAAATAGAATAGATAGACTGTCTGCTAAGCACTCATAAGAATAGACTGGTGGGGAAGAAAATGTGTGAACTTGATCACACTCACACAAATGCTGTTGTGCTTTCATTTGTCATTTCTTTTTCATTAATCTCCACTGATTGCAACTGCTTAAGTGTCTCATGAAGAGAGAAATGATCCCTCAGGTAACCCAATCCCAAACTATTTAGAACTTTATAGGCTGAAATCAACACCTTTATCTCCTCCTCAAAGCATGCACCAAAAAATGCAATCTTCAGTTCATGTTTGCTACTGCATCTTCAGTTCATGTTTGTTACTATAACTATGAACTCAGCAGAAAACTTCTTTGAAACACTTGGTGTTAATTATTTGTATGGAAAATCTTGGAAAAGTAGTTGAACTTCTATATCTACAGTGACAATCCATGTTTTAGCACACTCTGTATTCTTCTAGTAGGTTCATATAAATAACCTCTATTAGTTATGTGGCACAGTATATCTAAATGTTAAGATATATCAAAATGATGGGTAGCATTTGCAATGAAAGATGGCAGTTTCTCTAGAAGGCATAATTTGTTTAGGCTTTGTAGTCTTGGAATGTTAACTTATCCATGGGTTTCTTGGAGATGGTTATTCAATGGGAGGGGTACTGATGTACAATTATATAGGCATACTTCCAGGTTGAATTTGTTGATAACTATATATAATGCCTAGGGATGTCTCTTTGAGATCGGGACTCCATTGTGCTAGGTGCTGTACAAACACCTAACAAAAGATGTCCCCTGCTCCAAAAAGCTTACAGTCTAAATGTTGCAGGCTTTCATTGACTGACCATTGGGGTCGTGATAGATGCTGATGCCAATGAAAAGGGCAGAAGTGGGGGGAATATTTTGTAAAATTATAATGAAGCAAATTAATCTCTAGTATAAATCAATTGAAGTGAATGTGGTTATATAGCAAGGTTGAATGTGGCCTGTTATGTTTTCCTGAGAGGTACTTAATAGATTTTAAATGCCACAGGCTTAAACAATTATTACATTTTTTACATGTGTGGTTCATATCAGCTGGACCCTTTTTATATTTGCTTTATGACTGTTAATCGTAAAGTACTGCATCATGGTAAAGTCACACAATACTGCTTGTAAATAACTTTATTACAAAAAAAGAGTAGTTGTCATAGTGGTGAGGTGACAGTTGAAGAGTCAAGCCTGTGGTTAATCTAAGCATATATAAAATTAGACTGTAGTCCTGGAGTAAGTCAAGCAGATTGTTAGCGTGGCTGTGTGCCAGCCTTTTTCTTCTTCCCTGGTCCTAAAAACTATCGAGACATTGGAAAGAGGAATGAAATGTTAAAAACGGTGAACAAAGTTTATCGATCCTGTAATCAGAATTAATGGTTATCAGTAACTGAGAGACATTTTAGTAAAAATAGCTTTTGTAAAACTGCCTTAAAAAATGAAATAAATTCAAATGGGAACAGGGTTCCCCATACTAATAGAATAAACATAACAGGATGGGAGTGGCCCTCAATCTTGTGCTAACCTTTTAAAAATAGGAAATAGCATGATACTCACAACATGAAAACAAGTAACCTCATGGCGTTATACTGTGTAAGCTCTCCTGTTCCACTTCTTGCATTTTGCTATCCCTCTCTGCACTGTAAATTACTTGGGGAAGGGACTGCCTCATTTGTCCATGAAGTGTTACGTACACCACTTTTGATGCTCATCCTCTGTTGATGGGTGCAGTACAAGAACCTAGAGAGGCAGTATAAATAACAGGAGTCTCCACAGGCTTCAGAGTAGCAGCCGTGTTAGTCTGTATCCGTAAAAAGAACAGGAGTACTTGTGGCACCTTAGAGACTAACAAATTTATTAGAGCATAAGCTTTCGTGGACTACAGCCCACTTCTTCGGATGCATACAGAGTGGAATAAATATTGAGGAGATGCAAACTAGACACAATCAACTCAGGATTGAATAAGGACTGGGAATGGCTGAGCCATTACAAACATTGAATCTATCTCCCCTTGTAAGTATTCTCACACTTCTTATCAAACTGTCTGTACTGGGCTAGCTTGATTATCACTTCAAAAGTTTTTTTTCTCTTACTGAATTGGCCTCTCAGAGTTGGTAAGACAACTCCCACCTGTTCATGCTCTCTGTATGTGTGTATATATATCTCCTCAATATTTATTCCACTCTGCATGCATCCGAAGAAGTGGGCTGTAGTCCACGAAAGCTTATGCTCTAATAAATTTGTTAGTCTCTAAGGTGCCACAAGTACTCCTGTTCTTTTTACGGAGTCTCCACATTAATCCTACAACAAGCTGTCCATGATTACACTGCCTCCCCACCTGGCTCAATAGGTGGAAAACTTTATTGGACTGTATGGGGGGGAGGGGAAGGGGAATTAAATGGGGGGGGGTGTGTGCATGCCAGAGAGATGCAAGGGTAGCACCTCTCCCATGAGCTCTTAGCCTGCTATTGACTAGCCAGAGACAATGGAGTGGATTGACTCCTCACTCCCCTTCCCCCCTGCATTAATTTAAATTCTTATCCAGGTCTTTTGGAGCCTCTAGCTCTCTTCCCCCCCCCTCCCTGTTTTTATGGTATATATGAACTGTGTTCTTTGAGATGCCATGGGTTTGACCAATTGCCGGTTTAGGGGTCAGAAAGGAATTTATTTCCTGTCAAGGCCAAATTGGCAGAGGCTTTGTAGGTTTTTTTCTGCCTTCTAAATAGGATTTAGACTTATTAATATTCCAATTGGTATGAATGTTTAGTTCATCTCAACTTGTGTCTAGTGTGGAGACAAGGCCAAAAGGGCCAGTGCCCAGAATGAAGAGAGATGGGATATTGTGGGCGAACCTTGGGCCTACGGGAAAAGGGGAGACCTGAAGTCTTAGACTGAGGTCTCTTTCGGGACCTGTCGTGGGGAGGAGGGTGAGAGGATACAGCTGAGCGAGGTGAATACTAAGAGTAGGCAGAAGAGAGTCTACCCCAAGTTATGGGTTATATAGTAGAAGTCCTGTAACCTCCATTCTGGACCCACTTAAATGACTGCTTTGGGGAGATGGGAGCAGATAGCACCCCGCCCCAGTGTTAAGTTAGGGTCTGCTGCTTAAATCCATCCCTGTGTCCCAAGCACACATGGATATGGCATGGAAGGAGTTGTCAGGACATGCAGGGGAATGAGGATAATCTTTCATTTACTATATATCAAGCTGCTTCTCTCTCATGCTTAAAAAATAAAACTCCTGAAAACTAACCCCATTTCTGCTTTAGTGACTGCAAACCATTCTCTGTGTGCTCTGTATTATACTGTATTATACTATTATACCTGATCATGCCTTTAGGACTTGTTAATGTTTGGTATGGCTCACCCTCACTACAGCGTTATGTGCGCTTTAGGGCACTCCAGTATATAAACAACAATACAGTGCTTTCTCGTACTGAGAAAATAGAATGTCTTTTTGCAACACCCTTTTTCCTTGGTTCAATCATGGGAGATAATATTTTTGGGAATAGAGCTGAGTATAGCGTAAGTCCTAAAATGATGATGGCTCTCTTTACTAACCTTGGATTGGTACAGCAAGTCAATAGACTGTCAAAGAAAAGTATCCAAATAAACAATAATGAAAGGACCAAACTGGTTGCGTTCATCTAAAATATAAATAAATAATAATCTATTAGTACAGGGCTTCCAACCCAGCACTTGCCCAGAACAGAGGGTCTGGTCTCAGGAGGTTTTCAAGTATATGTGGGCTAATGTGTCTAAGTCAAATATTCACCATTTGCGGATGATGTAATCAATAAGCAAATTAGGTGAAAGCAAATTAATGTGATGAAATGTTGGCTTTGTAATATTAAAGGAATAGGATTTCATTCTTAGTCTGACAGTCCTGGCAAAATTATTTTGATGTGGAAAAGCTTCTCTGGTGCTGTTGTAACCCACACACCTTCTGGGTATGGTGTTCGTTCCCATCTAGTGGCACCAAGGGGGGGGGGCTAGAGAGTTTAGAGTTAAATGACTCTGCTTTACAGCCGTAGCTAAGAGCTGGTTGGCTTTTAGCTCATGCTGTAGAGGCTCATGTACTGAGCTCCAGAGGTCCCCGATTTGATCCTGCCCGCCGGTAGGGTTACCATTCGTCCGGATTCCTCCGGCTTTTAGAGTTAAAAATAGTGTCCGGGGGGAATTTGTAAAAGTCCGGACTCTCTCCCCCCCCCTCCCCCCCCATGCAGAGCGCGCGCGGCTAACAGGGCAGCCGGCCGGATGGTGCCATTTACATGGGGCTCTGACAGCCCCTCCTCTCCCTTGCAGCTGAGAGCACTCCCTCCCTCCCTCCCTGCATTCGCAGATCACCAGCCGGCCGTTCGCACCGGCAGTCTGGAGCTCCTCCCCCTGCTCCTCCTCCCCGTCACACTGGTCTGAGCGGCAGGGTAAGGGGGCCAGGGGGTCGGAGAAGGGGCAGGGAGGTTCTGGAGGGGGCAGTCAAGAGACAGGGAGCGGGGGGGGGGGGTCGGGAGTTTGGGGGGGGCTTTCTGGGGGCGGTGTGGATAAGGTTTTGGGCAGTCAGGGTACAGGTAGGGGGTAGGGTCCGGGGGGGCAGGAGTGGGGAGAGGGATCGGAGCAGTCAATGGGACAGGGTTTAGATGGGTTGGGAGTTCTGGGGGGGGCTGTCAGGGGGTGGGGAGTGGTTGGATGGGGCGTGGGAGTCCTAGGGGTCTGTCTGGGGGTGTGGATAAGGATTGGGGCAGTCAAGGGACAGGTAGGGGGTAGGGTCCTAGGGGGCCAGTTAGGATGGGGGGAGGGTCTCAGGAGGGGGCAGTCAGGGGACAAGAGGCAGGGAGGCTTAGGTAGGGGGTGGAGTCCTGGGGGGCAGTTAGGGGCAGGGGTCCCAGGAGGGGTTAGTCAGGGGACAAGGAGTGGGGGGAGGGTTGGGGGTTCTGAAGGGGGCAGGAAGTGGGAGGGGCAGGGGCAGGGCTAGGGCGGGACGGGGCGGGGCTAGGGCGGGGCTCCTCACATCCTCTTTTTTGCTTGCTGAAATATGGTAACCCTACCCGCCGATGACTGGGGTCTGTCGGCGTTACACTGTTTCACCCACAGCATTGTACTGCATCTGAGCGGCTTGCTGAGTGTGTTAAAGCACGCTTCAAACACAACTGCGGCTGAATCATTGTTAACACAACTCAGCCCATCCGTATGTCCGAGGGGGGATAATGTTCAAAATGTGATGGTTGCTCTGCGTTCTCTTTCCCAATATTGTCACATGATCATCAAGTAACAGTATTATTTCTCACTGTACACAGAACTGTTGATGTGGCTGCATATGCCCCCCATCTCCAGGAGGCCGAAGCCACGGCATGTCAGACAGAAATCCTATCCTGCTAGATGTTAGTAGTTCCATCTGGCTCCACAGCAGAGATTGAGGGTATGTCTACACTACGGGATTAATCCGAATTTAGATAATTCGGATTTGAAAAACAGGTTGTATAAAGTCGAAATGGATGCGGCCACACTAAGCACATTACTTCGGTGGTGTGCGTCCAAGTACCGGGGCTAGCGTCGATTTCTGCACCGTTGCACTGTGGGTAGCAATTCCATAGCTATCCCATAGTTCCCGCAGTCTCCCGCGCCCATTGGGATTGTGGGTTAAAATCCCAGTGCCTGATGGGACAAAAAACATCGTCGCAGGTGGTTCTGGGTACAGCCTCACCTCCTCCCTCCCTCCCTCCCTGCATGAAAGCAACGGACGGCAGACAACCATTTTCGCGCCTTTTTTCCTGGGTGGGTGAACACTGCAGACTCCATACCACGGCAAGCATGGAGCCCGCTGAGCTCAAGACAGCACTCATGAATATTGTAAACACCTCGCGCATTCTCGTGGAGTTTATGCTCAGCCAGGACCAGAGAAACGAGGCGAGGAGGCAGCGGCGGCGGCAGCGCAGCGACAAGCATGATGAGGACATGGACACAGACACGGATACAGAATTCAGTGAAACCACAGGCCCCGGTGCTTTGGAGATCATGTTGTTAATGGGGCAGATTCTATCCATGGAACGCCGATTCTGGGCAAGGGAAACAAGCACAGACTGGTGGGACCGCATAGTGTTGCAGGTCTGGGACGATTCCCAGTGGCTGCGGAACTTTCGCATGCGTAAGGGCACTTTCATGGAACTTTGTGACTTGCTGTCCCCTGCCCTGAAACGCCAGAATACCAAGATGAGAGCAGCCCTCACAGTTGAGAAGCGCGTGGCGATAGCCCTGTGGAAGCTTGCAACGCCAGACAGCTACCGGTCAGTCGGGAATCAATTTGGAGTGGGCAAACCTACTGTGGGGGCTGCTGTGATGCAAGTAGCCAAAGCAATCACTCAGGTGCTGCTACGAAAGTTTGTGACTCTGGGAAATGTGCAGGCTATAGTGGATGGTTTTGCTGCAATGGGATTCCCTAACTGTGGTGGGGCAATAGACGGAACCCATATCCCTATCTTGGCACCGGAGCACCAAGCCACCGAGTACATAAACCGCAAGGGGTACTTTTCAATGGTGCTGCAAGCACTTGTGGATCACAAGGGACGTTTCACCAACATCAACGCGGGCTGGGCGGGAAGGGTTCATGACGCTCGCGTCTTCAGGAACACTACTCTGTTTAAAGGGCTGCAGCAAGGGACTTACTTTCCGGACCAGAAAATAACCGTTGGGGATGTTGAAATGCCCATAGTTATTCTTGGGGACCCAGCCTACCCCTTAATGCCATGGCTTATGAAGCCATACACAGGCAGCCTGGACAGGAGTCAGGAGCTGTTTAACTACAGGCTAAGCAAGTGCAGAATGGTGGTAGAATGTGCATTTGACCGTTTAAAAGGTCGCTGGCGTTCATTATTGACTCGCTCTGACCTCAGCCAAAGAAATCTCCCCATTGTTATTTCTGCTTGCTGTGTGCTCCACAATCTCTGTGAAAGTAAGGGGGAGACCTTTATGGCGGGGTGGGAGGCTGAGGCAAATCGCCTGGCTGCTGATTACGCGCAGCCAGACACCAGGGCGATTAGAAGATCACACCATGAAGCGCTGTGCATCAGAGAAGCTTTGAAAACCAGTTTTATGGCTGGCCAGGCTACCGTGTGAAATATCTGTTTGTTTCTCCTTCATGAAAACCCTCCCCCTTTACTGACTGATTTTCTGTAAGGAACCCACCCTGCCCCTTCCCCCAGCTTTCTTTCAAACCAAATAAAGTCACTATCATTTAAAAATCATTTATTCTTTATTAATAGATTAGAAAAAGAGGGAGGGAACCCGGGTGGTATTTGGGAGGAGGATTGCTGGGAAGGAAAAAGCCACAAAGAAAAGGTTAAAAAAATGACAGCCTTTTGCTTGGGCTGTCTACTGGGGTGGAATGGGAAGGTGTACGGAGCCTCCCCCCCCGCGTTCTTACACGTCTGGGTGAGGAGGATACGGAACATGGGGAGGGGGGAGGGTGGAACAGGGGCTGAAGCGGCAGTCTGTTTTCCAGCAGCCGTTCCTGAACCTCCACCAGACGCCGGAGCAGCCCCAGCGTTGCATCCTTCATCCTCTGGTCTTCCTGCCGCCACCTCTCATCTCGAGCGTCTCTCCTCTCCTCTCGTTGGTCCCTCCTCTCCTCTCGTTGGTCCCTCCTCTCCTCTCGTTGGTCCCTCCTCTCCTCACGTTCACTGACTTCTTTCCTATACTTTGAAACTGTTTCCTTCCACTCATTCACATGAGCTCTGTCACTGCGGCTGGATTCCATAATTTCCGAAAACATGTCCTCTCGCGTTCTCTTCTTACGACGCCTTATCTGTGATAACTTTCGGGATGGAGGAGGGAGGCTTGAGGAATTTGCAGCTGCTGTAGGGAGGGGAAAAAAGAGAGAATTGTTTTAAAAGCTACATTTTGCAGAACAATGCTTATACTCTTTCACGGTGACCAACACTGTTCACATTACATAGCACATGTGATTTCTGTGCAAGGTCGCATTTTGCCTCTTAATGCTGAGTGCCTGTGGCTTTGCTGCTAGAGATCACAGGTCTGGGCAACAGAATTCGGCTTGCATGCGGCCATGGTAAGCTTCTGCGCCCTCCTTTCCCACATACCAAGCATAGCTTGTAGAGTGCTGAAGAAGCCTGGCCAATCTCAGCCAGTTGGGGGGGGGGGCAGTGTGGGGGGGCTTGTCTGGGCCCCTTCAGGCAAGTAGAGTGCTGCGGTTTTTCTGTTAACATTCAGCAGCACCAGAAAACAAACTAACCCCCCCCCCCCTCGCCATGAATTCTCTGGGATGATCGCTGTACCCCTCCCCCCCACCGCGTGGCTGGTATCAGGGAAGATCCCTGCAGGCACCAAACTAACCCCCCCGCCGCCGCCCCCCTCCCGCCATGAATTCTCTGGGATGATCACGGTACCCCTCCCCCCACCGCGTGGCTGGTAACAGGGAAGATCCCTGCTAGCCAAACGCGAAAAACTCAGGGCCAATTTCCCATCTGCGCTTGGCTAACTGCAGGGAAGGATTTATTTTCCGCCACAGGCAAACATCCCAGTAGGAACGGCCACCTCTGTCCCCTTAATTAAGTTCCCGTATTTCAACCAGGTTACCAGGAGTGATATCACTCTCCTGAGGATTACACAACAAGATAAAGAACGGATGTTGCTTGAATGCCAGCAAACACCGGGACCATACGCTGCCAGGCTTTGTCAGGCAATGATACCAGATTACTTGCTGCAAGCATGGCGTGGTCAAGTGTCCTACCATGGAGGAGGGAATAAAGATGCACTGCCCAGAAACCTTCTGGCAAGGCTTTTGGAGTACCTCCAGGAGAGCTTCATGGAGATGTCCCTGGAGGATTTCCGCTCCATCCCCATACACGTTAACAGACTTTTCCAGTAGCTACAGACTTTTCCAGTAGCTGAACTGACCGCGAATGCAAAGTCAGGCAAAGTAATCATTAAAAACCGTTTGCTTTTAAAACAAGTTTTATATTTTAAAAGGTAAACTCACCTGAGGTCCCTTCCATGGGGTCAGAGTCTTGGGTACTGGCTTGGGAGGCTTGGGAGGGTACTTCAGTCAGGGTGATAAAAAGATCCTGGCTGTTGGGGAGAACGGAGTGCTGTGTGCTCTCTGCAAGCTCATCCTCATCCTCATCCTCCTCCTCTCCCCCATCGGCAGAATCCTCAGGCGTCGCTGATGAGACTATCCCTGACCCAGAATCCACGAACACAGGTGGGGTAGTGGTGGCAGCCCCCCCTAGAATTGCATGCAGCTCGGCGTAGAAGCGGCATGTCCGCGGCTCTGACCCGGAGCGACCGTTTGCCTCCTTTGTTTTTTGATAGGCTTGTCTGAGCTCCTTGACTTTCACGCGGCACTGCTCAGAGTCCCTATTGTGGCCTCTCTCCATCATGCCCTTGGAGATTTTTTCAAAAGTTTTTGCATTTCGTCTTTTAGAACGAAGTTCTGCAAGCACTGAATCCTCTCCCCATACAGCGATCAGATCCAGTACCTCCCTCACGGTCCATGCTGGTGCTCTTTTTCGATTATCAGCCTGCATGGTTACCTGTGCTGATGAGCTATCTGTGGTCACCTGTGCTCTTCACGCTGGGCAAACAGGAAATGGAATTCAAATGTTCGCGGGGCTTTTCCTGTCTACCTGGCCAGTGCATCCGAGTTTAGATTGCTGTCCAGAGCGGTCACAATGATGCACTGTGGGATAGCTCCCGGAGGCCAATACCATCGAATTGCGGCCACACTAACCCTAATTCGAATTGCTAAAATCGATTTTGGCACTACTCCGCTCGTCGGGGTGGAGTACAGAAATCGATTTTAAGGGCCCTTTACATCGAAATAAATAGCGTCGTTGTGTGGACGGTTGCAGGGTTAATTCGAATTAAAGCTGATAAATCCGAATTAAAGTCGTAGTGTAGACCAGGCCTAAATTGCCTTTTCTTCTTCCCTCATTTCCCACTTGGAAAGGTACACTTCTGCTGCACCTCTGAAGGGAGAAGTGGTTGATAAAGACATGGCAGACAGGAGGCAGCCATGGGGAGAGAAGTGATAACATCTAGGGCTGGCTGTCTTTATACTGGACAGTTACAGTGGCTCTTCCTACTTGGGCTTGGACATTCTGTATGTCTGTTGCTTTACATTCAGAAGAAACCCTGAAAACAGGCATGAATGGTCACGAAACTGCATTCTGGTATTAATACATCACCCAGATTGCAGCACATCACTTTGCTGAGTTATCATCTGTCAAGGTCAAATGAACTTCCATTTTGGCTTGCCACAGTTGCATAATTGAAGCTAGAGAGCTCATTCGAGAGTGAATTTCAGGTACCATAGAAAAGAGAAATTGTTACCTGGAAAAGAATTTCAGGCATCAAAATTAACATTTCACTTAAGCAAAAAGGAGGTGGCCATAGAAGGGAAGATATACAAAGTGTTGTGATATGGCTGCCATGCATCTCAAAATAGTAACCGAATCTGCTTCTGGCTCCCCCTCAAGAACTTAGATGCCCAGAGTATGTTCAAAGGTTGAGAAAATACAGAGGCAAAGCTGTGTGTGATTAGGTCTGCTCCTCCTAAAATGTGTGGAGTGAGGCCAAAGCTACTAATTAGGCATGCTAATTTCATTTCCAAAGGATTTTTGAGGATCGAAGACCTCTGAAAAGGAGCCTAGATTGGGTCAAAACTAATAAATACAGGATGAATGGTCTTGCTCATATTACTTAAGATGCCACTAGGGATTTAACAAAATTATGATCTTTCCAAGGGTCAGAAGGAAAACCCAATGTGCAAATTGACAATGGAATATCTTTTAGTCCATTTCTGGCTCTGCTGAACTGTACTACAGTTTATTTTAGTTTTCAGGCAGTAAATTATATAAGAGATTTACGATCTATTTAATGATTAAACCCTCCTCCCCCTGTATTACACTTCCTCAGCTTGTGAAACATTGCTAATGCTTCAATTGGGCACTTTGATTAAATTACTAATATTGTTAACTATTCTTATGGTCAAGGACATACACTTACTTTCACCATAGATTAAAGAAATCAGTTTCTAACTTTTCAAGAAACAGGTTTTTGAACCTAACAGCAACTAAAAGATATTTACCCACAGTGATCAGTCTTTACTGTCCCATTTATATACAGCTGTGACAGCAAGCTATTAATCATCATGCTACATAAGTTCTAGGAGCATGTGAAACCAGAAGGGGAGAGAATGATGCCTGAGCTTCACAATGGTTAACACAATAGGCTATGACAGTCATTCTGTTCCTTGTGCTAAGATGCACTCTGGGACTTACATGGCAGCAGTGTCCACACGGCACAAGCTGGTGCATCGTAGATTCACACCCTGACTTGCTGTTCACTTACTTGCTATGTGGACAAGCCCGAAGACTGAAGTGGATTACTGAAGATTCTAGCATTGACTTTTCCCCCACGCTTTAGAAGCAGCAGGTGTTTTTGTAGAGAAACCATAGCACTTCTCTAGCTGGGGAGACTGGTGCACACGCTTGATCAAATCATATTCACCTCCCTTGTGATGGTAGTTCCACTGAACAATTTGACCTTTTGTGCATCAGTGCAAGTGACTGCCTTTCACTAGCCAGCACGTCTTGTCATGCACGTAGGTTTTGATCCTGCTCCCATCTAATCACTGGAGAAATCTCCCATTAACTTGAGTGATGAAGGATCAAGCCGATTATTGATTTCATCATCAATAATCTATTCCAGGGTTTATAAAGAGACTGAGAATTCCCTGCATGCCTAAATCTCCCACTCTAATCACTGCAAGTTTTAGATGAACAAAAAATGTAGGTTTGGTGCCAAAAAGTTTCAGAGAAGTCAAAGGTTAAACTAACTGCAGGACTTTAAATTTAAAACTTCACCATCTTAACAATGTTAATGCCACCTAGTGCGCAGGGTTTCACAATGATGTGAAAGCGTAAATGTTCTAACTGTGTTATAGTGATTTATTACAAAACATTAGCAATTTTAGCATAGATCTGTTTTTTATTAACGGAGTATATCTGTAATGGGAATGTGAGAGATCCAAATCAGAGGGATTATTCAGATTCAGCTGTTAGAATTTGAATATTTATTCCTTGTATATACACACACACCCCTCAAATCTTTTCTTTGTTTGATATCCACAAAAATGTTATGTTTTAAATGAAAGATTTTCTAAAAATAGGTTTTATTAAACAGAGATTGCTAGTAACCCAGGAATAAATCAGAAACTTTCTCATAAAAACAAATATACTAACATTTATACCACAGTGTTGATTTAAAGAGTCTAAATGCACAGTACTTGCCATGCTTAACAATGTAATGGAGTGTAATAGGGCGCCTGATGTTTTCGTAGTTTCCAGCCTCACGACGGCTTACATTCATGTTTTTTAGAGCTTTTGAGTTGTCACTAGAAAGAACTGATTGTTTTTTTTCTTGCAATATCATTTACTTTTGCTTTTATGAAAGCATTAAAGTAAATTTAAAAAGCACTTAATAGATAATGCCTTTAAGTAAATTAAAGGAAGCTGTTTGTAGCCCAACTACAGAAGATTTTGATGTGTTCAACTGTTTAACAGATCCATCTGCTTTACCACCCAATTATCTCTGCTTTGTCTTACATGTGTAGAGCATGAAATTTACTGCAGGTAGCGTGTCAACAATAGCTAGCCTAAGTCCTTGACTTTGTATTATTCTAGAATTGAAAGATGATTAATCAGAAAACCAGGCTCCTACTCACACTGTCGAGTTTCAATAGGTGAAAAGGTAGAGATACCTCTCCCCTCCTCGTTTCTGCTTCAAGGTTCCCTCTGTCTGTGACCCTCTCTCTCTCTCACTAGGGGTGCTGGAACTCAGGGTAATAGGGGCAGCACCCCCTGGCTTGAAGTGGTACCCATCATATACAGGGTTTACAGTTTGGTTCAATGGCTTTCAGTACCCCCACTATATAAAGTGTTCCAACGCCGCTGCTAATTGTACAGGTTAGAACCAAATAATGGTTTGACAAGTGCTTTGCAAAGTCTCATCAGCTTCAGCAACGAGCATCATTCCTAAGTTGCAATATCTCTGCTGTTCTAGTACTGGTGATATCTCCTCCCCAAAGGTAAATTACTCTGGGATACACACTCTGTCTCATGACGCTCGCTGAATTTTGTTTCTACATTTACTAATGATAAGAAATCAAATTGGATTTCAAGTACAGCGAGCTCTGTATACACAGGTCTCCTAGATGTTTAAACTATTCTCTCATAAATCTGTACTCTGGTGCCATATAAACCACAGTGTGAGGTCCTCTGAGAAAGGTATTTCCTCCCATTTTAAAGCTCAAGTCTTGTTTTACTCTAAAATGTGAGGCTACATGTGTGATTCTCAACTCCCACATTCTAATGGCTTCGCATACAGCATACTCTAGTCTAAAGAAAGAGTGAGATTTTGATTTATTTACCAAAATATAAAGTAATGGGCCTTTACCTTGTAACAAGGATGCTGCTATAGGGCTTTAACTAAAGCTCATTAAAGAAATGGCAATCCTTCCATTGGCTTTGGATCATGCCCATATTTGACATCTTTGTTGGTAGGGATATGCAAGTGCTGCTTGACCTGCTAGAGGAAAACTACTGTGATTTATGACCTTTACAAAGTGTGCGGAGTCTTTGGTTTTTCTGATTGTTCACAGTTTCTCTGTGAAATTATGAAAGTGAGAGGCTGTATATGGATGGAGAATGTAGACGTTAACAGTATTGTGGCAGTGGAAATACACATACACAGCCAGACATCTGTCAGCTGTTCCAATGTTTTTAGTTCAAGTCGCAGGGAAGTTTTAACAAAATAAAAAGAAAATTAGGTCTTTACCAAAGAGAAGTTGGATAACTTTTATGTCTGCCTCTAAGATAGCCTCCAGACTTGCTCTCTTGAGCATACATCCTCTTCAATGTAATTTCGGCCAGAATTCCTTTAATTTCATGTTATAACTAATCAGAGCAAATGACCCAAACTTCATCTTCTAATATGCTGCTGGATTTCATTGTGTAAAACCTTGCCTAATACCGCTTCACAGTGCTGTGATTCTTAATAGTATTGAGGAGTCAATGACCACTTGTATTCCTGTCAGTAATTCAATATTTCAAATGGGCTGCCTTTTTTTTTTTTTTTTTTTTTTTTTTTTTTTTTGGCAAAGAGTCATAAAACCAGTATGGCGAAAGCTGTTCAGAGATATTGAGCTTTGTGAAGATAAATCTTTTATTATAGTAGGACTTTTGAAATGTTGAAACAGAATCTTTCAATCAATTCCTCTGGGCTGATCTGAGAGAAGTGTCAGAAGTGGCGACTAATTTTTGTTCGGCACTTAGTCTTCAGATGCTATTGGATCGGCTTCTCGTGAGGCTCCAGTGCAATTGTAGCATCTCTTTTTTTGTGATATTACTTTTGGAAACCTGTCTGGAAGGTTTTTGAGTGGCATTCATTGAAGTAAGAGTGCAGTGGCTTCTGTTCTCACGTTGGCCTGGGTCAGTGTATTGCAATCATTCTTGGGTTTGGCATTGAGTTGACATGTGGACACTTCTATTGACATGTTAGTCATATAATCATGAGTTGTCCATTAAGTGTCTTGTATATTATCCAGTGCTTTAGCAAATAAGTTCCTTGACCACCAGTTGGTTGGCCTTTGTAAAATTTTCCATGTACCATCTCTCTCCTGCAGACTTCCACCATTTGTGCCATTACAGAAGCATTTGCACCATGTATCTTTTTATGTGTCAAAAATTTTTTAACTTAGTGGAGGAAAAGAAGATACAGATGGCACATCTAGTTGTCTTCAAGATAAGTATGCAAGAGGTCCATAAAATGGCCCATCATCATTTAAAAAAACAGACCAATAATAAAATATCAGCTATTGGAATGACCAATATCATGGTAAGCTCAATAAGATCTTAGTAACTTAAGACCTCCACCTTTGTGTCTGAATGGTAGATTTGGGCCTCCTGTTGGAGCCTATGGGAACGATCGAATATCAATGTCCATTTGAATTTGACTATCAAAGGTAGGTAGCATTCTCTGGACAAATTTAGCTAACAGATTATTTTGCAGGAGAAAACTATCTGGATGGCTAGAACTCCTTTGTAGTATTGTAAACACTGGCTACATCTCCATAAAATATATCCAGTTAACATGGATGCTGATGAAATGTCTTTTTTGCAGATGTTTTCAGAACAGATTATCCCCAGGCTACGGTGCTTTTGTCCCAATTTAGGAAAACAGGGAACACCTAACCATGTGATTAAATCCACTACTTAGTTTAGAGACTAAAGCACAGGGCTAGGACTCAGGACACCTTGGTTCTGTTTTCAGGTCTGCTACAGACTTCCCTGTGTTACTTTAGTCAAGTCATTTAATCTCACTGGGTGTATCTGCACTGCAATTAAAAACCCATGTCTGGCCAATGCCAGCCTGCTCAGGCTAAGGGGCTATTTAACTATGGTTTAGATGTTCGGGCTTCAGCTGGAGCCCAGGCTCTGGGGCACTCCCCTCCTCGCAGGGGACTGGAGCCTGGGCTCCAGGCCAAGTCCGAGTGTCTACACTGCAATTAAACTGTCCTTTAGCCTGAGCCCCAGTTGGCACAGGTCAGATGTGGGTATTTAATTGCAATGTACACAGACGCACTGTCTCTTTCCTAGTCCATAAAAACCGGGCCGATACATATCTAGTTCAGAGAGGTGTTTTGAGCCTTAATTAATTAATGTTTGTGAAGCACTTGGAGAGGGAAGTCACATATAAGTGCCAGTTGTTGTTGTTAAGAATATTGCCACCCCAGAACTGTCCTTTGATAGTCAGCAGCCTTATCCCAAGAAAAGATGCTTTTATTTTGAAAGAGCAAAGAAAGTCCGAAGTCACAACAATAGGCCACTTGCTGGGTAATTTTCTTGTTTCAGAGAAGTATTGCCAAATTATGCTAAAGCAGTGCCAAGTATAGAATTTTATACACAATCTGCTTGGAGGACCTGAGGCCATTTTATTCTGAAAATACTCCAGGGACCATTTTGTTGAGATAATATTCAATGTCCATAGAACATTTCTAATGAATGGTACTAAAGAAAAATCTTGCTATGCAAAAATTGTGGTGGGAATTAGTTAGAGGTAAGAGTATAGCTATTGATAAAATAATATTAGCTCTTTCTGGACCAATCCTGAACCACTCTGGCAAAATTCCCAACCTCCCTCCTCCATCCTCAGAAAAGAGAGAATCACATCTTGGTTCCATTGACATCAGTAGGGCCAGGATTTCACTCTAGGGCTAGAACAACATTCATGAGTTGGATGCCTCCAGCAGGGCTTTGGGGAGGAGAGCGAAGAGGAGCATACCTTGGAGATAGGGAGTTGTGCTGAATGGGAGGTGGTAAGCCTGTACCCTGTCTCCACACATCAGATGTGCTATACCATTAGCTGTTGAGTCTTTCCTCCCCAATTTTGTACCATCCCCCTTGCATATGTTAAATAACTACATAGCTGAGAACTACATGCTTTTGGGGCTCTGAGTAACATTACCCAGACTTTATGCACTTTAACTACAGAACTGTTCTCTCATGTACTGTTATGACACATGCATAGTTGCTTGCGCGTACACTTACAACACTATTAACTTTAGAAGTTCATGCATGTAAAAACTGGGATCAACTAAAGGAGTGACAAATAATGAATACAAATATACACGTGTTCTCATTTTCCCTTCTAAAACAGAGTAACTGTTTTTCCCTACTCTGTTTTGCCCTTATGTATGCAGACCGAGAAAACCATGTCATCAATTCAGTGTTGCCAACTCTCACAATCTTATCGTGAGTTTTGGTGGGTTTCTTAAAGCCCTAGCTCCTGGAATCAAGAGATTGGACGAGAATCTCAGCTTCCATTTTAAAATGTTTCATGGTTTCAGAAAAAACCTTGCAAATGTGAAACAAGTGCACCCTGACAGCTCAGAAAGCAGAAGGCAAATTAAATGAACCTAAAAAGTCTCATGATTTTTAACCCAATCTCATGATATTTTGGGGTATGACTCATGATTTTTGAATGCTTGATGCTGGCAATACTGCTTTATCTACATTAAACATGTAAATGTCTCAGGGTATAAATACTGCAAGTTTAAACTCTATAGTGTTGGCATGCCTTCAGATGAATGAAATAGAGAACAAGTGACTTTTATACTACTTAAATATTTATAGTTGCAATAGGAAAATATAGTTGTGAAAGATGGATTAAATGAATGTCTTGCTGTGGGAACATTGTACTGAATTGTGGCTACTATGTCTGCCACAATTTTATATTCATGCTCCAATGAAATGACTGGTAGTGAGAATATTCCTTTAACAGTGGATGATATTCCTCCTGATGTATGTTTTACTCTACTCAACATCTGTTCCAATTAAAAATAACTCTAGAAAATTTACATTTTAGGCACATCAGTTTTCCTAGGGACTGGAAACTTTTTTTTTTTTTTTAAAGTCTACTTTATTTTTTCAGTGTCAATGTCCTGAGGCACATGAGTAGCCAAGTGTTGTGGATCTTAAGAATTTTTAGCTTGGATACTGCTATATAATTGTTGGCTGTAGCTTGTGTATTTCCCCTGCCCATGCAGGTAATTCTTGATGGAAGGAGTAGGATTTAGGGACAACCAAACCAGGGAACACTAGGGTAGGTTCATTCTATTGACTTCAATACATCTTCTCCATGGGTCTTATCACAGAGGAGCTATGAACACCACTGGTTTTTGAATAGATTCTCTAACAGTTGTAGCTCTCCTAATAGAACATTTTGGCACATGCTTGGATTTGTCACATTATAATAAGTTGAATCCCTTGGAGCCAGTGCAAGTTTTTAAGGAAATATCCCATATGTCCCATCCTATGAACTTCTACTGTAAAGTCCAAAGAAGCCAAGATGTTTTTTTCAGATGAATTGTCTCTTTAAACTTATTGGGCTGAATCCTCCGTTATTTTAATTCCTGTGTTTAATATTAGAGAAGTTTGTATAAAAGCAGGATCTTTGCTTCATATATGGTCATCACTTGCTGTACTTCACTCCAATATGCTTTAATTCATTCCAATGTGCCTATATATTAATTGCAGCACTCCTGAAACACTGCAAGATCTGTTCTGAGGTTACTGCAATATCTAGGCCAAATGGCTAGAGTTAATTCCAGAAGGGCTCGTTTAAGTGCCTCTGTGAAAATAGCTTTGTGGAGATCCATGTTTTATCGTCCTTCAATGGCTTATGGATTAAATTTATACAGTTTTCAAGTAGAAAGATGACTTGCCTATCTGTCAGACCTCTAATCTCTGCCTGGGTTCTGTAAATCAAACTGTTTGTTTGTTAACCTGACTCCAGCATCTTCACCAGCAGCGGAGAGGCTGCCAGCCCATATTTTCATTCACTTTCAGTTTAGAATGTTCTTTTGCATTTAGTTAATTTGGTATTCAAACAATATAGGTGCCTGCAATTGCTTTCTGTGTACCTCATCTGCAATACACCTATGAAAAAAAGCTTACAAACTCCTATGTTTATATCCTTCTGATAAGAGCAGTCTGTCTGCGTTATTTTGTCCCCATTTAAGACACCGTTTTGTGAGCTGCTGATGGACAGCATTGGGCATTAGAATGATCAGCCAGTAAAAAAGAGGCACTGGGCATCTCACAGGATTCAATATTTGTTTGTTTGTTTGTTGTTGCCAGCATATGAGCAGACAGTCGATAGTGGTGTGGAGCCTACGTTTGTAAAAGTTGGGCAGGAAACATTTCTTTTGTCTTCTGCACAAACACAGAGAACTGTACTGGCACTGTACAAAATACACTTTTTGTTTAGGTGTCAGATCAGCTTTTGTAACAACAACAAAAAAACCCGAGATCGGTGGCACTTCGGTGGTGGGTCCTTCCCTCCGAGAGGGACCCGCCGCCGAAGAGCTGGACGTACCGCCCCTTCCCCTTGGCCGCCCCAAGCAGCTGCTTGCTGCGCCGGTGCCTGGAGCCGGCTCTGGTAATATTACTTTAGCTGAGTGGATATTTTATGCAAATGAGAATGCAGCGATTGAATTGACAAAAGTGGCAGAGTGAAAACAAATCAATAATCTTAAAGTACACATGACCTCTCAAGTCTCCTTTCTTTTTTTCAGTTGGAAGGGGGCAGATGTTTTCTGTTTCTCTCTCTTTATCAGACTTGGTCACTACTTTGATTTGTTTTTCTGTTCTCTACTTACATTAGGTGGAAAGGCTAGATCTAACCATATTAATTAAATTGTAAAGTACACTTATCTAGAAGTTGATATAGACCAGAGTTTTATTGGTAAATGTTTTGTCCCTACCTATCTCTTGTTGATTTCAGTGGGATTTGGATTAGGCCATAAAGTCTGAAGTCCTTATTTGTGGCTGAGACAACATGCCTATGGGACTACTCCTTCATAACTATTTGCAAAAGTCTGAGATTTTTATTTTAAACTCAGTCAGAACTCCCATTGAACTCAGTTAAAATTGAATGGGAATGAATTCATGGGATTTTTGCCTGATTAAGACTGAGTATAACCCTTCTTTGACAGGGTAACTGGTTTGGTGGATAGGGGGACTGCAGAGGCAAATAAGCAAGGCTTTTGACATAGTCCCACCTGACATTCTGGATAAGTAAGAAATACCATTAAGTGGATATTGGTTAAACAACCGCAAACAAAGAGTAACTATTAATAGAATGATATCAGATTGGAGAGAGGTCTCAAATGGGGTTCCACAGTGATCGGTTCTGATTGTATTTACACTGGAGGGTGGGGCAAACTCCAGAAATGTAGCTTTCTTCATGTGAGTTCTGGACCCACTGCTCGTCATCCTTGGTCTGCAAGATTATGTGGTCCCACCCGTCTGTGCTTGTGGCCCTGCTCCAGATGCGCTGGTCTGTGCAGGAGGCATCAGGGGCTATAGCGAGTGTCCTGCGTGGCATCACCCAGTTTGAGTCAGCCTTGTCTGTATCCTCTACCCCTTCCTCCTACTCTATCATAAGCTTTGTCAGGTGTCTTGAGTGGGCCAGAAAACATTGCCGAAACGTCCACCAGCATCTCTTGGAAGCTCTGCCCATTTCCTAAAACAAGAGTGAAAGTGCAAGCAAGATAGGCTCTTCAAATGATACCTCCTCCTTATTCTTAGCTCTGATAGCTGGCAGTGCACAGAGCAGAGTGACTGCTTGGCAGGCTGTATTGGTAGGCTGTTCAACCTTTCTGTAACATGCAGGGTGGACAGTCCAAGTTGTTCCACACTGCACCATGGTCAAAGGGCTAGAGCAGCCACATTTAGGAGGGTGCTACGGAGTCTGGGTTGTGGTTGGTTTTTACTCAGGTCTGCGTGCTGCAGTGTGGACGCCAGAAGGCCGGGTTAGAAGATTGTCAACCCTAAGTTAAGAATCAGTGTAGACATGTAAGCCCTGGGTTCTCTAACCCAGGGCCCTCTGATGTGAGTCCCACTAACCTGGGCTTACATTGCAGTGTAGACAAACCCACAGCCTCAGGTTTGTGAGAGATAATCCTCTGGCTGTATTATCTTTCCTACCTAACTTTTCCCAGGGCCACAGAGTGGAAAATGTGATTCTCCCTGGCCCAGCCCACCCACTCTTTTCCCAAGCTACCCAGCCTCCACTCTTTTCCCCAACCTACATCTTAGGTAATGTGGGGAGCAACTCCGCAGGGCCTAGATGCTTTGGAGGCAGCTGAGCCCCCTACTCCATGCAGAGGGTCTCTTCTTGGCAGGCATCTAAGGGGATAATCTGGGCCTTTGGCATGACAACTTTGGCTTTCCTTGGAAATTGGTATTTTTAGGTAATTGAGGGGCAACATTTTAAATCATTGTGGATTGTAGATGGCAATAGAGCACAGGCTAAGCACCTCCTGTGCAGTATTTGTAGGTGCAGCCATCTGTTGTTTGAATATAAAAGAAATAATACACTTAAGAAAAAGTTATATTTAACTCACTAAACAGACTTGGGGGTGTTTATCCATTAACCAGGCCTGGCATGGCCAGAGAGCACATTTTAGACACGTTGTGCCTTCTTTGTAGCTGTGTCTAGCGAGAACCTGCTTAAAGAATAGAGTCTTGTTGCCATTGACTAAGTCGTGGCTTTGGAGTTGACCCAAACTATTTCGGCGAGACTGCCTGTCACTCTGAATTGTGATGTCAGCTCTTCAAGTGTGTTTGCATTTAGCAGGCTAAACTCAACCAAGGTAACACAGAGAGCCGCCATTCAAGTCACTTCAGTTATGCCATAAGGACACTCAGCCGAAGGGGAGGAAAGTCACTTGTACTGGGAGTCTGCTGACGGGCCCCTTTTGTGTGCTGAGCCTAGTTGCATGTTGGGCTTTGCTGTCCTTTACCATTCCCCCTGCTCTTCAAATGAGGAGGACGGCTTTCCATCACAGAAAACGGGTCTCTGGAGCAGAGTCTGTCCCTGGAGCCCTACCCCATGAGTTATGCTTGTGTTAGCTTCTGCACACCCTTCTGTTAAAATACAGGTGGTGAATTTAGATCGACAAGACAGGGAAACTCACATGTTTTTCAATGGGGATATTACAAGAGGAGTAAAGGAGTTCACATTTTATTTATATTGATATCTGTACTTGATGTGTTTGCACGTGTCCAGCTACATCGCTGCAGTTCCACCAGTGTAGACAGCAGCTCATCCTCATGCACAATAGAAAATGATTTCCTACCCTGGTTCAAAAGGGGGAGGGGAAAAAGAAGTTGCTGAGTAGAAGGTAAAGGCATAATGGGAAGTGTTTTGACAGGTTTAATGAGGTGACTGCAGGGAGTATTGGCAGTGCTGCCACGTGAGGTAAAGACTGGATACCATGGTTATGGACTGGTTGGTATTCTCTTGAATATTAGTGAATGTGGGAGGTCCATTAGTAATGCGTGGCTGGTTTTAGATATGGAAGGAGTTGAAGCAAAGGAAGAAGAGGACCAGATGCATGACTTGTAAGAAGATTGTATTGGTGGAAAAGCGTAGGAAGTTACGGGGAAGTCACAGAAGAACTGTACAGACTGAAATAATAGCTAGATCTTCTATAGTACTTTTCATTAGTAGGTCTCAAAGAGCTTTATAAAGGAAGTCAGGATCACTATTACCATTATACAGATGGGGAAATCGTCAGACAAGGGAAGTGGTATTAGTAAAGAGGTAAATGAAATCATGGTTTACAAAAATTTCACACACTGGATAGCACTGAATGAGAGTTAGATAACGGAATTATAAGGCAAAGGTAACTTTTCGGAGTACAGTAAGTATAAGTATGGAAAATTATTGGGAGAAAGTCATCTGAACTTCTACACTTTTACCTCATTGGGGACATACTTTTGCCTTGGCACTGAAAGAAGTTTTGTGCATCGAGTCTAGTACAAAGGGGGGAAAATATGGGTGTTTTATATGTCGCTTTGTCCTTTCTGTTTCTGTATCTGTGTGAATTCAGAACATTTCTTAAAGAAGAAAATACTGCTTATTTAAATGTTAATCAACCAAGGTAATAAGTTTAAACCATATTTTTATCCAAATTGACCATTTTCATTCCCTTGCTATTCTGTTAAAAGAAAAGAAGAAGATATACTAGCTTCCGGTTGTTGCAGCTTGGAGCCTATTCTGAACAAAGGTCCCAGTTTCTGCTTTTTTACTATGGATTTAAGTCAGATTAGGGACCTCTGATGACAGACATGAAAACCTGCTAAATAGAAAACTATATATCTGCCTTGTGTTAGGGAGATGTGCTTGGCAAACCTGAATTAAAGTGGTTATCTTTTGTCCGTGTCAGAGAGGAAAATAAGATCCATAGTCATTATTTTTACTTTTGTCTTGTTTTCATGTATTATATAAACTGGGTTATTTCAATGTTTTATTTTATACAAAGGAGTAATCACTTTTTTCCAGGTTGAGATCATTAATCAGCATTGATTTAAAAAAAAAATACCCCAGCATGGATAGCTGTTTCCTCTAGTACTGGACTTCTTGATGAGAGAGGAATTTGTCAGCTGATATACATAGAATTTATGACCATCAGAATCCACTGATTCTAGAGAAAACGTCATCAACTCAAGTCACTTAAACTGTTAATATAATTGATACAGTATATGTTTATCGGGCAACTCAGATATGAACAATGAGTGCATGGTAAACAGGGGTCCAAATACACTGAGTGTTAGCCTTCCACACACGACGTATCTGTCTGTGTGGACCCTTCTGCTGCACATTAAAAGTTCTCTGGTGTGCTTTAATCTGCTCCCACTTCAAAACAAGAAACCTTGATTAAAATAATTGTTTTTAATCTTGTTTTGCATTGCTACTTTAAGAACAGGAGGACTTGTGGCACCTTAGAGACTAACAAATTTATTAGAGCATAAGCTTTCGTGGACTATAGCCCACTTCTTCGGATGCATGCATAGTCCACGAAAGCTTATGCTCTAATAAATTTGTTAGTCTCTAAGGTGCCACAAGTCCTCCTGTTCTTTTTGCGGATACAGACTAACACGGCTGCTACTCTGAAACCTTTCATTGCTACTTTAGTTATTTCCCTAAAGAAAGGCTGACTTTCTTTCTGGTTGGTTTAAGCTGGTGCTTCTTTTTGCTAACAATGAGGATACACTAGATCTGTGCTCACTTATTTGAGCAATTAAATAGCTTACATTTATTCAGACTCTTAAGTTTTACATTTTTATTATGTTAGAAAATGATGAATGACACATTTATTTACTAGTGGGTTGTGTCAAGCTGCATTTGGGTGGAAATAGGAATTCAATTTAAAATGAACAAAAATATTTTAAATTTTGTTTAGTGAGTTTTTAATTAACTTAAATGTGCTGATACATAAGAAAAAGGTGTTAAAACACATTTTTCATTTAGTGCTAACTGATTTCTTAAACAAAAGAAGTACTATCTCTAGTTAGTGAATTGAACTGATTTCTGATCACTATGTCCCTCAGCTTTTATAGAAGTGGTATATATCATCATGTCACACCTAGTTTTTATTGATAGATTGGAAGAAAAAAACAAGCTTTCCTGCTTCCCCCCCCCCCCCTTTTTTTTTACTCCCAGTGAGTTTTTCAACTTTGAGTGAACAAGTCATTGAACTGAACTAGCTAAATAAACCAAAATGAAGGAAATATTTTCTTTGCACCTGCAGAAGAAGCTACTGCTGTCAAAAGCTGGTTTAGCCCTTCAATACATTCTGGTTCCACAAGCTTAGCCAGTGACTTCCACCAGTTCGGTGGTTTGACTTTCTTTAAAACTTTGGCTGAAAATGTGTTGCTTGATATAATTAAAAAAAAATGAATTTCAATGATTTTGGTAGCTTATTATAAGTTTAGGCTTTAAGATAAGTTGCCATATTTAAAAATAAATTTGAATTTAATAACTTTTAAATAATATTTTTCTTTTAATCTTTTTAAAATTTAAATTAAATATCTGATTTTTAAACTAAATAATGATTTATCCATCCTTGTCCTATATGGATATGTAAAATGATTGGAGCAACTGCTCTGAGTTCAATGTTTTAAAAGATCCACTGACATCTCCGGGTACACTTTCAAAACTTTGTATGACAACTTTTTATTTCTGCTGGTATTTTCTGTATTGCTCATCTCCCATGGTTATTTTTTAATTTGGAAGATTTGCGTGAATACAAGATCTTTTGTTCCTTTAGCTTTTATTTACTACTGTTCAGAGTCCTCTGACATCATATTTAGCAGCCATGGAGATGGCTGACATCATATCTTAAGGAATATAACTTCATATGGGAATTAAACAATAGGAGCAAATAAACTTCTAAGCAATCAAGACTGTTTCCTTCCCTCAGCAGCAGCAAAATAAATAAATAAATTAAAAGTAAAGTGAGAGGTGAGGGAGAAAATATGAGAGCAGATTTTATTTTTCTAAATGGAATGGATGACAGCTCCTTAAGCGTCTCAAACCCATCTTGGTAATTCGCTGCTGGCGTCTCGAAATCACTCAGATCAGGTAGCTGGTAACGCTACGTTAATTAGATAGTGTGGTGTTTTTCAGTTATTTCAGATAAACGCAGCCAAAAGTATTTTCTGATTTCACTAGTAGATAACCCAGAGCATAGCTGCTCTGTTTCATGCAGCACCATTTTAGGCAAATTGTCAAGGAGAACGTGAATATCTGCAAATAATTTCTCCTCCCCTCATCAGCCACCTCCCTTTTGTCCCCACCCTTTTTAGCCCTGACCCTTAGTCTCTTTATTTTCAGACCATGCCCCATTCTCTTCCTCTTCTCAGCCCCTTAATGTCCCCATTCTATCTCCCTATCTTTCCCAGATTCCCCTCCATAGCTTAGTCATCCCATTCTTCTCAACTGCTGCTTCTGCCTCCTCCCCAGGGCCCTGGCACTAGCAGGGCGAGGTCACCTGGCAGCCTACAACCAGGTGATTCCGCAGCCCCCAGCCGCCAGGGAATGAACTACAGCTTCTGCACACAGCAGAGGAGGCTGTGAATGCAGGAGATGGCTTCTCAGTCTGTGGGTATCTTGTGAGCTGTGTTTTGTTTGGAAGCCCCACCAAAACTTGCCTGAAATCTTGGAGATCATGGAGGTTTTAAGATGAAAGTTTCACTTCTAGAAATGTAAAGCCACTGTATACCCCATACATATTTAAATGAGGAATGAATTACTGTAAATAGTCACACCTGATTAAACCTGTGCTGCAAGGTTTAAAGCTTTAAATAGTCTACCAGCATGATATTAATTAAAAAGAACAGGACAACTTCCAAAGTAAAAATATGTGACCTAAACTATCATATTTGACAACATGCTTGTATTAAGAAAACTATATGGCATAGCTCTGGTTAGCAGAAAAAATAAAGCTTTAAAATAAATGTCAAATTTCACAGTTAAAAATAAAATAAAACCGTAAACTATTTTAAATGTCAAAACATTTTAAACAATAGTTTGGTGTTTAAAAATTGTGTTCATCTTCGTTGTCATAAATTATACAATGAAGTAACTCCTATGTTGAAAGTCGAGATGTCATTTTTCATCCTAGTGGCATTGGTCATTACTAAATTAACACGATGTGGACTGTGTTAAAAAGATTAATAGCAAATTCACCTCTTTCTTTACTTTCAAGAAAGACAGAGCAGGGACACCTGGGCAGTCCAGTGGATTAATCTATCACTTCTTGAGGAATTAGCCCATGCCAGCTATGACAGGGAAATATTTAACTAATTAAAAAAAATTCAGAATGAATTGGCCATGTGAGAATAGGGTTATGGGGCATGGAGTAGACACCGTATTGCTGTACCCAGCTGTCCAGATTTGGGCTATTTTCCAATGTTTATTCAAAAGAGGCCCAGACTGAAGTATACATAGAAAGAGAGAGCCTCCAAGTCAGAGTGGATGCAGTATTATAACACAGTTGTAAATGTAGAACTTTTGTGGCTTATGGCTAAATAGAGGAGTTTAGCGTTCAGGACTGTACTGTTAATCTCTTTCTGTTTATAAGCACTAGATTAATCTCTTAGAAGTTATAGAAATGAAAAGGAAGTAGTGAGAAAATTATGCCTTTGCCAGTTTGTTACAATCTGAACCAATAGTGGAAAGTACTTTTTTTTCCCCTTTAGAAATATTTTTAATATTCTTACAGTTCTTATCAACTAAAAGTCATCTGAGTAACTTTCAGGATTTACCTCCCATACTGTGTATAAAACCTTTTTTTGTAATGCCCCTTAAGAGATTCCAGATTTGCCATCTGGTGTGACAGATTTGACAGAGTAGTTTTAGCTTGTGTATTATCTTCCCACTACATATTACTTAAATGCAGCCAGTTGAACAGTGCCATAGAACAGTGGCTAGGGCACAGGAGCACAGAGTTGGGATCATGGTGATGTTTTTGGAAAACAGAATGAGAGTGCAGCATGTGTGTCAAGGCTGATTCCCCACTCTGTCACTCCGAGTGCGGAAGTGGGGCCCGCAAGGATTTTAAAAATTAATACTGGCCACTCCAGGCTTGTATTAAACTCCATAGGTTACAGCTTTTCTCTGACTTTGGCTTGGTAAACGCTGCCACAACCTAAATGCAAAAAAACCCCCAACCCTTTGAACCCAGGAAGGAGCACTTGGGAATTCCTCCCTGTGGGGTGCCCTCAAGCCCTTTCACCCCCCGCTCCGGGGAAGAGCTGAGAAAGAAAACAAAGGAAATTAGCTGTGGCTACCAGCTAATCGAACAACATGCACAAACCTCTTAGAACACCAAAAATCCAAGCCTGTTCTTAAAAAAGGTAAATTTGATTAAAAATAAAATGAAAGCAAATACATCTGGACCTTAGGCTTTTGCTAGATTTTAAAAAAGCAATTCCAAAAATCAAGCACCCAAAATAGCTTTCTTGGGGGTTCAGCTTAAAGGTTACAAGCAGACAAAAGCATCTGGGGTTATCACAGAAGAGTCCACAAGCCAATAAGAAATAAAAGAAATAACCCTAATCGCATCTAGCTAAACATTCGGATCTACTTACACACTTGGAGCTCACATAAGTAGTTCTAGGCATGATCTGATGATTTATGATCATACCTGGCTTCAGGGCCGGCTTTAGCAAGAGCGGGGCCCGATTCCTGGGGGCGGGGCTTGCTGCAAGCCCCGCCCCCAGGACCGGAGCCGCGCCGCCGGGGGGGGGGGGGGGGGGGGGGGGCGGGGGTACCCGAGCCGCGCCGCCGGGGGGGGGGCCGGGGGGCCCCGAGCCACGCCGCCGGGGGGAGGCCGGGGGGCCCCGAGCCCAGCCGCGCCGCAGGGGGGCCGGGGGGGACCCGAGCCGTGCCGCGGGGGGGGGGCCGGGGGGGGACCCGAGCCGCGCCGCGGGGGGAGACGGGGGGGCCCGAGCCGGGCCACGGGGGCCGTGCTGGGGCCTGCGGGAACGGGCCGCGCCTCCCCGGAGCCCTTCTCCCGCCCCCACCCCAGCTTACCTCGTGCTGCCGGCCGGCCCGCCCCTGCTGCTTAGTCTCAGACTTCCCGCGAATCTCTGATTCGCGGGAAGCAGGGGAGGGGGCGGGGCGTGCAGGGGAGGGGAGGAGGGGGAAGTGAGCTGGGGGCGGGGTGAACAGCTGCAGCGCGGGGCCCTCTTGGCGCGGGGCCCAATTCAGCCGAATCGGCTGAATCGGCCTAAAGCCGGCCCTGCCTGGCTTAAGCTGCTTATAGCATAGCTGCTCTGTCCCTCCAGCCCAGAGAACAACAGACAAAGGGAAAGTTTCTTTCCCAATTTTAAAAAGTTCTATCTGGTGCCACAAGTACTCCTGTTCTTTTTGTGGATACAGACTAACACGGCTGCTACTCTGAAACCTATCTTTCCATTGGCTCTTTTGGTCAGGTGCCCACTTTTTTTTCTTTACCTGGGGGACTTTTTAACCCTTTACAGGTAAAGCAAGTAGAGAACAGCTACCAAGAGGGATTTTACACCTAACTGGCTGGGCTATTCCCCCCTTTATTTATCACAACATGTTTAAGATTTCAACTGAGGGATAGCTCAGTGTTTTGAGCATTGGCCTGCTAAACTCAGGGTTGTGAGTTCAATCCTTGAGGGGGCCACTGAGGGATCTGGGGCAAAATCAGTACTTGGTCCTGCTAGTGAAGGCAGGGGGCTGGACTTGATGATCTTTCGGGGTCCCTTCCAGTTCTATGAGATAGGTATATCTCCATATATAAAACTACCAAGATATTAAGGTTATTCTGTGCATTAGGAAAAGGAAATATCAGAGAAAGGGCAAGATTTTTCAGATAATTTAAAGAGCAATTGAAATCTTCTGGAAATGTATAGAAAACATTTTGTTGAGGGGAAAAAGTTCTACTCTTTGTCTTCTGTTCTTTATTGTGTCTCATTCTTTATTTCTAAGGAGTCACATGAAAGCAGGAACTTGGTCTCTTAAGAGTTTGTCTATTTCCACCGCTGATCTTCCATTTATGATATCACAGTAATATCGACAGCCACCAATGAGGAGGTGTGTGTACCTGCAATAAAAGACTGATGGCATGGCCCTGCTGACCCAGATCAACTGGTGTGGTCTTGTGCGGAGGGGCTAAAAATTGTAGTGTAGAGTTTGGGCTTGGACTGAAACCCCACAAAGGGGGTTGGGTTCCCAGGCTCTAGCCTGAGTCTGAATGTCTACATTTTAGCCTCGCAGCCCCAACTAGTCAATTGCTCCAAGCTCCGAGACTTGGTGCTATGTGTTTTTATTGCAGTGTAGATGTACCCGCAGAGGACTAAGAGCAGAAGTCATATCCTGCTTGTCTAGCACAAATAGTCCCACTGAAATCAATAAGACTATTTGTGTGACTAAAGGAAGCAGGATTTGTCCCAGCTGCGGGGCAAGTAACTACAGCAGCAAGGGATAGCACAGTGGTTTGAGCTTTGGCCTGTTAAACCCAGGGTTGTGAGTTCAATCCTTAAGGGGGCTGCTTAGGGATCTGGGGCAAAAATCAGTACTTGGTCCTGCTAGTGAAGGTAGGGGGCTGGACTCGATGACCCTTTGGGGTCCCTTTCCACCTCTATGAGATTGGTGTATCTTAATTAATTTAAGAGCAGATACACTCTTAAGAAGCAATAATCCTTTTACCTGCAAATGTCTTGGGTAATAAAGAGCAATGGAAGGGAAAAAGGGAGACCTCACTCTGAACAGAATAGCTCCCAAATAGCATGGTTTTCATGAAATATCATTTAGAAAGGTTCTCTTCTTTAGTCTCAGATGATACAGATAATTTTTATTGGTATAAATGTTAAACCTGCTATATCTTAGACATGCAAGTAGTCCCATTGGCTTCAGTGAAAGAATGCTGTTCATTTTTACTTCTGCATGCCAGTGGGTTTGAGTGTGTTCCTGAAAGCAAGCATGAGAAAAATAAAGAGGCCAGATGAGGATAAAAGCCAGTAAGCATTGGAAGGAACAGATTATATTAATGATACCAGTAGGTGCAGCTTGCTTGCAGTTTTGTAAATGACAGAGATGCCAACATTCCTAATCTTGTAGGTGAGATAGAAGGCTGAGAAGAGTGAACAAGGTTTGCATTCTACCTATTTAAATTGATTGGATATTCTCCACTATTCTTGTAGTGTAGGAGTGAGATAGGAAGTTTTCTGGGGCAAGACGGAGTCTTGCTGCTTGCATGCTGCGAAAGATGGAGCTGACACTTTATTTATTTCTGCAGATCTAGAAAACTAACACAAAGGCGCCTCTTGTACACTCCAGGCGCCTTGAAACAAATATTTAAAACTACAAATGAATATAAAGGCAACGGCCAGTAACATTCTCAACCATATATAGCAATTGCTAGTTCAGCCTTATAACTGGGGGCAGGGTGCAGGGATTGGAGGGGAAGGATATGCCTTCCCTCATAATAGCACCTGAATGAAAATTTCCCCCTTCCCAAAAGGCCCTAAAATGCTCTAATGGGGCATTGTGTCTCGAAGGTCAACAAATGTGAATTGTTTTGGATTACATTCCTAAGGGAGCCCTGCTGCTCAATGGCCTTGCCATCAGCTCCCTTTCTTTTAGATTGGAGGAACTCCAGGTTGAGCACTCTGCTGATTCTCCATTGCACTAGGTGTGGTGTGGTGTGGTGTGGGGGGGTATCTCTCAAGCGGGCCACTCCCATGCTAACATTTGGAATGTTTCAACTGAGCAAGCATGATGCCTATTCAATCAGAGAAATCCACCCACATGTGTAGATCCTGTCTAAGGTCCTCACTTAAGCTCCATGGTGTGAATTACCAGGTGAGTACCTGCCAGGTGCTGGTGGGTCCCCACTCCCGCATTTGTACTGAAGAGA
The DNA here is from genome assembly GCF_011386835.1 of Chrysemys picta bellii. Classification (NCBI taxonomy): domain Eukaryota; kingdom Metazoa; phylum Chordata; order Testudines; family Emydidae; genus Chrysemys; species Chrysemys picta. The sequence continues at coordinate 56,462,365 of NC_088801.1, forward strand.
GGATTTATACCAGATAGGTGCAAAGGGTACCTTTTGAGAATAGGCTGTTGGGTTGATGATAGTGCAGATCCATTGGCCCTAACCAGGCCCGCCGACAGCAATTCTGGTCCCCTTCTGGCACGGCGCTCTTCTGGCACAGCCAGGTCTCTCACATGCCTGTCCGGCATCCTTCGCTGCCGCCGGTACCACCCCGTGTGCGCCTATGGGCCCTGCAGCCTGCCTGGGCAATTTAAAAGGGCCTGGGGCCCCCAGCTGCTGCTGCCACTACCACAACAGCGGCGGTGGCTGGGGGCCCCCAGGCCCTTTTAAATTGCCCGGGCCCCTGGGCAATTGCCTCCTTTGCCCCCCCCCACTGGCAGGCTTGGCCCTAACAACCAGCACACATGCAGCTGAAGTAGCAGTTGGGATGGGGGGGGGTAGATATTTTTTTCTTCCCAGTCCCTCCTATGGGACCTGGAATTTATTCAAGGTATGTGAATTTTGCCCCTGATAAATTGCATGGCTCCTTCAAAACAGTGTTTGGTTTTGGTTTTTTTAATCAGCTGAATTACCTATTCTGTCTTCTAGGTGTATAACCCAGTTCTGTGTTTTGAAACTGGCAATTCCCAGGGGTTAGATGCTCTAGAAAGAGAATTCTTTTGGGTTCTTGGGAAGGAGGGGTGTTGGTACACAGCTGCATTATTTTATAAACCCCAGATATTTGTGTTGCTCACACCCTATTGTATCTCCATATTATTTAAATCAGTTTTTCCTGTCTAGATAACTCTGCTAGGAATCATGCATTATTAAGTTAAAAAATAATACTCAGCTGGAACTAAGACTTGGCAAGCGCATAGCTGTTCATTATTTGGTAATAGCTATTCAGAAATAGCGTTGAGTTTCTCAAAATACTCTATAAGGTTAGCTGACTAATGTGTGCAAATCATTCTGTAGGACATAAATATGTGACTCGCAGGTTAAAGCTATCTCATGCAGAAAACGGCTTGCTGGTGCAATGATTTAAGGAAGTGATGCATGGAAATGATGTTAATTTAAATGTCACAGTTTAGAAAAATTAAAGGCCAAATCATTCAGTTAGAACACTAGTGAGCCCCCTGCTTTTTGTTTTTGTACTACATATTATAATTCCCTATAGCGCTATTATCACTATTATTTATTGTTTAAATTATGTTAGCATCTAGAGACCTCAGTCATGATTGTGGCTGCATTCTGTTAGGTACTAAATACACACATGAAAACGCTGTCCCTTTCCTGAAGAGCACGCAATTTTTCTCATGTTTATAATTATAGTCATATATGAATGTGCATATTTACATATTGTGGTGTATATTTTATAGATATGTGTGTGTGTATACGTGTGTATGCATGAAGAAACATTTATCAAAGTATAATGTATAAACACTTTTGTCTGGGTACTTGTGGGCATCATTGTATCAACCACATGTGCTGCATTAACTTTGCCTGTGTTATGGAAATAGTAAAATTGCAAATCATGTTTGTAACTCCAGAAATCTGTGGAACTGAGCTACGGTAATATCGTTTTATCATCACTCAGTAGCATGGACATAATATGAAAGAAAAACCATCTCTTTCGCTCCTTGTAGTCCTATGCTGAATTAAAGTCCGCAATAGAGCAGTCCATGGATGTTTTTTTGCTAGTCCTGGAACACTATTTACAGTGTGGTTGCACAAAGTTGATAAAATGGGCCACATTTTGCTCTCAGTTACACCTTGTGCAGTGATATTAAACTAATGGAGGGTAAACCAGGGCAGAGTTGAGCTCATTATGTTATTTCTGCCATGGAGACATAGATCAAGTACTGTTGCAAAGCAAATCCCTCTTCTTATGTTTCACTGATCCAGGACATTGATGACAGTGCTAATGTTGTCAGGCTAAAATAGGGTGGATCCACAGATCCCTTTTCCTCCTCCCCCTTTGAGTCCTCCCAAGATATGGCACTACAGGCGCTGTGAAATCTCGCTGTCTCTTTCTCAGTGGCTCCCTTTGCATCTCACAAATGCTTTTGGCCGCAAGGTGGGCTTGCTGAGTGATTTAAAAATGTTTTATCTGTAGTATTCCTTCCTGGGCATTGATTATAGAACACCACGCAGCTCTGGGCACAGTATCCTACTGCTGGTCACTTTCTTAACTCATGGGATGATGATTATGATCTTTCACCAATAGCACTTAAAATATAAGGAATTAGTCATGGGGATCTCTTCAATTTAGCACTGAAAAGATGACACAGCAGCTGTTTAATGGTACTCAACAATCCCACGCAATGTGTTAGGATAAGTCAGGAAAATTACATTTCCCAGAGGAAATTGCAGGAGGAATTTAGGTGAGCAAAATGCAATTGCAGTACTTGAGTTGGATTTTGCAAGACTGGTGGGTTTAGCATCCCTACGGCTGTAAAAAGTGCCATGAGCTCTTCAATGGACAGGTCAGTGGTTTTACAGTTCAGCTGACCTGGACCACCTCTGCTGAGCTTGTGAGATCTGATCAAGGTCACAGCGCAAGGTTGAATGCTGAGGCTATAAGTTGCACTGTAAAATTACAGGTTATAAGATTAGCGTTCCACTGTAAGCTTCTCCTTCTGTCACCCCCCCCCCAAGTCTGTAATATGTCCCCTAAATACAGCGGTGCAAGTAGAAATAATTTCTTGCCGGTACTGCACTCACGGGAGGGACACAAGGGGGGCACGTGACCTCCCCATTTGACCCTCCATGTGACTCCTCTCTGCCCTGCCCCCAGCCCGGGACCCCCACGCTCTCCCCATTCCCTCTGACACCCCCCCTTTGTACATACAAACATCAACATGCTTAACTACTCACTTCCCCTCAAATACCAGTATGTAGTATTCACTCTGCTTATATGGAATATGGGAGTTGGGTGAGGAGCCATTTCAGCGTATGAATGACTTATTAAAAACCAAATTTTAAGTAGAACTGTATCTTCAATGGGAGATTTAACTTCCTTTATAGGAACAGACTCCTGAAACTCTTACTAGCCCACAAAAGTGGTCCATAGTCATGCAAATAGTCCCATTGTCTTCAATGGGATTGATCAAGTGATTAAGGGTTTACAGGATTAGGTTCCAAGTTTGTAAATTGTTCTGGATGAAATTGACAATGCTTGAGCTGTCAGATCAGAAGGAGCTTCATTCGAATAAAGGTGGGCAAATGTGTGATAAGTCTTAGCTCCGTTGCTAAGATGAGGAACATATTTTCAGCAAAGTTCTTGACAGATTCCCGAGGCAGCTGGCTTAAGTTTGTCAGTGTCTGGCATTATAATCTTCATTTATAGTTCTCTCACCCACAAAGCTGGAAAATGAGGCATTTGTTTTCTTTGTTTTGCTGCTCCAGTTCCAGTTAGCAAAATGCCTGTTTGGCTGCAAAAAAGAATTCTAGATACCTTGGGGACAACACCTGATTCCCATCAGGCTGCAGAACTGGGCTGACATCAGAATCCAAACATCCTCTGGTCAGTGCAAGCAGAGGCATTCCTCTAATGATTTGGACTTGATGTGATGCAGTCATGGATAATTCAGACCAATCGGGAGAAACAGAATAAAAACCACTGTTTAAACACCTTCAGTCCCCCCCCCCCCCATCCTTCCCCTCTTGAGGACTCCTGACCCATGTAACGGCACAATACATATGCTAACAAACTTAAACAAAGTGTTTGCTTGTTAGCATATGTATTGTGCAGTTAAAGCCATATAAAGAATGAATGTCCTCCCAAGCCATGTTCTGCTCCTTTAAGGAGCAGAGTGCAGCCCCTCGGGGATGGAAGGTTTTTACATATTAAACCCTCTATCTGAAACAGGATGGAACAGTCTTGAATTGTTTTGGATGCAAACTTTTTTCTTATATACGATGCTAACTTAATTGCAAGAAAATACACACACACACTATATACACACATATATATATATATATATATATATATATAGTAAAAATTATAATTAATGTACATAGTTTTTACTGCATTACATTTTACAAAAACAATAGATTTTGTAAATAGAGAGAATCTATTGTAAATTGTAGCTATAAAAACTGTTTACACAATTTATAATGTTTACTTTATATGTGTGTGCATATAATTGTGTGTGGGGGGTTTCTGGTAAACATTAATGGAGAAACATTGTGTACAAGAGAGAGGTTTGCATTGCATCCTGTTTCAGATACATTTCGAAGTGCCAAGAAGCCATTTTAGGCAATCTGAAATAAAACAGAAGAAACCAGAAGTGCAAACACAAATGCAATGGAAAAGATACTGAAGTAGAACAGCATCTATCTCAGAAGTTTACTGAAACATGAGATTGTGGGTAACCATCAAAGCCAATATTAGTGGAGACGGCCCAGTTCTGAGTGTGTAGAGGATTGAATTCTAATGCTCCTCAGATTAGCTATTACAATGTAAAGATCAGAGCAGCGCAATTTATGGAAAAACTCACTGTGTCGGTAGATAGTGCTGTAGTAGCTGATTAGGTAAGCATTGTTTTGTCCTTCTACTTTTGCTTTAAAGACATGCTGATGAGACAGCTAGTGGGTTGTGAACAACTTTAATATGGGTCTCAAGGTGTTTTTACTTAGCACCGCAACCTGGTCTCACGCGGTAGAGACACTTCTCACGATGTATAGTCTGTGGAAGGGAAAGTTGTTTGAAAATGAAGTTTTATGTTGAAATAGTTATTCCTGCGTCTCCTCCTGGCCATGACCATGAGAGGTGGCATCTTTTGTGCCAGTTTTCATTAAATGCCCCACCCCCTATGCTGCATTAGTTTATACTACTATACTATATGAAATGCTTCTCATGCTGTGAAATGTCAGACTGGTGTGCTGGAGCAACATAGTCACAATTTTCTTTTAACTTTCAAAGCTGTTGGTTTAGTTGGACGGTAAAGAGCGTATGTCAGCACCATGCAGCGTGCGCAGACTAGTGAGGAAGTGGGAAGCTGTTAGGTCTGATTTACCACTCCATCACACTGCTTTTACATCAGTGTGATACTATTGATGTCAATGGAGTTTGACTAGCATAACACCGGTCTAACAGAGAGGAGAATCAGGCCCGTTGTATACAGAGGCAATGAATCCAGTTACAGTTTAGCAAGAAGCTAATGAAAGGTGCAGAGCTGACAAGTGAAGTCTTTCAGTGTTGCACTCAAGTGTTGACATAAAATTGAGAAGAAAAAAGTGGAAACTCCACCACTCCATGATAGCTGAATTGTGCACAGAAGTATTGGTCTCTGACACGTGAATGTTGCTATGATTCCATATGCTGTCCAGGAACCAAGAGTTAGTCAATACTATTGTAAAGATCATTGAGCAGAACAGCCAAATTAATTCCTGGTGTAACCCCATTAATGTAAGTGGAGTTTTATACCAAGCGTGAATTTGCCCCATTGATGATGGTAAGATGCAGGAAGCTTCTGATCTACTAAACAAGGCTCACAACACTTGCCACAATGCATTTGCTGAGCGGGGCTCTGAGGGATGTGAAACAAGTTGTCTCCTTATTTTAGAGGCTGGCTTGAACATTCATTGAACGCTGCCCTTTCAAATGTGCCAGACTGCTGAGGCATTCTGGTGAAATTCTTTGATAGGTAATAAATTAATCCAATAACCACTTGTGAGCCAAAGACTCTCTAGGGAAATGACGCAGTTACTTATATTAACAGCTGATATGAGCTTTATACCTACTGGTTCAAGTCCAGCTGCAAGCACCTGCAGGCCTTGAAACTAAGGTGCTAAGTTCCTAGTAGCCAGTAAAGGGAATTTGGTGATTACAGTGGGTGTCGTTTTCATGATTTTGTTAAGGATACAAAAACTCTTCCTATTATGGTTCTGGAAAGCTAAACAGGATCTTGGACCAAGCCCTGTATTGTATTCTCTTCAGGATATACACCTCTACCCCGATATAATGCGACCCGATATAACACGAATTCGGATATAACGTGGTAAAGCAGTGCTCTGGGGGGGCGGGACCGTGCACTCTGGTGGATCAAAGCAAGTTTGATATAACGCGGTTTTACCTATAACGCGGTAAGATTTTTTGGCTCCCGAGGATAGCGTTCTATCTGGGTAGAGGTGTACCATGTAAGACGTAATGATGGAAAATTAAGAGCCGCCATACAAGTAGGTAACTTCTTTGGGCTCAAGAAAAGTAGCTAAATTCCAAGAAAAGATTTTAAATTTATTATTATTATTACTTAGTATTTTTAAAGCTGTTCCCCCCCCCTCCCCAAGCATAGGAGAATGAGGTCTTTGCCTTTAGTATCTTGCAACATAATGGCTCAGTCCTGGGACCCTTACACAAGCAGACCCTGATATTGCAAAAATTTCTGCATGTGTTGAATGCATGTAGTTCTGTTGGCATTAGGGGGGCACACACATCAGTAAAGGTGAAGACATGTAAATTTAAGCACATACACAGGATTGGGGCCATATACCTTACTCTTGTGAGTGATCCCATTGACTTCAAGGAGAGTATTCTGTGAATAAGGACTGCTCTCTTGAGTAAGGGTTGGGCTAAAAATTAGGTATTCCATTCCACAGGTAATGGAAGTGGAAAAGGACACATCTGAACAAAACGTGATTTGCCTTGCTAGACACTTAGAGTATTTTTTATGTGAGTTAAGAAGATTAGCTCAGATGTGATGGCAGCTGTAGTTGATATAAGAAAGGACACTTGCAGGAATGTAGCAGAAAAATGAGAGAGGCGAGGCAGGGTGGTTGGCATAGGGAAAATTGGCACAACCCTTCTCTTTTTAATATTGTTTTTACTTCTCAGATATATATCATAAATAGAGGAACATACTGTTTGCTAGTGCTGTGTTTTTTTTACAAAAGGGATAAGAAAAAATCCTGGCCTGCCAATATGTAGATTAAAATCACAGTGAGCTGTATTTCCTGGAATGCAGCACATCAACCGTAGCCTTTGGGGGGGCTAGAGAGAGCATTTCATTCATGTGCTATTTCGACAGAATGCATTGTTTTGAAAAGCCCTGGAAGTTAGTCTCAAAAACATTCAGCGGCGTGCATCTGTGAGGCTCGGTGCAGAACTCTGTGTAGCCATTGTTTAGAGGGCCATTTAAAAAGCCGGACATGAAAGCAGTCTGGAAATCCTCAAACAGAATCCCAAATACTGTACAATGGTATTTACTTTGGCCTAGATTGTGCCCAGCCCTGTGAGGGTGTGCAGAGGACAGGGGTGCTGGGAGGTGCGGCTGCACCCCCCCTGGCTTGAAGTGGTTTCCATCATAGACAGGGTTTACAGCTTAGTTCAATGGCTTTCAGCACCCCCACTATACAAATTGTTCCAACGCCGCTGGTGAAGGATGGCTGGGAGGTGGGAAATGAGAAAAGTGAAAGAATCCTTCCTTACCTTGTATGCCTATATAGAAGTCAGGCAAACGTAACCTCCGTCTGCTCCAGGCTGAGCGACTCAAGTACTGGCAACAGTATTAACACCCCAAAGTTCAGGTGTGAGGTTGTGGAGTGAGGGCAGGGCTATATCCCGCTGCCCTGACTGGTACCAGGTTGACAAGCTAGAGGGTGAAGCAGCAGCCACACCTATGTGTTCTTGCCAGTGCACTCCCACTGTCTGCCTCAGGCACAAGGCCTCTGGGAGTGCTGTTATGGGTAGTATGTCTCCACACACACTGCAGTTCTGGCTGGATCGAATGCTACAATCTAACCCTTTTATAGGGAACATTTTTCTTCAATAAAATATAGTAAGTATTGGTCTTTCACATAGTTTTACAATGGAAAGTGAGGAGAGGTTGCTCTAGTGTTACCTGGAACTGTTTTCCAAAGCAGTCATCTCCTTTGTCCTTCTAATGAATGACCACCCCTGCCCCCACAAAAAAAGTTTCCCCCACTCAATCTGAAATGGGATGTGGGGATACCAATATGCTATTTATGTATAACTGTATTACACTCCCTGTTTTCCTGCACCTCTCTCTTCAGGGTTTCTCAGAAAGCATAACACAAAGTTAAACCTTAGCACTATTGTACATAAACCGCTGAAAGTAGGCGTTAACAGGTCCCAAGCAGCTTCAAGAGAAAGAATATATCATACAGCTTCTAATACACAATTAATAAACACAAGAACATTGTATTATCTAGACCATCCCTTATGCCAGCATTTCTTAGCTCCAAGGCCTAAAATAGATAAGCTAAAATCTTGTAGGCCTCAGCCTACAGTTTTGAGTTTCAGCCTTCCTTCCTTAGATATCTAATACATGATTATTCCTTCTAAATACTGATCAGTCTTATGCTTCTATAATTCTACAACTTTGTTTAACATACAATGATTATACTGTATATAACATGACATGTTAATTAATCATAACATCACACACAATAAATGAATAATAAACTAAAATCATTGGCTACAATATTGGCAAAAGCCATAGTGTAGACACTGTTCTACCAGCAACAAACTGCCTTTGTCAGTATAACTTATTTTGTTCAGGGAACTGGTATAAACTGGACTATCAAAAGCACTCTTGCCAGTATAAGCTGGGTCTATATTGGGAGGGTTCACTGGCATAGTTATACTAGGGTTACCATACGTCCTCTTTTTCCCGGACATGTCCGGCTTTTTGGCACTCAAACCCCCGTCCGGGGGGAATTGCCAAAAAGCCGAACATGTCAGGGAAAATTGCTGCTCTGCTCCTCCCCTGACTCTTCGGCTCTGTTTAAGAGCCGAGCTGCCCGAGCGCTATGGGCTTCAGGCAGCCCCCTTGCCTCCGGACCCCAGCCACCGGCCGGGCACTTCCCCTCCCGGGCTCCGGCAGCGCAGGGTCCGGAGGCATGGGGGCTGCCCGAAGCCGGTAGCGCTGGGGCAGCTCGGCTCTTAAACAGAGCCGAAGAGTCAGGGGAGGAGCAGAGCTTCCAGCCGCGGCGGCTCTGCTCCTCCCCGACTCTTTGGCTCTGTTTAAGAGCCGAGCGCTACGGGCTTTGGGCAGCCCCCATACCTCCGGAGCCCGGGAGGGGAAGTGCCCGGCTGGGGACGCAGGGTCCGGAGGCAAGGGGGCTGCCCGAAGCCCAAGTGCTACCGGCTTCACCGTTTGCCGGGCAGCCTCCAGACCCTGCGCCCCCGGCTGGGCGCTTCCCCTCCCGGGCTCCAGCTGCGCTGGGGAAGCACCGGCCGGGGGCGCAGGGTTTGGGGGCTGCCCGGCAATCTGTGAAGCCGGTAGCGCTCGGGCAGCCCTTTCCGCGCGGCTGGGAGTGGGAGGGAGGAGGGGGCAGAGTTAGGGTGGGGAAGGGGTGGAGTTGGGGCGGGGCTGGGGTGGGGGAAATGGGCGGGGCCAGGGCCTGTGGAGGGTCCTCTTTTTTTATTTGCTAGATATGGTAACCCTAGTTATACTAGCATAGACGTGGCCTAAGTTGTCCTGCCTTGCTCTCTGTATGTGTGCAGACATGCAGAGGATTCAACTAAAATCCATGTCTCCACTCCACTGCTTCTCTCCCTTGCTTTGAACCGCCAAAAAAAAAAAGGGGGGGGGGCAAAAAAGCTGCAGTATAAACAAGTGCATCACAAATACACGTGTACAATTCCTTTTACCACTGATGAGACGTACAGCGCACACCTACTTTGCAGAGAACAGACCCTTTGGGACCATCTGAAACATGGATGAGTTGTAGATCACAGTACAGTATGCTATCCTGGCATATCTTATAAATAATAGTGGGCTGGAAATTGACTCTCCTTTTGGAGCAGTGAAGACTCCACACCTGTGCTCTGATCAAAATGGGGGGAAAAAAGGAAAAACTGTCAAGATATCACTCTTTGGAACATAAAATATGCTTATCGTTCTGCACAGTGAGCCAAATTCTGCTGTCAGATAAACGGAATTGCAAATCAGGTCAGCAGGACTTGGAAATGTGTATCTAAGGGCTGACATTTTTTGCCCAATTTACACAAATAAGTTATATGTTGTTACACATAAAGACTTAAGCCCAGATACTGAAAGGGTCTTAAGGTCCTAACTTCCATTGATTTAGGAGCTGGGGCTCAGACCTACATTTTCCAAAATGACTAGGGATTTTGGGTGGCCAACTTGAGACATCTTAGAGAGGCTGGATTTTCAGAGAGCGGGTGCTTAGCACTTACTCACAATTATCCTCCTTTAAGGCATCTGCATACTTTAAAATTGAGGTACCCACAATTGCTAGTCACTTTTGAAAATGTAGGCCTGAGTCAATTTATATTTACTTAGGACCTGATTCTGCAAACACTTCTATGCATGTGCTTAACTTTACTATTTGAGAAGCCCTAATGGGGCTACCCCCAGTACTAAAGTTAAGCATGTATAAAAGTATTTACAAAATTGAGCCCCCCCCTTTTTTTGTTTTTAAATTAACAATTAGATTCCATAATCAAATGTTAGTGAGGTGTGGTCTATTAGTTTGAACACACGTCTGGAAATCACGGATAATGTACTATTTAATCCTGGTTCTGCCATGACTGATTCTATCATTTTAGGAAAGTCAATTAAGTTCTCTGTCTCAGCGTCCCTGATGGGAGAGATAGAGGTGGGAATGATAATACTTACCTACTATAGGACTGATCTGATCCAAAGTCTGCAAAGAAGCTCCCATGGACTTCAATGGACTTTACATCCAACACTTGATAAGGCTGCTGTGAAGATTAATTTGGTAATCTTTAATTTCTCTGGTCTAGATAATACTTAGTCCTGCCATGAGTGCAAAGGACTAGACTAGATGACCTCTCGAGGTCCCTTCCAGTTCTATGATTCTTTGACCACGAAGAGCCCTACAGAAGTGCTAAGTGTTGTTACATTACGTAGCCTGTTATGCTGTGAGAAAAAGAAATCAGTAGTAAAAACTCTTTTTACAAGCTTCCCACTCTGTATCATTTTTAGAAACATTAGGTCAAAAGGCACTTGTGGCATAGAGATCCCATCAAATGTGTGTCTAAAAATATTCCTAAATCTTTGAAACCTCTTTCTGCCTGTAACTGCTGTAACCTCTTTGAAGCCATAGACCAAAACATTGTTCTAAACCCTTTTGGGTATGGTTAAAGGCCATATCAGGAAATGGAATAGCTTAAAATAAATAAGTAGTAAAATGCTCAGAAATAGAAATACAATTCTCTAGAAATCCCTAATTTAGATAGACAGGTATAATGTATATTTCAGAATCAGTAATTTTACAGTGAAGAAATTGGCCTGACAGATTAAAAATGGGATAATTACTTTTTAAAGAGCCTTATATTTAGAATTCCTCAGAAGTTTTTTGGTGTTGTGCCAGATTCATTCCTTGTGTTGTTTCATTTCAAGCATCTAATTTTGGATCTCCACTGTCATTTATCAAGTCTTTCTCCTGAAAACTGCTCTTGTTATCAGCTCTATCATAAACACGGTCTTTTTTTGTGTATTTAGCAAGGCTTTTTACATCTTAGCTAAAAGAGTTTCTGTGTATTACCTGATTTAGCAGCAGTATTCACAAAGCCGCAGGTCTAAACTGACTACTTAAAAAGAATAGTGTGAGGATCAGAAAAAATGTGTTTATTGTAAAAGAGCTGAAACAGAACACTGTGGGCATATCTACACAAACACTGCATGGCAAGCTGGGGTGTAAACCTACTGCACCCCAATGTACCATGCACTAAGTGTCATGGGGACCCTGCTGTTGTGCACTAATTCCTAGTGTGCATTGCAGTGCGTACTAGGGAACTTTCAGTGTGCAGTAGCAGAGTTACTGCGTGGCACGCTGGAGTGCTGTGTATTTACACACAAGCTTGCTGAGCAGTAAATGTGTATGTAGACATGCCCTATATGTGTATTACATACAACAAACCAAGTGAAAAGAACATTGTAAAATCAAGTACTCTACAGTTAGGAAATGCCTGAATTAAGTTTGCCCGTGCAACCTTAATTCCGTTCCCTGGTATGTATGCATTATGATACAGTCTTTACATGGTCACTTACTATTTTTTCCACACAATCTCAGCCTCATATCTGTTCTGTGGTTTTATACTGTGACCCATCACTCTAGTATCTGAGTGCCTACCACGTAAATTTGATAGCAGTAGCAAAGTTCCCAGTGACTTTGGGCAAATGGATTAATTTCTCTGTACTTCAAGTTACCTGTTTTTAATAATGTTCACCTCAGTGACGTGTGGTGGTGTTTCCTTAAAGAGAGGTTCTCTGGAGGTATGTCTACACAAGGATAAAAGACCTGCGGCATGGCCACAGCTGGCTTGGGTCAGCTGACTTAGACCCGTGGGGCACAGGCTGCTGGGCTACAAATTGCTGTGTAGACATTCAGGCTCAGGCCGGTGCCCGAGCTCTGAGACCCTCTGTCCTCGCAGGGTTCCAGAACTTGAGCTCCAGCCCGAACCCGAATGTCTACACAGCAGTTGTTTGGCCCCATGAGCCTGAGCCAGCTGACCTGGACCAGCCACAGGTTTTTTATCCCTGTGTAGACATACCTTGGGAGGTATTACTGGGAAGCTGGTGCCACCCAACTGCACATTCAGTTTTTAACTCAGGGACATTAGGTCTATATGAGACACCGTTTCTTTATCTGGATGGTGCATCAGGGCGCAGACTGTGAATGTTATTTACCAGACACAAAATTTGAGCGACTCCTCAGGCAGTTGAACTTTTGAATTAATAAGCAACATAAGCGAGAAGAGGAGCAGGGCCCGCTTCATTTGATTAGAGCAATTTAAATTGCCTAAGCAGAGGCTGATGCCTTGTGCTTTCGCGCTGACTCTTTTTAATTAAAAACAAAGGCTATTAGCATGGGTGCTAGGAGACAACAAAATGATAGTATTTTCAAAGCTCCCTTTCATTCTGAACCTATTTTTGAAATGCTAATAGCAGTGTATTTGCCTGGGGCTGCTATATTATAAGCAAAATTTGCAAATACTTAACTGCTTTGCTATTTTTACACTTAGCAACTCCAGCACAAATTCTGCTGACATGTTTTTATAGCCTTTTACTATAGGCATTGACGTTCAAGCCTTAATAAACATTCAGTGTCTTGAAGAGGCAGATTGATCTTTACGGACATTTAATCTACCAGTTGGCATTTTGTTGAAGTGTAACAGAGACGTGCCGGGTACTATTTATTTTACCGTAAGAAAAGCCAGCGAGATTTTTAATCCATTAGACAAAAACGGAAGATCCCAGCCTTGCAGTTCTTGCTCAGGCACAACTCCCAGGGATTTCCATGGGAATGTTGCATAAGGAGTACAGGGTTGGCCCCAAATGCTTTTACAGACATGTTTGTTCCATGAGAGCCAGTAGGATCTAATAGCTACACCTCAGAACTCTCAGCACAACGATGAGGTGCTATAGTAGCTTTCAGCTGCCTTTTTACCTTTCTGATTTGAACCTGGTCTGGTCTGCTGGAGTGACAAGTGTAATTTAGACCGCCCCAGAGGCCTCCATGGGCTACCCTCTGGGCTGCAGCACTGTATGCTATGGCCGTGCCCTAGTAGGGCACCGTCGCCCCCAGTCCTGCCCTGGGCAGACCCTCTGTGCCAGGGTTTGTGAGGGGGTCCTCAGGGGAGGCAGGTTGTTGGCTGCCTTCCTCAGTGCCTGTGCTGGGGGAATCTGGTCAGCAATGGGATTTTTAGGACCCCTTTTACGCTGCTCCACTCCTTTTACCCAGTGTAAAGGGACTAGAGCAAGGCTGAGGATCTCACTCTTGAAGTGTAATGCCTGATCTAGCAAAGTACTTAAGCTGTGCTTGCCTTTAAGACTGAGTAGCCCCACTGAACTGAACTGTTAAGCACATGTGTAAGTACTATGCTGGATTTCAACCTTAGAAACTGTGCAACCTGATGGCACCAATTTTCCAGTAATACCTACTAGAGGTCCCCTCCCTCCCCACAGTGAAACCACACCTTTAAAGTAAATATTTCCAGACTCATCTTCCAGCTGGGTAAACTGAGGTACAGAGAAATTAATTCACTTGTCTAAAGTTACAGAGCACTACACCATTGCTATTGAATTTATTTGGTATGTGCTCTGGGATTATAAAACCCTAAAATAGGTGTGGGGGGATGAAGACCCCACTTCTCTGTCACCGACTTCATTTGAATAGCCTGTGATATGACTCCAAAGATTTAAAAAAAAAGAATTACAGTTGATTTTAAAAAACAGAATATGAAGAAAACATTTTGTTCAACATCCATTATCATTAATTTTATTTCAAATTAGTTCTTTTTTCTGCCTTGCTTGACTTTAGCAATTTTAACTTCTTACATTTTTTTTTGTGAATATGGGTAAAACATGCCATGTATTTCTTCATGACTGTTACCCTGTAGCTTCCAATTTGTGCTGTAGCGAAGTCTACATAGTTCTAATTTGCAGGTATCTGAGTGCTATTTAAAAAAAAACAAAACCCAAAATATGTAGACAAACAAAAAACTCTCCTGTATTTCAAGGCTGAAGTTTGCTAAGGAGTCTACAGGTGTTGGGTGCCCAGCTCTCACTGAAATTCAGTGGGATTTGAGTGCCTAACTCCTTTAGACTTTGAAAATCTCATATGATCAAAACAAAAGTGTTGAGCTTAAACTGCATTCACTGTAGAATCTTCACTACAATGTGGCACAGTATGCATGATTGGGATGTCTACTCTGAAAAATGTAACTCACATTTATTTGAAAAAAGGAGGAAACAAACCCCAAATCACATGGCTTTCTATTGCATCCCTTCCTTTTCTCCAGCCTTTGTCAGAATCATGGTGCCTAAATACTACAGGGATCGGCAAGCATTAAAAGGATAAGAAGTGTGATATCAAGGCAAATTAATCTGTAATGTGACTCCACTGGCTTCAGTGGAGTTACACCAAGGAAGAATTTGGCCTGTTATGTTTAATTTACATAGTAAGCTTCTCCTGCAAGGGCCCTTTTCAGCTTCTGTCTGTAAAGACTATGCACACATACAGCCCTAAAATCATTAGAAATGGACCTGCACTGCAGTTTGGATGTGCCTCTGAATCTGAATAATCCCCAAATTTGGGGATGTTTGGGTTCAGACATATCTGTAGTAGAAACTGGTAATAGTAATAAAAAGACTTACCTTCTGGGAGGAGGGGCAGTATGCAACTTCAGTGGAATTGTCTTGTTTACACCAGGTTTGAGTTTATTAATAGTATATTGTTTAAAGTGGTACTTCAGTCTCATCCTCTTTAAAGTAAATGGGCTAACTACTTCCAGGTTTTGTTGTACTGGGGATCTGTATTTCCAGCTTCAGTGATTGCCAAACTGTGGGTTGTGAACCACCAGTGATCCCTCGGTGCTGGCCCTTCTCCTTGTTTCCAACTACGTTGTCACAATAAAGACAGCTAAAAAATACATGAAGTGCTTTCCTAAACATTGCTTTTACTTGTAAGCAATCGCTGACGTTGCCACACAGATGTTATAAACTTGCAAGTGGGAGGGGAAATGGACCATGTGAGATGTAGTCCATAGTATGAAAACTCCCGCAATATGATTGTGGAACAAAAGCTGTGGGAAAGAAAGAGGAACACAGAGCTGTATATAGTTTGGGGAAGACAGAGGAACAAACTGATCCAGTGCCTGCAAGACAGTATCTCCTTATATTAACAAGATCTAAGGGAGAGCCTGCTGTATGCGATGTGGTGGGGAAGGAAGAGCAGTGATAAAAAGTCTCTGATGCCTTTCTGAAGTCGAAGTTGTTATCAGGGCCAGTGCAAGGATGTTTCGCGCCCTAGGCAAAACTTCCACCTTGCGCCCTCCCCCCTCCCCAAGCCCTACGGCAGCTCCCTGCCCCCCCGCCCTGAGGCGCCCCCCCGCAGCAGCTCCCCCCCCCCGCCCTGAGGCGCCCCCCCCGTGGCAGCTCCCCCCCGGCCCGGGGAGTCGTGCGGCAGCTCCCCACCCCAGCTCACCTCTGCTCTGACTCCTCCCCGAGCACGCTGTCGCTGCTCCACTTCTTCCGCCTCCCAGGCTTGCGGCGCCAATCAGCTGTTTGGCGCCGCAAGCCTGGGAGGGAGAGAAGCAGAGCGGGGCGGCGTGCTCAGGGGAGGAGGCGGAGCAGAGATGAGCTGGGGCGGGGAGTTCCCTAAATGCCAACGACGAATGGTCGCCGCCGAAGAAAATGCCGCCCCCCAAATGCTAGCGCCCTAGGCGACCACCTAGATTGCCTAATAGGTTGCACCGACCCTGGTTGTTATGTAGAAAACTAAGGGCCTCTTATCTGTGCTGTTTGATCTATGTACAAATATGTAATTATTAAAATATCACACTGTCACTAGAAGTTGACTCATCAGACGTCATTGGAGTCGACTGACAGGATAGATGATATTTGAATATACGGAAAAGATTCAGCCATCCAGTAAAATATTCCTTTTCCAGTACACTGACAAACTTATATAGTCTGGCAGCCTTACAAGTTGTAATGAGGAGTAGATGCTATTTTTAACATAGTGCAGTTCAGTAGGAAAGACTGGTTACATTGTATTGCTATTCACAGGGGGACTAAAGGCGGCATCCTGAAAAGTACAGCTCTTGGCACCTCAGGGACAATGTTGAGTGAAGAGCAAAAAGGTCTTCTCCAGTGACCAATTGTTCTGAAAAGTTTTGCCACATGCCTGCTACAAATAAAAATAGCCCACTCTTCTCTGGTAATACAGGATTCTAAAGTAGCATCAGTGTGCTACACGGAAATACAGTGACAGTATCAAACTCATCAGTTAACTCATCAGTTCAGCTCCCTTGTTGGACAAGAAGAAAAATTAGCAGCACTTGTTAACATGTGTAATGCACCATGGCCCAGATTCTCAAATGTATTTAGGCAACTAACTCCTGCTCTAATCAGTGGGAGTTAGGTGCCTAAATACCTTTTGAGGATTTGAGTCCAAACCCCTAGGTACAATTAAGGGCAGTAAACACAAGTAAGTGTGTGTGGATATTCAGAAAAGCCTGTAACTAGTAAGGATGACAACTTGAACGCTGCAGCTGTGCACGGTGGGTTATTTAGGGCTTGTCTACACTGTGCCAGTAAAGTGCACCAGAAGGGTGTAATTTGTACAGTGCTCTGATGTGTTGCATTCTAACTCTAAAAGGAACCTAGTGCACGTTAACAGCAGCTGGGGCCACACACGGCAGTTGGAGCCAAGCGCACTTTACAAACCACCTTCCTCTGGTGCGCTTTGCTGGTGCCGTGTAGACACGCCCGTAGATTCCGGAACCAAGCTCTGTTCACAATAAACTGAACTGTAAAAGGCTCAGAAAAGTTCAATGGGAAGCATTTAGAGTCAGGATGTGTGTCAGTGATTAATGGCATTAGGCTACTTGAGCCATTTGGCTGGCAGTGTTTTATGCCTCTATAATCTACCTATTATAATGCAGACCATCTATAATCATACTGTCTATAGGCATGCCGTTCCACAGCACAAACTGGGGCAGAATGTGAAAGTCTACTGTACTGCTAGTGGTTGTCATTATGTTGTGTTAATTAAATGTGCATACGCTGTGCCAAAGAAACAGATGTTTTCAGACCTAGCAGCTGCAGTTCAATTTCTGTGAATTAGAAAGCCATCTTTTGGATGCAGAGGATACCTTGCTAACGGATGGAACTAAACCCCAGGACTCTATTGTGACTCTAATTGCCCCCAGTTGGAGTGAGTTTAATAGTTTAACTTCATCCTGCAGAAGGCTACTGCCCTTTATTTATCTTCTAAATCTTCCTTGCATTTTCATTACAGGTTAATGTAAAGCATGGAAGCTTAAATGATTTCATCTAGTAGAGCTCTTGAATTATGGAGGAATGCTTCTGGAGAAGGCTGCAGTTACCAGGATCTTCAGGCAATGGGGAGGTTGCACCTGAGTGTAGGGAAAAGGTGCTGGGAAAGCCTGGAGCTGATAGCATGCTATTGAGAAAATATGTGCAGGTGCAAAGTTGATAGGAGAAATGGAGCTACCTAGGAATGCTTTTGTGGAGGGAGGGCTGGAAGTGGGGCCCATGGAGGGGAAGGGTGAAAGTGGGCATCTTTTGGAATTTTTTCGGAACTGTTGCTTAATAAAATTCCTCAGTGACTCCACCTGCAGAGGTCCCTCCTCTTCGGGAATGGGAACTCTGCTGTAATTACATCTGTGGGTGCTCACACATGCCTTCACCTCCCTGTTTGGGTACAAATGTATTCCTGTGTTTGTTTTCATGTACTCCTTGCCTATCAGCAACAATTTAAGCCTGTTTTTTTTGCTCTTGTTTTTCTTGATGAACTTTTCCATGTTACAAAAATGGCTCTGTTCTCAGGCTTTTGTGACTTTGGTTAAAAAAGAGAGAGAGAGAGAGAAATCACAGGATATGAAGGACCAATAGGATTTAAAGCCTTTGGGTGAAATCAAAATGAAACTTTAAATCCATGTGGATGTGAGGAAATAGCTGTAATTGTGTGAAGTCAACTTTTTTACTCCTTGCTTGCCCCCCTCCAATGAAGCCCTGCAGCTCTGTCAGCATTTTGTGGCAGACTAGCCATGCGTCTCTTGGCAGGTTGTCAATATTACTCCTAAATTAGTCCTAACTTAGCCAACAGGAGGTTGCCTCTGAGTCACATGAGGCCTCTGCAGCACTCTAGGTTCTGCTGGCCATAGAGAAAGAGAGGGGGAGTCAGTCTTTAGCACATTTTTATCACAATACCATGAAATTGCGTTCTTCTTGAAAGAGAGGAAGAGAAATCAGTGGATCAGTGAAGCATCTCTTCACAGATCTACAAAGGCATTCATTCCTGACTTTCTTACGTTCTGTCTGTTGTTATTTAGGGATAGTCTTGGGCAGAAACCAATCATCATGATTAAATTTTCTACCAAATTGTGCGGTACTATTTGTGAGACTGACCAATGGGCATGAGGGACCAAATGGAGACAATCAAAATCATTGCACTTCTGATTGCTACCAGATTTTTGACCTAGCATTTCAAAGTGAATGGCTAATGCCTCTGTATGTCTCTGACAGGAGATTCTCTCATCTGACTTCTGCACTTCAACTATGTATTTCTTACCTGGCTGGGAGGTACACATTGTATTCTCCACATTTGACATCTGTGATGCTTGGGCCTTTAACAGTGTATGGCTTTTAACATGAGCATGGGGATGTGCCTTTTCTTCATTTAATTTAATAGGAGAAATGCACATTTAAACAAGGCACAGTGAAATAATAATTAAAATAAGACACTTTTTAAATCAGTTCTGGTTCAGATTAATAGAAATACAGATCAGAACTTGCATTTTGTTGCATTTTAATGAATTATAGGCATTTGTCAATTCATACCTATGGTGTTTATAATGAATTGTCACAAAAGTACTTCCATTCAAAAAGACTACTAGACAAAAATACCTTTTTAACCTTATTGATGTCAACTGTATAATGCAATACCTGATCTGAAGGAAGATGACATTTCCTATGTCGTTATGTATTAATAGCAAAACACTGAATGTAATAATGAATAGATCGTTTAGTAATGAGTGCTGGGGTAGGCACCAATTGCTGGGATTGTGTATATGGTACTTGCATATTACATAGTGAGATACAGGCCAAAAAAATATTAAAATTAATTTGGAAGCTTGATATGATTAAATTCCCTCCATTACCTTAGTGGATGAATGGTCTCCTGTGTTGTCATGTGTTTCCGAGATTGAGACTTTATCCTCCATTCAGTTGTGCTATGGTATGATGAAGCAATGGCACAAAGTAAGTTTTTGGTTTCAAAACCAAATAGAAAACTGGATCATTTTCATGTTGTCTTTTTCGGGCTTGGTTGGCTTGAATACTCAATAGCGCAAGGTTATAAAAGGGGCTAAAAATAATATGGCTTAAAATAACACCTGGTTGTAACACTAACTGTGGAGTCATGACCCTGGTTCCATACTAATAGCTACATTTTCCAAAGTTTTTTGCAGTTGTTTCCAAAGTTGTTGCTGTGTTGGTCCCAGGTTATGATAGAGACAGTGTGCTGCTCCTTTTTGAAAGGACACACAATTGGTTAGTTGTTAAAGCATGGAGTGCCCCACCCTTTAGCTCTATCTTTTTGCCATTTCTGCCTAAAAGAGGTCTGGGAAGGGTAGGTTTTGAGTCTGATTCTGCTCCCATTAAAATCAATAGCAAAACTTCCCCTGACCTCAATGGGAAAAGGATCCTGCCCTGTATGACGTATTTTAATAAGTGGGATAAGCATGACATTTACACACTTGCAGAGCATACAAATCCCATCATTTTCCCATTTAAATAAATAGTGTGCACGTCCTCTGTACCGGGGCCAAAGCAACTGAAATAGCATTTAAGAACAAGCCCAGCTTTCTTCATCTGTAATAACAAGTTACCATGTATTACCCCAGGCTGCAATTTTCTCATTAGGTGTTTAGCGAACTCAAATAAGTTTAAATTCCTACTCTGTTCCAGTGTTCTCTGGATAAATAGACCTCCCCTGACAACTCTCACATATAGGGAACTTGGCTTATTAAGCAGGTTTTGTTTTTGGTTGCGAGCTGTGTTCATGGCTATAAGAATGGCCATATTAGACTCATTAGGATTAATAGAACATCAGGTAAACAACATGGCATGAGTTTTAGTCTGGAAGCCTGAGAAATAAAGTTGCAGAGCTAACAGGCCTCATAGGATTTGAAGGTTAACGTCACTGATTCAAACAAGCAATGTGCCTGAAGCTGTATTTTGCAGAAGACATTAAATGAGAAGCTGCTATCTCTCTTGGCCGACAGGAGAGGTCTATTAATGAGATATATTTTATGCCATTGGGAAGAGTTCTCTATTTTATTATTGTTCTCTGTCCCCTGCTCTCCATATTGGAACAACATCCACAGCTAGGAGAAGCGCCTAAGCGGTGGATTATGGAGATCTCTAGAAGATCAGGGCTCCAGCTAGACCAGAAGTAAGTCAGGGCCTTCTACCTCCCTTGATCCTTTCCACTGAACCCAGAGGGACCATCCCAGGGAACCAGATCTGCCAACCTCTACCTGGGGAACAACAATGGATTTAACTGCTGGGCGAAGCCTTCACAGCATTGTTGATTCAGTTCTGAATCTTGGATTTTTTTTCTCATTTGTTGTATTGCTGTTGGTGGTCGACTCCCCTTTTCCACATCCCTCTCCTCCTACTGCCACGCTTCAACTACCCAACCTCTCTCTCCCTTTCCCATTAGGCTTCTCACACTCCTCCACCCCATCCCCTCTTTTTCCTACTTCCATACAGCAGTTTCCCTTTCCTTTCATCCACTCACTCCTTATTGTAATTTGCTGTCCCTTATTCCAACCATCCTTGCCCCCCAGTTCAACTTCGTGTTCCCCAAGCCCTTAAGATTTTGTTCTAATGTATGAACAAAACAAATATATAAACAAGTATGAATATTTATTTTATAAAAAGACATGACACTAATATGCCACATGCCTGCCACAGCCATGCTCACTCTGCTTTGAAGGTTCATCTTTATAGATCTCTTTAGGTTGGAGTTTGTATCTTCTTTATTCCTTGACTTTAGCAAAGCTTTTGATACGGTCTCCCACAGTATTCTTGCCACCAAGTTAAAGAAGTATGGGCTGGATGAATGGACTATAAGGTGGATAGAAAGCTGGCTAGATCGTCGGGCTCAACGGGTAGTGATCAACGGCTCCATGTCTAGTTGGCAGCCGGTTTCAAGTGGAGTGCCCCAGGGGTCGGTCCTGGGGCCGGTTTTGTTCAATATCTTCATTAATGATCTGGAGGATGGCGTGGACTGCACTCTCAGCAAGTTTGCAAATGACACTAAACTGGGAGGAGTGGTAGATACGCTGGAGGGTAGGGATAGGATACCGAAGGACCTAGACAAATTAGAGGGTTGGGCCAAAAGAAACCTGATGGGGTTCAACAAGGACAAGTGCAGAGTCCTGCACTTAGGACAGAAGAATCCCATGCACTGTTACAGACTAGGGACTGAATGGCTAGGAAGCAGTTCTGCAGAAAAGGACCTAGGGGTTACAGTGGACGAGAAGCTGGATATGAGTCAACAGTGTCCCCTTGTTGCCAAGAAGGCTAATGGCATTTTGGGCTGTATAAGTAGGGGTATTGCCAGCAGATCGAGGGACATGATCATTCCCCTCTATTCGCCATTGGTGAGGCCTCATCTGGAGTACAGTGTCCAGTTTTGGGCCCCACACTACAAGAAGGATGTGGAAAAATTGGAAGGAGTCCAGCGGAGGGCAACAAAAATGATTAGGGGGCTGGAGCACATGACTTATGAGGAGAGGCTGAGGGAACACGGATTATTTAGTCTGCAGAAGAGAAGAATGAGGGGGGATTTGATAGCTGCTTTCAACTAACTGAAAGGGGGTTTCAAAGAGGATGGATCTAGACTATTCTCAGTGGTGGCAGATGACAGAACAAGGAGTAATGGTCTCAGGTTGCAGTTGGGGAGGTTTAGGTTGGATATTAGGAAAAACTTTTTCACTAGGAGGATGGTGAAGCACTGGAATGGGTTACCTAGGGAGGTGGTGGAATCTCCTTCCTTAGAGGTTTTTAAGATCAGGCTTGACAAAGCCCTGGCTGGGATGATTTAGTTGGGAATTGGTCCTGCTTTGTGCAGGGGGCTGGACTAGATGATCTCCTGAGGTCTCTTCCAACCCTGATATTCTATGATTCTTATATATTTGTACAGCACATAATACAATGGGCCTCCAGTCATGGCTTGGAGTGTTTTCACAATATAAATAATAATAAACCTCCAAAAGAATGAATCTCCATTTTGAGCTTACTTTAGCTTTGTTTCTATAATATCTATTAATAGAAGGTCTTCCCCATGCAAGCTTTAATATTGGGTGAAATTCACTAAAATGGGCAAAGATTCTGAGGATTCACTTTTACTTAGCATTGGGTTTTAGCTTGGAGTTAGTCCAAAGTTCCTTAGAATACTGCTGTATAGTACATTGATCATTGCAGTACTTTATGTGGAATTGTATTGACATAGTAATGAGATAATTAATGCACATATTTGAATACGCCCTGACAGATTAAGTAGAAACCATAAAGAAAAAAGGCTTAAAGCTTGATTTGCTTGATAGTTAGAATATTATCCAGTATCCATTAGTCTGTTTTGCAGAAAAGGCTAGCGTATATCCAGTGTCGCATATAGAATGTGACTCTCTAATATAATGTATGTTCTTGTTAGAAAGTACATACTCAGAGAATGGTCTGTTTTAATGACAGGAAACTCCATCTTTATAATTGTGTGGTATACCACGGGATGATACTAGTAATATTTTAATTATTTTGGTTCTCCTGACTGAAAAGCTCATGCTTTTAATCTTCTTAAAACACCTCAGCGCTTAACACAACTCAGTATTAATCAGCAAATTTCATTTGGATACTCTTAATCCTACTCAGACTTTTTCTTCTTCTGAATGCTGTAATTTCACTTAGTCTCTGGATGAGACAGACAGGCATTTCCTACTGCTTTACAATTTTGTTCTTAGAAAAGAATAATGTACATTATGCCACAATCTCCACAGTGGGCTTCCCATTCATTCCAGTATGTGGATCAAACTTGCCTGCCTTGTTTTTAAAATTGTCTGTGGGCTTATTCCAGTGTGCCTCACATACCCTGGGCCTGGCCTTTCCAGTCATTTACCATTTCTTTTTTCTCTGTCCCTTCTCACAATCTTGCCATCTGTTAGGGTAAGAGCCTTCTTCTGTGCATCTTCTGCCATCTGGAACAGTCATCCTGTATCTCTCCATCTATTTTCAAATCTCAGCTGGAAACTGTCTTTTCCATGCCAAAGCATTTGACTCTAATGTGCCAATTGAATTGCCATTGCAGGAGAAACTGTAATAAAAACAAAGGGTTGCATTGTTACCACTGCTCTGCACCCTTTTGAGCACATAAGTTCCTTGCTCCAGCAAATGGTTACTCACAGTTAGCTGATCCAGTTCTGCTCGTGGTTTGTCCTTGTGTACACCTTACAGCTAAACCAAGGTCAGCACCAATTCAGCTATCGTGGTGGTTTGACATCTGATCACTGAAACAGCAGTATTTCCTAGTGTGGACGGAGCCATGTATTCCGTGCAATCCAACTGAAAGGTGGTAGGGAAGAATTTGGTCCCTTTTGTGTTTTGACATTTATATATAAATAAATTTAAAATATGTTGGATTGCTGATGAATAGGGGTATGAATTCCATGTGCCAGGGAAGATCTCATGGAGAGCAAATCCAGATCCAGATCTTAGAGATCCAGACTAACACGGCTACCCCTCTGATACTTGACTCATGGAGAGCAGTGGCTTTACTGCTGCTTTCCTCCCTTGGCTTTTCTGCTTGGGAGTGGATTTGTTTAATTTTGCTGCAGCGCCATAGGAACTCCATGGGCAGGAGCTGCTGCACCTGCACATCTGATTTCTTTAGGCTATACCAGCCACTACATCCCTCATGCCATGATATAACGGAAGTTGTTAGCTCAGCATTGTCTCTTGATATATGATCTGCCCCTGTGACCTTTGGCAGAGTTTATCCTGCCTTAACCCATGGTGAATCTGACACTTGTTTCATGTAGTCTTTACTTGGTGACCTATAGTGGTTGGACTTAAAAACATTTCTTCTGAAAGATTCAGCTGGTTTGAGACAGGTTTCCTATACTTCACTGGGAATTGCTGGGACTGTTATGTTTCTCCGAGCAGCAGTAACTGTTCAAGGGTGGCATTCTACTGTAGTGGCTGTTGTAAAAACTTGCCAGTTGCCTTAAATAATTATGTGCAATTAGGTAGCGTCAGTATGTGGAGAACTCAAGGTATTTCCTGTAGTAAGTGTAGAGAAGTACAGGGAATATTGAGTCAGCTTAATTTATCTATCTCTTTTTTGGGTAAAATGAATATATTTGTAACCACTTATACCACATACTTAAAGGCTGCATCCTGGTCCCTGGGAAGTCCATGGCAAAAGTCCCATTGATTTCAATGGGACTAGAATTTTACCTCAATACTAATGGAATTTTCTTTGATGAAATGGCACAATGTTTTCGAATATTTTTAAATGTTTAGGTCCAATTTATGCTCCCAGTTACACCCTGCTTCTCTTTGGTGTGGTTGCACAGTGTAAATGGTGGGAAAATTTGACTCTAAAGCTTCATACATTATTATTTTGCCATCTTGCTGAGAAAGATATTGACACAGCAAAAGAGCCCTTTTTAGGCATGGAGATATAATTAGATGTACTGTATATCAAGCATTTAATTTTTAAACAGTATGAATTTTAAGAGCAAACTTTTGTTTACCTAGAGGTGCAAGCTACAAAAAGGGGACACGTTTTTAACGATTCCCCGGTAACGCTTTCCCTCTCCATTTAGAATGATTTTGTTTTCTTTAGCAGCAGCTCCAGCAGTAGGTGGAAGCTCAGCATCATTGGCTGGTTAAGACTGTAAATTTCAATCATCTTCATGCCACTCAAGGGAGAACTGGCTTTGCAGGTTACTGTTGTGAGAGTGATACCGTTACAAACCTCAGAAATATTAATAGCTAGAGTACTATATTGGTGGAAAGCTATGGATTGATGTACAGTTTTAATGGCAGATTAGAAGTGGTTTGAAAAGTTCCACAGAGGGGGAGAGAGGGAGAGAGACTGAGAGGTTGCCAAGGCATGATTTTCTTTTTTTGTGGCGTACATCTGGTAAAGGAAATCTACAATCATAAAACCCTCTTGCACTTCTGTAGCACTTTTCATCTAAGGTTCTTGCAGTTCTGCATTAATTAATGCTCATAACACCCCTGTTATTACTGATGTACCAATAGGTACATTTTTAATATAGAGGACTAGACTGAGGAACAGAGAGCTTAAGTGCCCAGTTCAAGGTCATGCAGTCGGTCAGCAGAAGAGCCAAGAATAGATCCAGGAGGCCTGACTCAGAGTCCCCGGCATTAATCACCAGACTACAGTCCTCCATCCCTATACTCAAATGTAATTCAGCTGAGTGTTGCTGTTGCTTTCCATGAATAAAAACAAGTATAGCCTATGGCCAAAGAGGGAGCAATATAAGAGAGTTATTGGTTTGACTCTATGTTCTAGGTCAGTGATACAGTGGCGTGCTTAGTATTTTTGAAGTGGGTGACTAGTTCCTGACTGCACTCAAAAGTTTGGCTCGTGCTATCTTGGAGGCCTAAATACATTTTAAAATATATCTAGATTTTACACAGTTTTAAAACATCTCTATTCTTCTGTGTAGGAGCGGAGAAACTCAGTTTCATGGCTCTGCTGTACACAAGTCAGTTGTTGTCGAATCAGAGATACGGGGTTACTGTGGAGTAGAAGATAACTCCCACTCTTTCAAAATGATAGACAAAATTTAGGAATGATGAAAAAAAGCAAAGAAATATTGGCAGTCTTTACTTAGCCACAAAATAGAACTCAGTCCTTTGACATTTCATAAATGTCAGCTTCATGTTGCAACTAGAATAAATCAACACTTTTTGCATATGTTCAAATGATATTTAAAATGAAACTGTTTAAGGCTAGATGAAATCATATACACAAGCATCAATCATAGTGCTACATCAGTGAAGGCATGAGAGTGTAAGATCATATGTTCCTACTTATTCATTTCAGTTTACAAATATCTACAACTTCCCTGATCTAGCTAATGCAGAGGTGGGCAAACTATGGCCTGCAGGCCACATCTGGCCCACGGGACCATCCTGTCTGGCTCCTGTGCTCCTGGCCTGGGAGGCTAGCCCCCAGCCCTTCCTCTGCTGTTCCCCCTCCCCCACGGCCTCAGCTCACTCTGCCACCGGTGCAATGCTCTGGGCAGCGGAGCAGTGAGTTCCTGGGGCAGCGCAACTGCAGAGCCGGGGCCTGACCCAGTGCTCTGTGCTGCGCGGTGCGGCTGCCTGTCCTGGTGCAGCTGCGCCGCCAGGGAGAAGGGGGGGGGCGCAGGTTGGCTAGAGGGCAGGGGAGTTCGGGGGGATGGTGGTCAGGAGCCGGACTGTGGATAGTGGTCAAAGGGCAGGGAACAGGGGGGTTGAATGGGAGCAGGGGTCCCGTGGGCGCAGTCAGGAAGGAGAGGAGGGGTTGGATGGAGTGGGGGGGGGCAGTCAGGGGCAGGGTATCCAGGGGTGGTCAGGGAGAAGGGGTGGTTGGATGGGGCAGGGGTCCTGGGTGGCAGTCAGGAAGGAGAGGGGGTTTGGATGGGGCAGCGGGGGGGCAATTAGGGGTGGGGGCAGTTAGGGGCAGGGGTCTGGGCACGGTCAGGGGTGGTTGGATGGGGCAGGTGTTCCAGGGGGCAGTCAGGAAGGAGAGGGGGTCTTGGATGGAACAGGGAGTTCGGGGGCGGGTGGGGGACAGAGAGCAGGGGGGTGGATGGGGCACGGGTCCCCAGGGGGCCATCAGGGAACGGGGGATTTGGATGGGGCAGGAGTCCGGGGAGGGGGGTGTCAGGAGGCGAGAAGCAGGGGGCGTTGGATAGGGGGCGGGGGCCAGGCCACGCCTGGCTATTTGGGGAGGCACAACTCTCCATACAATTTCAGAAACCCGATGCGGCCCTCAGGCCAAAAAGTTTGCCCGCTCCTGAGCTAATGTGTTACAGATGAGGTCTAGAAGTGTGAGCCTGGGACTGGAGCCGAATTCTAATCCTGGCTCAGATACTGATTCATTGTGTGGCTTTGGGCAAGTGGCATGAGATACAGTTTTCAAACTCAAGTGGCCAAAATTGGGCACATAATTAAGTGGTTTGCTTTTCAAAAGGTGCTGAGTGCCCACTATCAGGGGGTAGCCGTGTTAGTCTGTATCTACAAAAACAACAAGGAGTCCGGTGGCATCGTAAAGACGAACAGATTTATTTGGGCATAAGCTTTCGTGGGTAAAAACCTCACTTCTTCAGATCCATCTGAGGTTTTTACCCACGAAAGCTTATGCCCAAATAAATCTGTTCGTCTTTAAGGTGCCACCAGACTCCTTGTTGTTTCTGAGTGCCCACAACTCCCATTGACATCAGATATGCATTTATGTGGTTAACGTTAACCCAAATTTTCAAATATCTCTCACAACTTTTCTGTCCCTCAGTTTCCCCATCTGTTAAAATGAAATGTCAGCCAATGTTCGTAAAAGGTTTTGGAGATGCTAAATATTTTCTTCTAGCATTTGATGCCATGAAATACCTCGCATGTCCAAGCACAGGATCCTATGAAACGGAGTAAGCTTGGGAAGCATTTGGGATATAAGCTCGGTGTCATCTTACTGAACGTTATTCTTCAGTCCTTGCTACTTCAGATTGGATGGCTCAAGAGACTGAAGTTGCGACAGAAGTTCACGTGAACAATCATGGGAGAAGAGACTCTGATGAACCGTGGTTGTTGTTGTTTAAAGCAGTCAGCTAGATGATGGAGCATTTTCCTTAAAATAAAACTTGCAGCTGCCTTGAGGGTCCCTTCCTAGCGCTGGAAGTGACATTGTGCTGCCTAGGGCGTTACTGTTGGTTTTTTTTAACAAGCTGTCTGGAACCCACTGTTTTTTAAGTTGACTTTAGTAGGTTCAGAGTCTTGAAAGCACCTGTTACATATGTCTAGAGGCTAGTCTGGTTTTTGAGTCTCTTCTGTGCGGAGGCTTGTCTAGATGTGTTGGCGTGCAAGCTCTCTATGGCCTCTTGTGGTTATGACCATTCACCTAGCCTTCATCAAACACTTGTCGCAGTTTCACACAGATTGCTGCTAAGCACCTGGCCGCTAACCTCTCAGGAAACTCCAACAGTCCCAAACTGGAAACAAAGGCTGTGTAAACCAAAGCTATGTTTAGCTAATCAACACCTTGGAGAGAGGTTTTACACAGAAAAGATTTACCTGAAAATAATTGGATAGTAAGTGGGATATGATGTAATTATTTTAAAAAGGAATCTCAATGAGGCACTAACACCTGTGTGTGTGTGTGTGAGAGAGAGAGAGAGAGAGAGAGAGAAAATAGATTCAGTAAACATTCTTTTCTTTGCAAGTTAACTTTAATTCAGAGAACCAGAAATGAGTGTGTCAGAGATAGCAAGTGTGAGAAGGAATAAAAGAACAAGAAAGATGATTCTATTAGGAGTAAATCTGAACTACTGATGGTATTAGAAACCGATGCTAATGCCAGTAGAATAAAGAAAAAAGTATCTCCATCGAGGCTAGGTTAAAAATGCAGCCCTGAGGATGTACTCAGTGAACAAAAGAAATCTGCAGTGTTAATAACACATAGGGAAATGGTCCTGCAAAATACTTAATTGCTGACTTTTTTAAAATGAAAAATGGAGGGAAAATATGAAGTGGGAGTAAAAAAAACAAATCCCAAACTGCATTTAATTGAAATTTCTCCCACAGAAGCCTTGATATACTCAGTCTTTGATTTCTAGTGCTTTTAGATTCTGTGACATCACTTCTAATGAGGTGGCTTCTCTCTGTGAGAAAGAGGAGAGAGTTCAGGAGCACTTCTTGTTTTCATCACAGAAAGCCTGGAAAACATTTCTCTACAATATTTATTGATAAAAGGAAGCTGGGGTGATATTTGTTTTACAGTACAGAATTAAATGGGTAGGTTAATATTTTTGTCAAATATTATAGATTTTTAAATTGTCTCTCTGTCATCTTCCCTGTGTCTTTGGAGCTGCTTACCCTGAACTGTACGTAAGAGTGGGATTTGGGACTGACCTTTGTACTCTTCTCCCCTATACAGCATCATGAGTTGAGTGGGAATAATGGCTATCTGCTCTAATGGAATTCCTTGGAGGCTGAACAGCAGCTTTTCACTGAGTAGTCTTTGCTTTAGTCTAAGGCCAAGTCCCGACTACAGACCTATAGCTGAGCGACGTAGTTATACTGACCTCACCGCATGTGTAGACAGTGCTATGTTGACGGGAGAGCTTCTCCCACTGGCATAGCTACCGCCTCTCAGGGAGGTGGATTAACTATGCCGACGGGAGAAGCTGTCCTGTTGGTGTCGTAGCATCTTCACTGAAGCGCTACAGTGGTGCGGCCATAGCGCTGTACGTGAAGACAAGCCCTTGGATATGGCTGCTT
This sequence comes from Chrysemys picta bellii, assembly GCF_011386835.1. Lineage (NCBI taxonomy): Eukaryota > Metazoa > Chordata > Testudines > Emydidae > Chrysemys > Chrysemys picta. Next base: position 56,492,385 of record NC_088801.1, read on the forward strand.
GCCCCTTTTGTCAAGATGACCGTTGGGAAGAGGAGCACAAAGAGAATGGTGCACCTCCCAGAATAAGAGGAAATTTCGGGTACCATCCTTGGGACAGGCATTGTAAAGGGAGAGTTTATACTGGATGCTTGTGGGATCTATCCACTACAGTGCAAACATTGGTGGTTTAATGGCAGTCCATTGCACTGCCATGTGTGATTCCAAGTTTGGGCCCTGAGCACTCTTTGTAAGAGCTAGGTGTATTGCAATGACCATGTGCTCAATTTCTGAGAAGGGGATGAGAGAGCACAGCTCACTTTAGGCAGCAATCGGATTGGTACTAATCAGTTGAGCTCTGGAGGGAATTGCATTCTCTTCTTTTTTGGCCACTGGAAAACTTTCTGTGACATGGAGGTCGAGGATGTTATGGGGAGAGGTGGAGGAAACCTGATCCTCGGGAAAGAATACCCAAAACCCAAAATATGTTTTCCTGAGATATTAAATGGAGGTCAGAGGTTCTGGGAAGAAATGTCCAGTACTTTGACTAGTGGCTTAACACAATTTATTTTAATGGTCTTATTTCATTTCCTGTTTCTGAGATTAGTGAGAGACTTGTGGCTGAGAGATGCACACACCAATTCAGTTAATGACTTTAAACCCTTAATATAGACACAGGCACAAGGACTCCGGGGTAAAATGATGATGCTCTGTGCCAGCTCTCGCTAACAGCTAAAGATACTGAAAGTATATGTTGGATCTCAGACTATGGGATAACCTCTCTGGTACTGAATATCAGAGCAGATCTAGTGATCTGACTAACATAACAGCAGTAGTAATTAACAGTCATTCTAGGGAGGATCATTGCTCTCCTTCCAGTTTGCAACAGAGATTGTATCATCCTTAGAAGTTGTTTCTTGTGAAAGATGAGTCTCATGGGCGGGGGGGCAATCAAAAGCAGTGTGCATGGAATAGTGGGAATGGAATTATGATAGTATGCCCTACACCAATTATAATGCAGTGTCCTTGTGTAATGCTTTTTAATGTAATTTCACTCATAAGTTTAGCCAGTTAATCAACAAACTCTTTGAGGAAGAGACTTCTCTTATTCTATGGGTGCATAGCGTTTCAGAGAGGTCCCTAGGCGATATCATAATAAAATAATAGCTTGCAGTACGAAAAGTGGATACTTCCTAATGCAATGTGTCATCCTTTTGTATAAAGTGGAATTAGGATTTATGAGCCAGATCCTCAGATGGTGTCAATGGTCAGATAGTTGTCTCTGACCATTTACACTATCTGAGTATCTGTTTGTAATGTTTCCAGTAGGAAAATAACTGATAGCAAACAACTTGGTTATAGCATCACTTTGCTTGGGATACGCTTATTTTTTTTACATCTGTAATCTATTGAGGCTCAGAACTAATCCGGCTTTGTGTTCTGCCACTAACTCCTTATGCTTCCCTGCAGGGGATACAGCATTCAAGATGAGTCTGAGTCACTAATGAGTGCTGTGTGTGGCAAGGAGATTTCAGTACCTGATGATGAGGGTCAGTCATGTGTCATGTCTGGGCACCCTTGCTAGCTTGTATGGTGTTCTGACCACTGCCTGGCTGCCTCTCACTCGGGATGTTGATGAAATGGGAAATGGTCTCTTAGTGGGGCAAAAAAAGAGGGGTATAGAGAGAAGTCATTGGGCATATTTTGAATGTGTATGCAAGTCACTTTTTGTCTTGGTTGCAGGAACCTTGGTATAAAGGGAGAGTATATACTGAGATGCCTGTCTCTCTTCAGATGGAAGTACAATGCAAGGGAGCTCAAACAGTCCAGTTAGAAGCTACAGAATCTGTTATCTTAAAAATAATAATTATTTATAAAATGTATGCTTTAAACAACAATAGGGTCTAGAACAAGGAGGCAGTCTTGAGAACTGTATAGGAATGTGCAGCATTCTTCCATGGAGTTACCCTTGGGTCAAGTGGTAAAACTCTGCCTCAAAATTCATGGCAATGACAGCTGAGTCATGTTCACAAATGTGTCCCATTAGCTCCAGTCATGACAGAAAATGGCAGAAGTGTCTCTCTGAGCTAGAGGGGACTAGTCAGCTTGGACAGAGGGCACCGCTAGAAAGGAATCTTAGGAATGCCCAAGATGGGGGATAAACTTTAGACTTATGTTGTGTTGTTGTTTTGGAGTTACCAATAAAGGGAGACGCATGCTTAGGCCAGGTTACAAGTCCTGTTGAAATCAATGGGACAGCTTGTGGAGTAAGGTCTTACTCAATGTGACTTTCGGTAGAGGGAATCTGGCCCTTGCTGAATCTCGGTGCATCTATCAAAATATTTTGTTACCGTGACAGCCACTCGCTCAAGAGTCACAGAGCATTTTAAACCTTCTTTTCACCAAAACTGCTATGGAGTTCAATTTACTCTGACTTCTGATGTTGGCAGATTAGTGTTTCTCTTTAGTAAGTGAAGTTCTTCTGATCACTTTTTTCTTTTTGAACAGCTTGTGCGGTAAGGTAGTTTGTGGTAAAGAAAACTCTTCCTGTTTTGATCTGATATTCTTCAAGATTTTCCTGTTGTGACTCCACTGTTCTGAGCAGCAAGAAACAGCTTATTAGAAACACGTTCAGTCAAGGAGTGGATTTTAGGTTCTGCATCTCCAAGGAGTCTTGTAATATATCCGGTTTTCAAGAAGCGGCCTTGTAGTTGCTGAAATATTTATTCCTTGCCTCTTACCTTACACATTTAAACATGGAAAAATGTGTCTTGTTCTTATTACAAGTCATTAAAAAGTGGTAATGGATCAACTGAAGAGAAATCACAGTAGTTGTTACAAGAATGAAGCTTGTAAATTTTATCGCAGCTAGAAGTGAAAGGAATAATTCACTGGAGATTTCATTGGCATTGACTTTTTTCTTGTTGGCCTTGTATCCCAGGTTGCTTGTTTGAAAATCAGAATTGAGAAGCGTGGAGGCTTAGATGGGGAAATAGGAGTTCTCCCCCAAACTTCAAATAAATATTTTATAAATATTTGTATTGTTTTTTTAAAAAATTGTCTTTCTGCTACCTCTCTTTATTTTGTTAGTTGTAAATCAGTTAAACTTTGTCAATTTACACTCGCTGGAAAACCGAGCCACAGTATTTTCCCATTGTATTTCCAATTGCTTCTACTGCACAGTACTAAGAAAGTTGTGTTACTTTTTTATTCCAAAACCGAATTTCCTTTTTGAAAAGGAACCTCTTGACTCCTTTAAGAATATAGTATGCAGTTTTAGTGTTCTACGCAAAGGACTTGTCGTTTGTAAGTAAATATTGGGGATTACTGGAGTGGCTTTTCAACATGACACTCCAAACATTAGGGAAATATGATTCTTCAGTTAAATACAAGGAGCCTGTTCCCATTCCCATTGAAGTTCATGCAAAGATCATCTGTGTTCATGTGCATAAGAATATTTAGAGGCACTGGGACAGATCCTCCAGGCTTCTCCTCTCCGCGAAGGAACTTGGCTTGTCTGATCCTATGGCTATCCTACCACTTGTCCAGCCAGAAGACTCCTCTGTCTTGCACTGGTGGTTCACAGTCCCTAGGGGACATTGGAGCAGCTTAGTGGAGGGATAGCATGGCCATGCCTCTTTTTCCATGGCCATGCTCTGTGAAGTGGGTGCTGGCAGAGCAGCTATAGTGATTGTACAGCAACCAGTGTTCCCCTGCCCAGAGGGAATCCTCAAATATCCAGTACTGCCAGGGCACAGAAAGCATCTGTGCCATACCAGTGAATCTAGCCCTTCAGGAAAGCTATATATATATATATGGCTGGAAGAGGAAGGTGAACTATAAGAGAAGTAGAAAGCCATGGGCAGTATTTCCTGTAAAACAGCCCCTTGGAGTTGTGGAGCCTTTGTAAAACCTAACTGACAGCGAGCCAAATTCCACTCTGTCACACCTGTGCAATTTCATTGCAATCAATTTTTATAAACACTTCTAAACTATGTTCATTAACAAATTGTGTTTATATCAGTTTCAAGTTGGACACCCAGCAGCATATGCTTAACTGAGTAAATAAAGCATTAATAGCTGTCTGAGAAATACGTGTCTATTTTTAAATTGCCAGTATAGGTCTCTTCTATAGGCTGTTTCTTTCTGTGGTACAGGGTCTCTTAGTTATCCAAGCTCAGATGCTGAATTTAACTTTCAGGTCTTAAGAGGCTAGATTCCATCTAAAAGATGTTTCCTCTGCAGGAAGCAGTGTTCAGAAGCATTCCGTGTTCAGAATTTGCAGTAAATGCAAATCAAATGCAATCAAAGGAAGGCAGCTACTAAATATAGTAAACAGTAGTTACAGTAAAGCCAATTTAGACAAGAAAACTGTAAAGTCCTTGTCTTGCCATTCCCTCGAGAACGTTGAGGGCAGTAATAGGAAAGTCAGGTTACGGTATAGGGCCATATGTGTACCCTTTTCCTGGAAGTACAGTTCATCTCTGAGGTGCCTCATCTCCAAAAGGCTGCCCAGCAGTGTGAAGTGGAAGACCTACCAGCTCTTGTCAAGCTGTCTTCCACTCTGCAATTCTCCCCACGGGCACAACCCGATCCATTGGCTTGATGATGCCAACTAGCCGTAGCCCATAGTAAGCGTAGATAGCAGCTCTGCTGGCTGTGACAAGATGGAGCCATGGCCCTGCCTTTTCACTTGCACTCTTTGAGGTACTGTGTGCCCTCCAGCAGATGGGGACGGAACAATCCCTGCACTGCTCAGTGCACTGGGGCTGTAATTCTGCCTGGCCCTCACCAGTGTCAGACAGGGCTCTTTGTGCCTTCCCTTGGTTGTACACCTACATGAGGGGCTGACCAAACCCATCCTCAACTGAGGGGCTGACCCTAATCATGGAGGAGGAGGACATGTGCAGTGGTATTCTCCCCTTATATCCCTCTGGACTGCATGTTTGTTCTTTGGCCTGCTGCAGATCTCATGCCTCCTTCTAAAGACTTCACTCATCCTCTGTCAAGTTGCACCCCTTGAACTCTGTGCTATGTTGCCAACATGCTCAGTGTGTGTAGCTGTCAATCAGGGGCATTCAGTATGGTGGGACCCTCGATTTGTATGTCCTGCAACTCTCTGTCTCCTTCCTTGGTTATGATTTTTATCTAAATGGAGGAAAAAAAGGAATAAACGCTGCAGATCCTTGTCCATTTGTTTGACACATGCAGGCTAAGAAGAGTGGAAGTCTCTTGTTAAAGTATTCATAAAACCTCATTGACACAGCCGTTTACTTGAAACAACAGCACTTGAATAAATGATGCCAGTTGGCCTCAGATCATAGTAAGATAGTTGGAGTTACTGGGAGAGGCCTTTCTGTTCTCCTTGTAGATCTGCTTTGGTCTCACTAGTCTTGTTTTGATGATTAATTCTAAGCAGAAAAATTACCTGGTGCTGGAAAGGGTTAAATTGACAATGTGAAATGTCATCAGAAGCTATGAACCAAATGCAGGTTCAGTTAGTAATTTCATCTTGTTAATTAAATAAAAAGTTGTACAGTATGTATCCGTCAGTTTAAAATTTTTCTGGATGATCTACTACAGATGTTAAATTTAGCACAAATGCTGTGCATGGTGTATGGAGACTGCTGAGAATGGCAATATTAAACACAACCTCCTCCTCAAATTAGCTCTTGCCGTGAGACCGTCTCAGTTGCACATCCCCACTGAGCTTCAGCAGTAGTTACAAATGAGTCAGGACATTTCACTCCCACAGTTCATCATCATCAGGCTGGTTTGTCTAAGGAGAGTGGATTCATGGGAAAATGCAGGGTACACACACTCCTTGATGAAGTCTTGATGGCTTTGTTACTCTTTCCACTGGGACCTTGAACCTTTTGTTTAGAATACATGAGAGTGGAAAACTTAAAGGAGCTTTAAACAAATAATTTTTTTCTGCTTTGCTTTGCTTCCAGGGGAGATTACAGTTGAATGGAGTTTGATAAGATTAGCCAGAAAATTGCACATCTTGATACACTCAATTTTGCAATTACATTTACTTTCGTTTTTACAAACTCTTTTTGTAGTTCAATTTGAAAATGACCCCTGGCTGAGACTGCAAATGTCTGAAACAAATAAACTATCCTTCTGGTAGTAGGGGACAAGAAAACTACTGTTGTTATAAAGACTTAATTTTAAATTAAATGGTTATACATAAAGGCTCCCAATAATGCACTGAATTTATATTTAACAGACAGTTACTATCTGATGATAACATAACTGATAAGCAAATGTATACAGTGAGTGACCTTAAAGATTTCCTTTTATTAAGTACGTTTTTAATAGGAATACTACTAATAGGGTCAACAGAAAGCCCTCCAGGACTGGGACTGTACAAACTGAAAGGAGACAACACCCAGCACAATGGGATTGTGACCCAAGACCTCTTGATGCCAACTGGCAGAGGAAACAGGGATACATAAGGGTTACAGAGATCCCCTGTATCTGGCATCTATATACTAGTCCACTAAAGAATGTCATGGAAGGTCTCTAATGAAAGCCTGTGTTACATCTCACAATAATTACGATAACCAGTGTAAGTATGGAAAATCTATGAAGTTATTAATGTATACTAAAATTATGTTCTCTAAGTCTGTGAGTTGAGGCAAGTCACTGAAAGATAATTTACATACTCCTGACAGGCAGGGGGAAAGAGATGTTTATTTCAGTCTGGCTGGTCATGTGCAAATTACCGATTGTATGGTTCATAATGGATGTCCATTGACAGTCTGAGCAAAATGCTGATCAATAGATTGAGGAGGCTGGAGTTAAAAACATAAACAGATGAACCCCCAGATATTTCTTCAGTCTGTAAGAACAACAGAAAACTCAGCCAATCTGCTTGAAAATGCTGGGGAAAGGACATGGGATAAGCTACCCTGAGGGGGATGTTTTGTGAGTTAAGATTAGGCTCTAAAAAGCATGTTATGATGTTCGGGGGGTTGATATGTGCCTGTCGCTAACCTGTACAGAAAAATCAAGGCCTGTGGAGGTCTGGAAGGCAGTGCTATGTTCCCAGATAGGGTTGCCAGACATCTGGTTTTCGACTGGAACGCCGTGTTAAAAAGGCACCCTGGCAACTCCGGTCAGCAGTGCTGACCAGGCCGTTAAAAGTCTAGTCAGCGACACAGCGGGGCTAAGGCAGCTCCCTGGCTCCACTTGGCTCCCGGAAGTGGCTGGCATGTCTCTGTGCCCCTAGGCACAGGGGTGGCCAGGGAGGCTCCGCGCACTGCCCCCACCCCCATCGCTGGCTCCGCCGGGAACCATGACCAATGAGAGCTGCGGGGGCAGTGCCTGCAGGCGCGGGTAGCGCGCAAAGCCGCATGGTCGCCCCTGTGCCTAGGAGCCAGACATGCCAGCCGCTTCCAGGAGCCGCCTCAGGTAAGCGCTGCCCAACCGGAGCCCGCACCCCCTACCTCCACCAGCACCCCAAACCCCTGCCCCAAGTCGGAACCCCCTTCCACACCCTAACTCCCCCCCAGAGCCGCACCCCACACCCCCTCCTGCACCTCAACCCTCTGCCCCAGCTCAAAAACCCTTCCAGCACCCCAACTCCCTGCCCCAGGTGGTAACCCACTCCCGCACCCAAACTCCCTCCCAGAGCCTGCACCCCTTCTCACACCCCAACAGCCTGCCCCAACCCAGAGCCCCCTCCTGCACCCCAAACGCCTCATCCCTGGCCCCACCCCAGAGCCCACACCCCCAGCCAGAGCCTCTACCCCTTCCTGCACCCCTGCCCCAGCCCAGAGCCCCCGCCCACATGCAGAGCCCCTCATTTTTGGCCCCACCCTGGAGCCTGCACCCCCAGCCAGCGCCCTCACCCCCTCCCATACCCCAATCCCTTGTTCCAGCCCAGTGAAAGTGAAGGTGGGGGAGAGCGAGCGACAGAGGGAGAGGGGTGAAGTGAGCGGGGGGCGAGGCCTCAGAGAAAGGGCAGGGAAGGGTGGTGCTTTGAGGCAGAGGGCTGGGCAAGGGTGTTCGGTTTTGTGCGATTAGAAAGTTGACACTCTATTGCCAGAGACTGGTGGCTTCAGGGAGCTGATCCACAACTGGCACAGACAAGACTTCTTCACGCTAAGGGTAGATGGCGGTGAGGTGCCTCACAACCATGGGAACCCCTGGGAAGCATCACAGGGACCCCAGTTTCAACTGGGCCTTTAGACACTACCAGAACATAAATATTTGCTACTGTTCATCATAGCAGTAAATAATGAAAAGGAAACTTAAGAGGGCCATTGTATTTGTTGAGGATAATTAACTACTTTAAGGCCTGGTCTACACTGCGGGGGATCGATCTAAGATATGCAGCTTCAGCTACGAGAATAGCGTAGCTGAAGTTGACGTATCTTAGATCCAATTAAAATTACTTACTTCGTGTCCTCGCGGCGCTGGATCGACGGCCGCGGCTCACCCGTCGACTTTGCTTCCGCCTCTCGCACTGCTGGAGTTCAGCAGTCGATGGGAGAGCGATCAGGGATCGATTTATCACGTCTACACTACACGCGATAAATCGATCCCCAATAGATCAATTGCTACCCGCCGATCCGGGTACCCTTAGCCATATGTCTAATAATAATTTCCACTGAATAGTAGCTCTACTTATAGTTTAGGCATCCCTACTCTGTGCAACCCAATTTGGCCTGATGTGTCTCAAGACTAAGCAGGAGCCCCTGCCAGGGAGCTGTCTGCTTTTGTGTGATTTTTTACACTCACTTCAGTGAACTTAAGAAGAATACAAAATCCAGCTCTCTGGGATATTACAACATTTGTGATCTATGTTGCAAAACTTACCTGTGGGGAGTAATACATATATATTTGGCCAAAGTGTGCTCAGTCATTAGGGGTTGCCTGGGTGTAACAGAGTAAAATTTGTTTTATTAGAATACATGTAAATTGAGACAGCTAAAGTTAAGAATAGCCTGTGAAAAATGTGGACAAATGTACCATCCCTTTTGCTACCTCTTTGTACTGTACATGCACACTAGCTAAATTCAGACCCCAGCGTGTTCAGCCTAAGATTATTTCTCACATAATGTTAGTCTCTGGTTTATGTTATGTCAGGAAAGAAATGGCTAGGAATTCATTTTGAATTGAATAGCTCCAAGAGAGACAAATATATGTAAATAGTGGCCCATAAATGGTATAGGTTTGGGTCTGAACACTGACCATACTTGGCAGAAGCACGGATATGGAACCCAAACCCACAGCCAGATATGCAAACAGAGATCTGCAAAGACGGACCAAGATGTCTGGTGTAAGTTGTGCTGCCCTTATAGGGCCAAATTCTGCTCTCAGAGGCTTTCAAAAACACCGGCATCAAAAGGGTTGTGAAGCTTTAGCTAAGGGCAGACTTTGGCCTTCAGTGGACAGTGACTTCAGGGTGTTCATTTAAAAACAAAAAGATGAGTATTGAGCCTCACATATGAGTTCTGTACTGTGGCTGATATTTATGAACCTGTGCTTTTGAGTTCGGTGATCTAAGTAAACAAAATCCCTCAGATGAATTATAACCTCATATGACTTCCATTGGGGAGAACAGGCACTGCCTCACTGCCAAGGAATGAGCTTGATGTATGAGAAATGTATCTAAATTGATGATTTTGGTCCATTTGATCATTTTAAAATCTCAATGCTAAATCATTATACACTTCATTATACTAGTGCTGAGTTATGCAGTGAGAGTACCGTTATGGTTCTGTGAGCTTTTGCATTCAAAAGCATATTTTTTTCAATAGGTTATCATTGAGACACAAAGGTTTGCTTCAGTCTGGAACTTGGCACATGAAGTCTTTGAATGGAAGTGGTTTTTTGCCCTTAGAAGCTTTCACCACTTTTTATTTGTCCATTGAAAACAACGGAGATTAACATCACTGTGAACAGGATAAAACTCTATATTCATAAACCAAAACAAGTTGCCTCGTTATTAATATAAGAGGGTAATTGCATATGTCCACTCAAAACCGTCTTTGATTTATAAAATGTAAACTAGCAGAATATACATGTGCTGCTATAGTTGGTTTAATGGGTATTTTGGTATATAGAATTCATTCACCATCATCTTAAAACAGCCAAGATATTTAACTTCAACTAGTTATATCATTAATGTTGTATGCTCTCTGTGTATTATTTTTTCTAATGTTGCATGCAATTATGCATTAAAAAATGTACCACCACTTTAAACAAACTGTCAGATGGGAATGGAACTGGCCATAAAAGCTTAGCTTCTTAGCTAACCACCCTTCGTTGTACCTTACTCTGTCAGAAACCTCATTGATTTCCATGGGACGACTTGTGGAATAAGACACTATTCCATGTGAATAAGGGTGGTCCTTAGACGTCGAACAATCCAAAAGGATCTATAGAGGGACAATGGAGCTTATCCTCAAAGTTGGTTGAAATTGAAATGGAGGTATGCCAATTTATATCAGCCAGAGATCTGCCCCATAACTCATTAGTCAGATTGGGCCATCCTAGAAATCTATAACAATTACTCATAAACATTTGTGAATTGGCCTATGCCTGGATCCACTGGTCCCATGTTCATCTTTTTCTATCTTTAAATTTTTGATGTCTTTGTAGAACAAAATGAGTTGTTATAAAAAGGAAATATCCTGTCTCCAAAGAGAGTTTGCCATAAACATTAGTAAGGCTTTTGACAGTATCTCACATGATATTCTCATAAGTAAACTAGGGAAATGTGATCCAGATGAAATTACGATGAGGTGGGTGCACAACTAGTTGAAAGTCTATACTCAGAGAGTAGTTTTCAATTGTTCACTACTTATCAATGTTGCAAACAAGGAGGGAAAATCTAGTGGTGTCCTGCAGGGGACAGTCCTGGGTCTGGTACTATTCAATATTTTCATTAATGACTTGGATAATGGAGTGGAGATATGCATAAAAAATTTGCAGATGACACCAAGTTGGGACGGGTTGCAAGCACTTAAAATGACAGGATTAGAATTCAAAGTGACCTGGACAAATTAGAGAATTAATCTGAAATCAACAAGATGAAATTAAGTAATGTCAAGTACAAAGTGCTACACTTAGGAAGGAGAAATCAAATGCACAAGTACAAAATGGGGAATAACTGGTTAGGTGGCAACACTGTTGAAAGGGCTGTGGGGGTTATAGTGGATCAGAAATTGAATCTGAGTCATCAATGTGGTGCTGTTGTGAAAAAGGCTAATACATTCTGGGCTAATATCCGTCAGAAGTAATTGTTCTGTGGTACTTGGCAATGATGAGGCCTCAGCTGGAGTACTTCTGTCCATTTCTGGGTGCCATACTTTAAAAAAGATGTGGATAAATTGGAGAGAGTCCAGAGGAGAGCAACATAAAAGGTTTAGAAAACTGGACCTATGAGGAACATGGTTTAAAAAAACAGGGCATGTTTAGTCTTGAGAAAAGAAGACTGAAAGGGCACCTGATAAATAGTCTTCAAATATGTTTAAGGGCTGTTATAAAGAGGTTGGTGATCAATTATTCTCCATGTCCACTGAAGGTAGGATAAAATGTAATGGACTTAATCTGCAGCAAGGGAGATTTAGGTTAGAAATTAGGAAAAACTTTTAAACTATAAAGGTAGATAAGCTCTGGAATAGACTTCCAAGGGAGAGGCCCATCATTGGAGGTTTCAAAGAACAGGTGGAACAAACAGCTGTCAGGGATGGTCTAGGTCAGTGTTTCCCAACCTTTCAGGAGTCTGATTTGTCTTGTGTACCCCCAAGTTTCACCTCACTTAAAAACTACTTGCTTACAAAATCAGACATAAAAATACAAAAGTGTCACAGCACAGTATTACTGACACATTGCTTAGTTTTCTTATTTTGTCTCAATGAAATTTGTTTGTACTACTTTGCTAGTGCTTTTTATGTAGCCTGTTGTAAAACTAGACAAATATCTAGATGAGTTGGTGTACTCCCTGGAAGACCTCTGCGTATCCCCAGGGATGCACGCACCCCGGGTGGAGAATCACTGCTCTAGATTTACTTGGCGCTGTCTGAATGTACAGGTGGCTGGATTTGATAACCTCCAGCCCTAAATTTCTATGAGTTTGTGATTTTGTCCCTCCAAATGAGGAATGAAATGTATTCTCTGAACAACTTTGTCATCATTGTGTCACTGAGAGGTGAGTACCAGGAATAAATAAAGCCAGGCTTAATTTATAAGATATTTCTTCTTATTTACAAACAAAGGGAAAAGATAAAAAGAACCAACTCATCCTAGGTGAAATATTGTGGCCTGTGTTCTGCAGGTGGTTAGACTATCTAATCACAATGGTTCCCGATGGCCTTAAAATTCATGAATCTGTGATTTTCATTTTATTACCATATGTGGGTAATAAAGATACTCTTTTCCTCTGGTTTATTCCCAGTACTTAATCCATGTAATACATTTATAATACAACACTTCTGGTTGTAACACAACAGATCATAAAATATAAATAGCAAAAAACACTATCAGTGTTTGCTCAGTTTGAAACTTAATAACTGATACAGGCTTGTTAGAGCTTAAAGATTATTTCCAGGGTCAAAAACAAACTTTAAATTGGAGTTACGGTTAAGATAAAATCTGTTAAGAGAATGCAATATTCATAAAGCAAAACAAACATTGCTCAGAATGTTGGTCATTCAGATTACATTTACAAAGCAAGCAAGCATCAGAAAATCTGGACATACCCACCAAAAGTCACCCAAATAACATTTACACTATGTCTGCCCCTGGCCAGCCACCCCTCCTGCACATCCATTACACCTTCCATGTCAGATGGAGACCTTTTGATAAAAGCAGTAGTGTTAAGAACTGATAGAAGTTCATAGTTTATAGCTGCAGACATCTTAAAACTAAGTGTGTTCGTGGAATCAGACACTGGAGAACATAGGTGCCTATCTGAGATTCTTAAGAATGATTTCCCACCAGCCCTGCAGCCTTAGTGTGTAAGCTACTCAGTTTTTGTTTGGTCCTTTAAAGGTTTTTTTTAGCTCCAGATATGGTAGCTATCAGCCTAGTTTTTCACAAATACTTAGCAGCCACAAGCCCAGTGAAGTCAACTGAAAATCAAGACCAAGGTATCTGTGCTACATCTTGAGAGCATACCATGCTCACATTTGAAAATCCATATACTATTGAGGGATTGCTCAGAATGTACTTACACTGGGTGAAGATGTAAAAAATCTGTCCTTTTTTTATGTATCTGAAGATGGCTGGAAAGAAGGAAGATGCAATTTGCAATAGTGGTTTAAAGATTAAATGCAACGTACAGATGGAGCAGCAACGTACAGCCAGTTTATGAAGATTAAAGTCGTTACGTCACTTCTCAGATTTCAGAGTCGCTGATTTGTTAAAAATCTACATTGTTTGAGGTCAGGTTCGTTTCTTGGATTTTGGTTGTTCTGTCAGGATGGTAAAATGGACAGAAATATAGGTGACCATTTTGTATTCTAATACATTTTTTAAGTGTAACTTTAACTTCATGTTTTAGGCTCTCTAAATACAGTAGGTGGGATTTTCAAAGCGGCCTAAAGGATTTATATGCTCACTTCTCATTGTGAATTAATTACTCCATAAGTAGTTCCACTGACCACAATGGGACTAAATGTAGAGTAAGGTACTACTCTATTGGTGAAATCCTGGCCCCGCTGAAATCAGTGGGAATTTTGCCATTGATTTCAGTGGGGACAGGATTTCACTTAGTAAAACTTAGTGAGAGTTTTAGTGTCTGGGCCTGTGTGTTTATAGTATAAATATACCCAATACACACACACACTTGTGTCAAAGAGATTTTGATATTTGCAGATGTGATGTGGTGTTCTAAACACTGAGGATTAAATCATCAAGAAAGAAGACAGAGGACCTTGCCAGAGGACTCTGATTTTTTTTCTGAGAGAGTTTTTCCCCCTACAATGCATTAGGGTAGTGGTTTTTAAACTGTGGGTCATGACCCAGTACTGGGTCATGGAATGGAAGGCACTGGGTCAAGGCAGATCTGGTCAGCACCGCCGACGGGCCTGTTAAAAGTCCCATCAGTGGTGCTGCCCAACTAAGGCAGGCTAGTTCCTACCTGTTCTGACACCGCGCTGCGCCCCGGGAGTGGCCAGCAGTGGGTCCGGCTCCTAGACGGGGGGGCCACAGGGCTTCACGCGCTACCCCTACCCCGAACACTGGCTCCGTACTCCCATTGGCTGGTTTCCCATTTAGATACATCTGGGGGAATCTTTGCTGGCAAAGGGGCTGTTATTACTACTCAGAACACCCCCGCCGCCCCAACTCCACCCACTTCCTGCCCCTATTGGACCTCTTCCCCAAATCCCCGCCCCAGCCCCTTCTCTTCCCCGAACGTCCCCTGTTTCCCCTCTCCCTCAGTGCTTGCCGCTGTGAAACAGCTGTTTTGTGGCAGCAAGCACTGGGAGCTAGGGGGAGAAGCGGGGACGCAGCACGCTCAGGGGAGGAGGCGGAGGCAAGCTGGGGCGGGGAGCTTGGCTGCCGGTGGGTGCAGAGCACCCACCAATTTTTCCCCATGGGTGCTCCAGCCCCAGAGCACCCAGGGAGTCGGCGCCTATGGTTTTGTTATAAGTGAAGCGGTAGCCTTTGCTTCCAATTGCTGTTGAGTATGTTATATGGTTTTCTAGTGAGGAGAAGAAGCCTGCTGTGGTTAACGTAAATCATTGCTTTGTGTATTTTCCCATTTAACTTTATAGATAAAACTATATCAGTGATGTTTAGTTAATGAATGAGGCATGTGCTGCAATGCAGCGCGTCTCTATTAGACTGAAAAGTACATAAATCTACAAATATCTAAAAGAAATAAGAGGGAAGAAAGCATTCAGAATGATAACTCTGCGGCCTATCCTTGCTCAGGCATTATCAGTTACAATTTTTTCCCTTAACAAGTTTTTCTGGTAATACTTAATTTAAAGGGACACTCTCAATTTAAAAGAAAAAAATCCCCTGATGTTAGCAATTTTTTTACCTACTGGTGTTTCAAAGCACATCTAAGATAACTATAACTGAGAGAGATTAGAGAAAAAATTATTTTTTTAAAAGTTGTTTAGTTTGCGGATTTTGACAGCATGTAGGGAATAGTCAGTTTCTCTGTCTCTCCTTGTTTGGGATTTTCACACAGCAGCAGGGAAGAGAGAAACATTTTTAAAAATAGGAAATTGTGACTAAAAAAACCACAAAAATTGTCAGAGAGGCTCAGGGGTAGTAGAGCACCTGAAATTATGCTGGACTGACTGTTTTTTAAATGGACTAAATTTCCCGTTGCCCAGGTCTCTTTAAATATAGTGTTTGTTTTTGTGACTTGCACTTGAACCTGTTGTGTTGTTCAGCATCTCTTGAATTCTTTGCCATTCCCCTTTTCTCATAGGGAGACCATACAGCCCATTTTGGCTGGACACTTCCCTTTGTAATTCCCCCGCCCCTCAAAAAAATGCCCCTCTAGGGGGTGTGTGGAGGAACATTCAGGGAGGCAAGCAGTGACATTTGGGGGGGAGGTGTCACCCACCCCATGCAGGGAGCCCAAGGCTCATGCCCCACTCCCCTACTAAGAGGCTGTGCAGGAGTCTCTGCTACACCCTGCCCCTCCAATCAGGGAGCAATGGGGTATCACATGCTTATTCTGCAGTCCAATCAGAGAGCAGCACTGTTGGGGCCCTAATTCAAACTCTCTTCTTTGGTTTCTGTGAAGATGGTGGGGCCAGCCAGTCCACGGAGCCCTCTCCACCTCCGCTGCCCCAAGCAGCTTCTTTTCCTCCCCAGTGCACCTCCAGTCTCCTGTTTCTGCCACAACCCGGCTTCCCCCCACCTCCCCAGAGTGCCATCTGAAGTCTCCTGGGTCTCTCCCACTATCCGGAGCGTCCTTCTTGCCCCCTCTGCTATCCCAGACCCCAAAGTGGCATTGCACCATTAGCTGGATCATAGTCCAATAGCTTCATCTCCTGGCTCCGAGCCCAAAAATACTCACACATACACCCTACTTTGCTGCCCAGATCCCAGTCCATAGCCATTCCTCCTCCCCTGGGGTGTAGAAGGATGTTTGGGGAGGGGCGAGTGGCGACGCCTGGCGGATTGGGCCAGCCCTGCGCATCCCATTTTCAGTTTAGGGAAATAAGGTCACCCTACTTTTCACAGCCTGTGGGCAGGGAGACTGCAACTCTCATTGTTTTGACCATGTGCCCAAACCAATCTGCCCTCCTATTTCTACCTCACGAATGGTCAGACGTTCCTAATGTCAAAGGTGCCCCGCAGTAGCTGACCCACCTGTAACAGTCTAGATGTCCAGTTTCATCGAGTTTAAGTTTAATACAATGTTTCTGTGGCATATGGTGCAAAATAAAGTGAAGATCACAAACAAAACAAACAGTGAGTAGAATCTCAGCTAGGCCAGTCACTAAGAGCTTTAAACTGAATTACAGTCGTAACCGTACACACAGTGCCAGCAGCGTTTGAGTCCCACAAAGTATCTGTGTTGCCCTGAGTCTGGGTTCTACACCAGCTCACAGACGTCAGGGCTGTTGTGGGTGGCACTGGAGTGCACTGCGTTCTGACTATGCTGGACTGATCAAAGGCCCACAGAGCACTGTTGCAGCGGAGTTTAAATTGTACCAGCTCCTGGGGTAGCTCTAAATTATGCCAGGGATCGGAACAGTCTCTGGCCACCTCCAGAATGCAGGGGTACAGCTACCTTCCTTCCCCTATTGCCTCCTGAGCAAGGTTCCAGGCGTCATTACCCTGGCATTTTGAAACAGAGTTGTCAGCTGGGAATGGATTAGGTCCATCCAGCTGAAGACACCCTCTCTCAGCCAATCAGGAGCACAGATCTGAGGGGAAAATCAGATCCACAGTACTGCCTCATAAACCCCTACCTACAAAGAATGTGTTTTCCTTCTGCCCATCCCTGGTTCTGTCTCTTCCACATGGTAGTGCTCTGGAGGGAGGCCAGTACCCTCTTCAGGAAAAGAGGTGGGGAAGAGGACAGAAAAGTATGATTATCTCACTAGGCCTGGGAGCTGATTACATCATCAAAAATCAGCTATCCAGATACAGCTACCTGTCACATGGACCTAGGCTGCTGTTGCTATACTTTTAATAGCTTGGTCTGCAGGCCGTTCGTAAACTGCTTACAAGTTGGAAGGTCCGCAGTGCTAGCTGCTTGGTTTAGGAAGACAATTCTAGGTTGAATAGCTTATGTTTCAATACGTTTCCCTGTAGCTACGCAGAATGTTGGATAATGGTTTTACATAAGATGTTTCTTGATTAAAAATAATTAACTGAAAGTTTATTGGCGGTTGGAAGCTCAGTGATTAAAGGGATGATTAAAACAAAAGGTGGTTTAAGTAATTTAATGAGCACAGTGGGCCTTTGCTTGCAGCAATCTTTTTGTTTCCATGATTGGTTTTACCGTGTACAATAAGGCTGATGAAAAGAGTTTCACTCAGGGGCGGTTCCAGGCACCAGCACACCAAGCGTGTGGCTGGGGCGGCAGGCCGCGTGGGGCGGCCTGCCGGTCGCTTTGGGGGCCGCAGCCAGGGAACCTTCAGTGGCATGCCTGCGGGAGGTCCACCAGTCCCGCAGCTTTGGTGGCAATTTGGCGATGGGTACGCCGAAGCTGCGGGACCAGCGGACCTCCCACAGGCATTCCGCTGAATCCGCATTACCAGCGGACCTCCCGCAGGCGGAAAGCCTCCTGACTGCTGTGCTTGGGGCGGCAAAATACATAGAGCCGCCCCTGGTTTCACTAGTGTGTGTTGTCCCTAAGATGCTGACTTCCTCCCTCCTATTTCAGGAGGTCATTAGTGATGATGAAATTAGAGGTTTATGTCTGTAAGTCCAAGTCATTAGTCATAATTTAATCAATGCAATTGAAAATGTTTCTTCTAATAAAACTGTAATGGCTTCACATGATTTGTCAAGTTTATCAGAAAACGTGCTTTTAACATTTTCATGTTTAGTCACACTGCACTGCTGTAGAACAATGCACAACACCACTACAGACTGGGTCAGTTTCATATTTCTCCCCCACATTGGGTGTAACAGGTGAAGTGAGTGGAATTATACTAATATAGAACTGGTGTTAGATTAGAATCAGGCCCTCTATGAATAACTGACTTTTCCTTTTCTTAAGCAAGGACAGTTGCCTCCCATCTTTTCTTGGTTAAACTCTACACTGTGCCTTGAAATGAAGAAGGCACAAGAGGAAATAACCCTCCAGAGTATACAGCTTAACAGGAGAAAAGGGTTTTCTGTTGCAAGGTGAATGGAATAAATGGCCTCCTACAGTGGTGACTGAATTATTTAAAATGAAGGCAAGAACGGAAGGCAGAGTTAGGTAATATTTGTTTGAAGGAAGAATAGATGAATTTTAAGAAGCCAGATCATAGACAACTCTAAATACAAATGTTTGTGATCTGTTTCCAGAAATATTTCTGAAATGAGGACTAACACTTCACTGAAATTCCCATGCTCTCAACTTCTGTTACAGCTGGTAGAATTCTAACTGGTCAGGCAGAAATGGTAGACTTCAATTTATTGTGTTCCAGGTCTGTTAGCCAGGGTATTATTTTGAATGTGCAGCCACCAATGTTTACTGTGTCATTCACCCAAGTTAAATGGAGCAGCGTGAAAAGGATCCACATGGAAGTCAGAAGTCAGCTAGTCATATTCGGTTAAATCCACCATGGCGTGGAGGGCTGGCGCAAAGCTCTCCCTGACATGTCATCTCCATGGTTACCTCTCTAAGAGGTGCACATATGTGGATGTATTGTAAGGGCCTGAGTTTTCAGAAGTGCTGAATACCAAAACTCCCATAGGCTTTAATTAGTTTAAGGTCCTCTGTACTCCTGAAAATCAGGCCCTGTTTGCATGGCCTTGGGGCCCCCATTGCTTCATTATATCAGTGAATTTATCCTTACAACACACTTGAGATGTAGAGGAATGTCACTCATGCTTTATAGACGAGGAACTGAGGCGAAGAGAGATCATGTGACTTTGTCCACTGTGTCTCAGGAAGTCTGTGACAGGGCTGGACATTTAATCAGATCTCCTGAGTCCCAAGCAGATTCCTTGTCAACCACTGTCTTGTGATTAAAAGCAACAGAGAATCCTGTGGCACCTTTAAGACTAACAGATGTATTGGAGCATAAGCTTTCGTGCATCTGACGAAGTGGGTATTCACCCATGAAAGCTTATGCTCCAATACATCTGTTAGTCTTAAAGGTGCCACAGGACTCTCTGTTGCTTTTTACAGATCCAGACTAACACAGCTACCCCTCTGGTACTTGTCTTGTGGTTGACCTCCAGGGTACTCTGTAGGCATGTACCTGAAGTGGTGAACTCTGTGATACCATCAGACAGGCCAAGGTCACATCCTTTGTAAAGCCTGAAATGTCACCTAGATCACTTGACCTTCAGCCCTGGGCTTTAACCACAAAAGCATTCATTTTCCTTGGATAATGATCCAGGAGTGTTCTCATTTGTTCAGGGTGTTCTGGCATAGGTGCAGCAGCAACCTGCTGACTGGCTGATATAATTATATCATTCACAGAGAGTAGCTAGAAGTAGCATGCAGGAGCAGGTCTCATGTTAATGGTAAGAAAAAATGCAAAGGGGACCAGTTTTTTTTAAATGAGAAATTTGTGATTGTGCTAGTTCTTAGTCTCAAAATCCCCTTGGAACTTCAAGCACCAAAGCAAGGAATCTCCTAGCTGGTTATGACGCAATTAAAAACAAACTGGAGAGTAGTTTAATATTTTGTTAAAAGTTTTGGCAACTGAAATGTATAACATGAATTGTCCCATTTACCCCAAAGTGCCGAATGGTTTAGAAATGATGAAATGGAGGTACCAGCCCTTCATCATTCTAGTGAAGCCCAGGAGGGACACCCAATATCATTGAATGTGAACAGATACTTGATACTGCTGTACTACATCAGCACTGGGTGCATAAAAATCTGGGAATGGAGAGCCTTATCTCTGTTATAAAATGAACATTTAAAATGGTTGTTTTGTTTGTGGCAGGGGCGTCTTTGAATTTTGGGACCCAACACGTGTTGGTGATATTGGCATCACTAGTGAGACGGCTGCACACCGAGTTACTCCATCTTCCTTTTCATGGGGTTGCTGGCATCCTGCTTCTAAGGGCTGCCGGCTACGCTGCTGGCCTGTAGGGAGGGTGACTGGAGCTCACTCTACTCAGCAACATTCTGTTTCCTGGGTGAGCCACTTTGTTGTTTGGTATCTGTCCTTATCTAAAGGTGAGGACTGCTGGTCAAGTCCCATGCTCCCAGGAATTTGTAATACGTGACTGCACAGAATGTGTCAGACATCAGGGCCTGGAATGGCAGATGGACTGATGCCAACATACTGGAGACAATAGAAGAGAGTAAGTTATATTCTTTCTTTCCTATTCTGAGTCCTTTTATACAGCCAATCCATATTATATTGTAGCAGCAAGGCTTGGTTAAGGATGAGAAATGGTTCTCACCATAATGTCTTGCCTCAGGCAAATCATTCTGTGCAAATATATATTCTAGTTCAGCCCCTTGGAATTTCCATATTATATAATATTAATCACAGCACTGGTTGATATTCTTTTTTTTTTTTAATATTTTTTTATATTGCAAAGAAATCATTTTGGTTCCCAGCAGCTGACAGATAGAGTAATGTTAAAAAATCTTAGGAATGATGGGAAGTATGATAAATCCAGTAATCGAGAACACTGAAGCAGACTATCAGACATTGTGCTGGAGCCATTAGCTCCTGAATCGTAGATCTGCATCAAGTCAGAGGGTATCCCAAAGTCAGCATTAATGATGAAACCACCCTCCCTTCATCCACCAGAAATGTTTTTCAAAGTATTCTCTGGTGAATGAAAGTCCCTTTTCTAGGTGCTATTTCTTAGCAACCAGGGACAAGTTAAAATGGATCTCTAAGGCCAAAGGCTATTTAGCTTGTCCCTTTTTGAAATATAATATCTGTACGTTATGTTCATCTTTGGATGGTCCATGTTTTAATGATTTTTTCCTTTATTTGTATTTTTAGGCTTATATGTCTAAGTGGTTCTTTTCACTCTCTACTATGACTTGTCCTATATAATTTAATTTTTTCAGTAGCTAGCCGTGTCTTCTTCTGTCTACTCAGGGACTCACAGCCATGTGGTAGGGCATTGCAGTATTTCATGTTATTGTCTATTTCACTTAATGTGCAGCTTGAAAGCTAAGTAACGATAAACACCTCATTGGCATAAGAAGCCACACAGAACATATTTCTACTGTGGATGCAGAAAAGGCCTCTCTCCTTAAACAGTCAACAGCATAAATAAGGCCTGATCCTGTGAGGTGTTGAGCTCCCACAACAGAAATTGACTTAAGAGGATATTTGAGGGAGCTCAGGACAACATAGGATCGGGCCTATGGTAGGTATCTTTCATCCAGACTCCTTTATAACCACATTGAAAGAGCTCTGGATCAGAAATATTAGCTTTAGAGGAGAGGAGCCTAAAGGTTTCACTTCATGCTGATGACCCCCTGCCTTTTAATATAGACTGGAAAGTCTGTACCCGTACGGATTAAAAAAATTGTAAGTTAGATGATGGTAATGAGGCCAGAATAGACCTTAGAGGATGTCCCCTGAAAATTTAACAAGTATGTAGTGGTATATGCTTCAAAACTGCAGAAACAGTGTGTGGAATCTGTTGAGAGCAATTTACAGCTGGAATAAGCTGGACCATAATGGGGCAGGGGTTTGGTTCCTGAAAATGTACACCCTGGTACACATTTTATCCTTTCTCACTTCTGGTGCTGAAGCCTGTGGACTTGTTTACTTAGTTAGTTTTTTGGAGAGGTTAAATGCAGCTATCAAAAAGTACATTGGGGTCCCCCACAAGCCCAGAATTTAATCATAATGCTGGAATGATGTGTAGGGAAAGATGGTGGTGGTGGGAAATCTGTCACCTGTAGATTTTAAAGTAATTAGGAAATAATACCTACTGTGAAATAACCCTTCTCTGAGGAAGAGCAGTGACATGGACATACCTAGATCCTTATCATTAATGAACTGCTTACTGGGATCACAGAAGAACATTCCACTAGTAATTGGAAATCTCACACAAAATGTTGGTAAAACCTAATGGCCCTGTGTGAAGTGTTCTGGGAAATTTTCTCCGTGAACTCAGACACACACAGGAACACTTTAGAAGCTGGTGCTCTCTTGTGAGCAGTTTTTTTTTTTTACTGATAATAAAGCATAATGAACTTCCCTTTGATATCCTGGTTTAATTCTTTGTGGAATTGAATGCAAACGTGCAGAAGAAGAAGAGTTTAGTGACAGGAAAATATGTTTGGCCACAAAGGTTAGCACAATGTAATTCACCAGATGCTTGGTTTCAGCTATCCAAGGGTCTGGCCTGACTAAAACAATGTGTCATCCATTAAAGGATCCCTTTGAGGCTGAATGAGGACAGCAAACATTGCTGCCAGGAGCTTCTTTTCATTAGCTGGTGACTCAGTTGAGTATTAAAAACAGAATTCAAGGTTTCAGTTTTGCTAAGAGCCACCTTTTAGCTGATCAGTGAGGAAAGCCATGCAGATCCTCCAGAAACATACAGTAGACCCACAATAACATACAGCTATTAGATTTTCTTCCATTTTATATTTCCCTGCCCTGGTTGAGCTGTATAATTCAGCCAGTCATGGGTTTGATTCTGCAAGCCCGTTTTTGGCACTGAAGGGGGATGTGCAAAGGGGATATGTGCCTAGGGCTTGATCCAAACCCCATTACATCCAACCAGTGTTCTGGTCAGTCATGGATAATGACTGAGTAGAATATCAATTGACACTTTTGCTCTTTTGGCTTTTTCCCGTTTCTTTTCTCTTTTGTTTTTTATTTATGTTACTGACATGATAAATCTGTTCAGCAGCATCTGTGCATCACTATTGACATTTTAATTTTCAGTTAAAACATTTTAATTAAAATCTGACATCATTTGGCGTGAAAAATGAAAGGGAACTGAAATTGTACATGCAGACTGAACTAACGTAAATGTACATATCAATTTCAAGAAAACTGGCATCTGATTAATCCTTACAGCAGCAGTATGCTTGAAAGGTCTCATGCATACTCCTTTTTTAAAATTCTACCATCAAATTGAAGGGAAGGTTGAGCCGATTTCCATATATCTGATGGAATTCACCCTCTCCCCCCACCCAATCATCGCTATCAGAGATTACTTCTCTGTGGGGCTCATGAAAATATTTATGTAGAGGACAATGTTTGCCTTTGGAATGGACCAGACTGTACCAAGTGTCAGGTATTTTTTTAAAATGTCCCTGGAAAGGCTATAAGAGGGTCCCCTAAAAGAGTAGAGTGTGTGTTTGTGTGTAGATATTTTCTCTTACTTACACACACACACACACACACACACACACACACACACACACACACACTCTTACACTTTCAAATTACAGTTTGGACACTGTGCTATACTCTCAGTATTCTCTCCTTATTTTGAGCTAGGATTATAACTTATTAATTATATTGCTGCAGTCATTGGCAATGCATTTAATCAAATTTCAATATAACAAGGCTGTACTGAGAGAACTGTCTCCTCTTGCCCAAGAAAATTTATTTGCTTGTGTTAATTAAGTCTCGGTTCTCAGATGTAAAAAGGGGTGGCTGCAGTAGCTGAACTGCCTTATATAACAGCACAACATTACCCTGGGTTATTTAGGTTGATTGCATAAGTCATACAATGCTTTTTAATGTCGTTTCTAGCATTTTCTGCATGGTTATAAAATCAAAACTAGAGAAAATATCAAATGCTGGTAAACTGAGTGGACAGTGTATTGATTTACACTGTGAGATGTGCATATATTTCATTCTTGTAGTTCAGCAACTGGGACAATGGTAATGACCATCGGCCAAACTCTGCTCTCAGCATGAATCAGGACAAATCCTGCTGAATTCAGTGGAGTTGCTTTTTATTTACCTCAGTGTTAATACAAGCACAATCTGACCTCAACTATATATTTGAAGCCAATGGGAGTCTTATCCCTGATTTCAATGGATTTTTGGATCAGGCTTATGATGGGAATTGGTGGCTAAAACTTTAATATTTTGAACATCGAATTAAAATCTCTCTGAAATAAGTCATATTTCTATTAGAATATTTTACTGTAACTCTGGTCCTAAGACACTTGTAATCACAATATATTACTGCACATAACATATTTAAAGATGGTGTCCTTAATAAGACTAAAAGTGCCAACACAAACTGTTGAAAAAATACAAAAAGTTAACACACTGAATTCAGTTTTTTTAATTAGAAAAAGACTTCTATTAAAAAAAATTTCACCTTTCCCCATTGTCACTTGAAAGAAACAAAATAAAGTAGCTCAAAGTTTTTCAGTGTTTCTGCTTGTGGTCTTCAAGGAAACTGTACTGCTATATTTTTTTAAATTCTGAAGTCCTTTAAAAGAACATATATGCTCTATGCTGAAATATATATTAGCAAACTAACGCTGTGCTCATTGCGGGTACTTGTGGTGTGTAAGCGTGTTCACAAAATCAGGGCCTAAATGAGCAACCACTAAATTATATAGCTGTTGCAAATCATAATGTATTTTAAATGACCTGATGAATGGCTATTGAGTTCTCTTTTGTTTTGTTTTTTCCTGTGGAAAAGTGGTTTATGATGTTTAAAAAAGCAACTTTTAATAAACACCTTTGCTTCAGTTCTGCTATGGTGCCTGAAAATAACTGCCTCTCTAGTCATTGCTACATAGTAATTTATACATCGAAATGCTTGTTTGGCATGCATATCTTTTGTTTTGCTTTATAATCATAGAATCACAGGACTGGAGGGACCTTGAGTGGTCATCTAGTCCAGTCCCCTGCACTCGTGGCAGGACTAAGTATTACCTAGATCATTCCTGACAGGTGTTCGTCCAACCTGTTCTTAAAAATTTCCAATGATGGAGATTCCATAACCTCCCTAAGCAATTTATTCCAGTGCTTAACCACCCTGACAGGAAGTTTTTCCTAATATCCAACCTAAACCTCCCTTGCTGCAATTTAAGCCCATTGCTTCTTGTCCTACCCTCAGAGGTTAAGAAAAACAATTTTTCTCCCTCCTCCTTGTAACAACCTTTTATGTACTTGAAAACTGTTATCATGTCCCCTCTCTGTGTTCTCTTTTCCAGACTAAACAAATCCAGTTTTTTCAATCTTCCCTCATAGGTCATTATTTCTAGACCTTTAATCATTTTTGTTGCTCTTCTCTGGACTTTCTCCAATTTGCCCACATCCTTCCTGAAATGTGGCGCCCAGAACTGGACACAATACTCCAGTTGAGGACTAATCAGCATGGAGTAGAGTATAATTATAAGTATAATTCATAAGTATATTTTTCAGTAACTCATTTTGTCCATGTTTTTAACTATAGCTGGCTTAGGCTCATGTATGTCTGTAAAATTCAGCATTGGACGTGTTTTGCAGGGTTGAAGCCTTGAAGTGTGATGCTACCTTTACTGATCAGTGGGAGCCTTTCCATTGAATCCAAGGAGGGCTGAGTCAGGCCCATAATTTAGCTATTAGGCTTGCGTTCACTGGTTAAAAAGGAGAAAGCAAACTAAGCTAATGTCCTAACCACTTTGTTAGTGTCCTTTAATAGTGTTCTTGTCAGACAAGAATATAAATGAGTCTCTGTAAATGATTTCTTCTGGAAAAAGAGCAAAAATATAGAAAATAATATGCAGCTAGTGGAAGATAAGTACCATCATAACACAGGTTTTTTCTGGCTGATATAATCAGTTCAACATCTGCGTACTCTGGCTACGTATGTTAAACAGAAAGGAGTGGTTCTGTAATGATGGTGTTTCGCTGAATGCTTCAAAGCATTCATTTGTGAACACAAGTATAATGGATGGATGCTACTCAGTTGCAGGGACTCAGCTGATGGCATAGCACACAAGAATGTAAATGGTATCTCATCATAGTACTCCATTGTGCGCTAGATCTGTTTGTTTGTTTGTTTGTTTATTTGCCTTTTTTTTTTCCGATGAGCTGGGAAAGTATATTGCTCATAGATAATCTCCCTAAAAGGTGATAAAATGAATCTTGGCTGAGAGAACCTCACAGGCACAGATACCAAAGGTTTGTGCTGTAAGGACATGCTTAAGGCCCATTGATGTTACAGATCCAAAGCCCAGCACAGGCAATATTTACTGACAGCTTTGTGATCTGATATCTAGCAGCCTTTTAAAAGTGGGAGCAGAAGAGTTCCCACTTTCCAGTAGGGCACACAGCACTTGTTTCTAGACCAGGGAGGTTTCGGGATATCTGCTGATATAGTAATAGTATTTTCTATGTATACAAAATCTATTTGAACTTGCTTTTAGAGTTGTTCTAAAATTTATTATTTTAATGTGATGTTTATGTTTGATAATAGACTGACTAATTACATTGTTATTACACTTCAGATAGTATTTATGCTTCTTAATACCTGTAATACCACAAATTCATATAACTGAAAAGGAGTCTAATAACAGTGTAATCAGTCATTGTATTTTTATAAAATGGAACCAATTTTTCTTCCCCTGAGACCTGCACAGTTGAACTCATGATGCTAGCACTCATCTAGTGCTTTTCATCAGTAGATTTCAAAGCACTTTGCAAAGGAGGGTTAATATCATTATCCCGATTTTTATAGATGGGGAAACTGAGGCATAGAGCCGTGAAGTGATTTGCTCAGTACCAACCAGCAGGTCAGTGGTAGAGCAAGAAATGGAAGCTGGATCTCCAGAGTCCTAGGCCAGTGCTCTTGCCACTAGGCAACGCTGCCTCTATGGGGCATGGGACTTTACAGGGGCATGGATACTAATAAATGCTTCAATATTTCTTTTTACACCTCACTAAAACATTTGCAAAATAGTTTTTCTTTAAGTAAATGGGCTATAGACGGTGTGGTTTGTCATGAAGGGTTACTGGCACTCATTTGGGGTAACCTACATAACTCTCGCACAGTTTTGCTGGTCATCATGAATAAAGCAGCCATCCTGATCTCATGCTAGTAAGAACTCTGTATATGCCCGCCTATTTATTAGATTCACATTTAGTGAGGGCGGCTACCAAAACTGACTCCTAAGGACTCATCAGCTCATTGTCACAAGGGAATTCAGAGTATTACCTATAGGGGAGAAGTTTAAAGAATTATGCTATTGCTGTGTCATTTGTATTTTGGGTTTAAGGTGTCAGTTCTTGATCCCTTTATCATGTTATAATAGTGTGTTTCAAAGGTTGACATGCAAAACTACTTCCCTGACTCCTTTACTACACTTCGTACTGTGATTATAAATGGTGGACACAAGTCTATATGTAATTTTAGCATAACACTTCAGCCCGAGTATATATTAAAAACAGAGGTTGAAAGTACAAATGAGCTGAATGTATGGAATTCACTTGAGCACATAACAGAAGGGAAAATATCATATACAGGGGAAATACTTCAGATATATTTTTATTACTTGAAAACAATCAGCAGTCCTTCCCTAAACCTATTTCTGTAAGGAATCTTGTCAATAGTGGGTGGTAGATGAAATAAATGGGAAACAGTTTGTGCATCCTGAAAAAGGCAAGGCCTCAATCCTGCCAGGTGCTGTATGTGAATAGCCACCCCCCTGTTCTCTCCACTTATTATGGCTTTCTTCTCCAAGCTGAATACAAAAGCAGCTAATCCCTCAGATAAGTGATGCAAGGGGATCTGTATCCCTGTGTTTCCATGGAGATGCTATGTGTACCACTCAGGAGGGTGTGTATCACACACCTATAAAAACTCCTATATCTCAAGGACACTCCTAAATTGATAAGTATTTTTCTTAAAGGTGTATTTATGCCTCTAATTGCTGAAACCAGTTGTGCTGAACGTTTTCTTTTTCTGATGGAAATCTGGGAATTTTTTAAATGCCATGCTTGAGGCAAGATTTCACTTCTTACATACATTATAGACAAGCTAAAACAACCAAAGTTTGCTTGCACAAATATTTAATTTACTGTTATATATTCTGTTTAAAACCTATTGAATAATTTATAGTTCCTCTTCAATTATAAATGACACAAGAATTACCAAATTATTTTGATTCTATAGTTTCATTGGGTTTTGGTGCATCAGTGATACATTTAAGGCCTGGGGATGACCTGACTCAGCTTATTTATTCATTTGTCATTTTTATGCTAAATTGATTTAAAAAGGGTTTAAAATAATATGCTATGGAGATTGGATGCTTTATTGGATTACATGCTTTACTCATGGAGGATTGTTGTAAGAATCCAAGTGAAGTAAACTGGCCATCCTATTTCAGGCCCAATTGAATAAGAACCAACAGTATCATGACAACAAAAGCACCGTACACCATCATATTTGACCATTTCATCTGAAAAGGGTAGAACAGAGTAATTGAATAGTTTCCTAGATTATAAAGCAGAAGGAACCTTTGTGATCATATAGTCTGACCTCCTGTATAACACCGGGTTTAGGACTTCCCCCTGAATTAATCCAGTCTTGATAAAAATTGCGGGTTGGTAAATTGTTCCAGTGGTTAATTAACCATTTTAAAATTGTGCCTCATTTCCAGTCTGAATTTACCTAGTTTCAATTTGGATCATGTTGCAGCTTTGTCTGTTAGATTGAAGAGCCCTCAGTTATCAAATATTTGTTCGCATGCCTTAAAGAAGTTTATTACATCAACACTATTGACTTTGACAACTAAACTTGTAATCTCATCAGAAAATATATGAAGTTAGTTTGACAAGATCTATTGTCCATTAATCCTTATTGATTAGCATTAATTATATTACCTTCATTTACTTCTATGTTAATTGAGTCCCGTATCTGCTGCTCCATTATTTTATCCAGGATTGGTGGCAGGCTGACAGACCTATAATTATCTGGGTCATCCCATTTACCCTTTTAAATATTGGCACATTAGCTTTCTTTCAGTTCTATGGAACTTCCCCAGTGTTCCAAGACTTGTTGAAATCAACAGTAATGGTCCACATAGCCCCTTCGCCAGCTCTTTTAAAACTCTTGGATGCAAGTTATTTGGGCCTGCTGATTTAAAAATGTCTTGCTTTAGTAGCTGATGTTTAACATCCTTCTGAGTTACTGTTGGAATGGAAAGTATTTCATCATCATGATATGAATACATCATTTGTTTTTTCCCAAATATGGAATAGAAATATTTAATGAACACTTCTGCCTTTTCTGCATTATTATTAATAGTCCTACCATTTATATCTAATAATTCCTTTTGTTCCTAATATACTTAAAAACCTCCTTATTGTCCTTAACTCTGCTAGCCATTGATTTCTTCTTGTCTTTTTGCTTCCCTTATCAATTTTTTACAATTCCTAGCTTCTAACTTATATTAATTCTTATGAACTTCCCCATCCCACTTGTTATACATTGATTTTTAGGGGTGCTTTTGCTTCCCCTGTAAGCCATGTTTTTTTTTCTTTTATTATTATTATTTTTAACCAGTATAGTCTTCTTTCCGACTCCATTTATTTAGGAGGGGTAGAATTCTGTCTACGAAGAGCCCCGAATCATCATTAATCTGAGAGAGTGTTGTCATACATGAATGGAGTGCAGGTCAGACATGAACAGATTCTTGGTTGCCTACCTCCTTTAGGCTATCTTATGTCATAAACTTGTATGCAAAACTCCTCTGCTCATGTCAATGATTTCGATTTTTAGGTTTTTTTATTAGTTACAGTTTAGTACATATGAAGGTCTCATCCTCATCATCAGAAGAACCTCCTTCATACCATAGGGTCAGATTCTCACAAATCTCATTTAGGCAGAACTCCCTTTGATTTTAGTGGCAACTTTGCCTGATGAAGAAATGCAGGATCAGACCCATAGAAAGGGTTTAATCTGATTGGATCCCCATATCTGAATGAACGATTGCCTGAAGATATGTACCATTTCTAAGGGATGTACAGAGAGTGCTAAGGAAGGGTAAATGCTGCTTCCAAGAACAAGATGATTACAGGTAAAATCTACAAAGGAAGATGTGGACTTAATCTAGTCCATTTATATTTGGATTTTTGTGTCAGAGTAGGTGTGACAAAGGTTGTGCATTTCAATACATAAAGAGAATAAAACAATATAAGGATCATCTCTCTCTAATAGTTACATCTTCAGTCCTATAGATTTCCCTGTAGATTTCAAGTGAATTTTTTTCACTACTATTCTTTACCTCTTGCAAGTAGCTAGGATTATTTCTACAGCACATTCAGTGCTGATGTATCAGACCGCTTCCAAATCTTATTACAACTAGTGATGGGGGGAAATTGCCCAGTCTCTCTCTTTTCAGAACATCCCTGAGATGTTCTTTTGTGTTCACTGTGCCCATTTGGGGATCTCTGATTAGCAAGAGAAAAAAGCAATAAAGTTATGCTGAAATGTGCAGTTATTGTAGTGCTCATTTTCCCATTCCCCAGAGCACAATAGCTTTTACATCTAGGGTAACACCATAACTGAAAGCTTTTAAGGGTAGGTCTATGCTTCAGGTGTGATTCCCAGATTGAGGAGACATAACCAGGCTCTGATTGATCTAGAGTGCTAAAAACAGAATGTAATTCCCATTGCAGGACGGGCTAGCTGCCCCAGGGACAGGCCTAAGATCTCGGACAGTTACATGTTTGGACCAGCTAGTTCGTTCCATTGTTCGTGTGGCTGCAGCTGTGCTCTATTGTTAGCCCCCAGCTCGATCGGAGCTTGCCTGGTTATGTCTCCTCAAGCTGGGGATTACTCCCCCAGCTCAAAATGTAGACGTACCCTACGTGCGTAAGCACAGTTTTCTAGCAATACTTTACGTTTACAGCCAGGCTCTGTTCCCTCTATAGCTCCCGAGCAGTGGTGCCCTGTACCACTAGAATGGCTCTGAAACCTTGACAAAATCTTCTATGTTTGTCAATTCCTGATCTGTGATCTACTTTATTTTATCTGCCAACTATTCAGACTACTTGTTGAGGTTCATAACACTTCTGCTTTATGCCTGTACTGAAAGCAATAGATATTTGTGAAATAAAGGAGTTACATATTTCAAAACATGCAGGGTTTATTATGCCTACAGGAAGAATAACCCAGCTGTTCATTTAGATTAGAATTGTGAACTTAGTACATTTAATAAAAGAAATTTATGTTTCTAGCAAGGCTGGCTTGCAAATCTAGCACCAGAATTAAGGTCACCAAACTTTAGGGAACATTCCCTTATCCAGTTTCGTAAATAAACTTCAGATTAGATCTCGCTCTTCAATAAATGTTGTTAAACAACAGGATAGCAGTGGTGGCAAGAACACGTCTTACTATTTGCGCCTGGTTAGCAGATTCTGACTAACTCTTTCAGATGCAGAACTTGCTAACATGATCCTGGCCTTTGTCAACTCCAACCAGGATCACTGCAGTGTACTTTACCTGGAGTTTATGCCTTTTATCAATCTGGAAACTTAATCAGGTGCAGAATGCAGTGTCTAGCATGTTAAACAATGCTTCTCCAGGGGAAACTCATCATCCAAGCTCTGTGACCTACAGTGGCTGCCTACAAGTTTCCAGATTGAATTTAAAATGTTAGTTTTGACCTAAAGTCCTAAATAACTTGGGACCTTCGTACTTGAGAGGCCAGCTCTCTCCTTGTGTCACGTGGAGGTGCTTGAGCTGGAAGCCCTGTCATTTAAAAGAGGGGGTGAGTGGGGTACGGTATTCTCCCTGAGGAGCCCTCAGCTTCTGAACCAAGCCCCTTCCTCCCCCTTTCCCGCCCTTCCTGTAAATTGACCTTAAGGTCATGCTGTAAGGTATATCTGTTTGCTTGAGCTTTTGCAGGGGGAGGGTTTGGTAGCGGGTAGGTCTGTGTTGGGGGATGGCAGTTGTGTAGGGGGCAGAGTTTTGTGGCTGCTGTTAGGTAAGCTGCTAATTTTTATCTTTTTCTTCTTGCGATTTATGCCAGGACCCCTCGGGCTTTGAATGGAGGAACCTTTTTATTTTAGTATCAATCTAAAGAAATAAGAATCTATGAACAAAAGAAGATCTTTGGTATGGAGAACTTGAGGACACTAGAGCTGAGATCTCTCACCCTTCCACGGCCTCCTGTTACTTCTTTTCTTGGACAGTTGAAGAATAAAAGTGACCTTGTCTTCATTTTATAGTCTGTTAGAGTATCTGGAGCTATTCGGTCCATTTCCCAGGACTCCAGTCATCCAGAGGATGGCCTGAAAAGCTGGCCTTGGGAGACTTTTAAGAATTACAAATGGGAGCAAATGGAGCTCTTAGAACAGGGGTGGGCAAACTTTTTGGCCCAAGGGCCACATCTGGGTATGGCAATTTTATGGCAGGCCCTGAATGCTCATGAAATTGGGGGTTGGGGTATGGGAGCGGGTGAGGGCTCCAAGCTTGGGGATGCGGGCTCTGGGGTGGGTCCAGAAATGGGGAGTTTAGGGTGCAGGAGGGTGCTTCGGGCTGGGATGGAGTGGTTTGGAGGGCAAGAGGGGGTCAGGGATGCAAGCTCTGGGTGGCACTTAGCTCAAGTAGTTTCTGGAAGCAGCGGCATGTCCCCACTCCAGCTCCTATGTGGAGGCATGCCCAGGCACCTCTGCGTGCTGCCCGGGCCACAGGCACCACCCCTGCAGCTCCCATTGGCTGCGGTTCCTGGCCACTGGGAGCTGCGGGGGCGGCACTTGGGGCAGGGGCAGCGTGCAGAACCCCATGGCTGCCCCTACGCGTAGGAGCTGGAGGGGGGACATGCTGCTGTTTCCTGGAGCCATGGGGAGCCACAGCACACATGGAGCAGGGCAAACCCCTGACCCCACTCCCCAGCAGGAGCTCGAGGGCCGTAGTAAAACATCTGAAGGGCCAGATGTGGCCCCCGGGCAGTAGTTTGCCCACCCTTGTCTTAGAATAATAGAGCACTGTGGAGGAGCATTAGGAGGTAATTGGAGGCTTATTTGTTACCAGAGGAGCACTGATGTCCTATGAAACTCTCTGCTCTATGCATTTTTAAGGAGAAATAGACCCAAGAGGGGCGTGTCCACCGAAGGCTGCCTCCACCACTTAACGCTTGCACTGCCCAGGCAGAGTGGGTGAGTGAAGGGGCACGGTTCTGCAAGGGAAAGTTCTAGGTTCTTGAGGAGACTGAAGGGAGGTTTGCAAGGAGAGACTTGAACCCACAGTAGTGTGTTTCCAGTGCTCTGAAATCTCCACAGAGTTGCATGGAGGAGCAGTGCCTGTCCCCTGGTTGGATTTGATAGATTTGACTTCATCCAATCACACAGAATTCTCAGCCAAGCCTGTTCTCTTAGGCTTTGTGAGTGCTGGAGGTGAATTTCACCTTTGGTGCCTTCCACACGAAAAGCCTATATTTAAATATAACTAGTAGGAACTCTGCTGCTATACATGAAATCAAGGGTTTGTTACGCAGCAAGAGTGAAAATCTGAGGAGCTACGCAAAGTCCTCTGCAACATGTAAGCCCCTTGGTGGGGCTGTACAGGGGTGTGCATACACACACAGAGCAACTATATCTATTATCTCTCTGTAGATCTTTGTTGAACTGCTTGATAAGTAAGGGCTAGATTCTGCTACTTGCTACCTGAACAATACCTTCCGCCATGGATCCCAGGGGACGTAATGAGTCTTCTTGCAGAGTCAAGTGCTACTAACATGAACAGGGGTGGCAGAATGAGACCCTAGGTGATATCATTATTACAGCGAGTTGCAACCTATACACCAAATGAAAGAAATATATATATAATATATAAATGAAAGCTCTCTGGACCCTTGTGCCTGCCTGGAGCCCATTGGCTTCAGTTACATGCATCTGATTGCAGGATTGGGTCTAAATGAAATGATTAGTTTTAGCATTATAACACCCAGGAAAACTGACTGTGCTTGCCTTATGGAAACCTTATTTCCAGAAAGCCTTTCCAGTTGGAATTTTAAAGTGCTGCTCTTTTTTCTTCTCCGTAATTTTTCCAACAAAATTTCTAACTTTCCTCAAGGTAGGACTGAGCAGGTTGAACAACGCTGGCATTAGAGGGTTGTTTTTGACACAGCAAATAAATTGTGTCAAATATTTTGCTCTTGAGTTTTCCCTTCTCTTTTTTTCTCCCCATCCTAAATTCTAGTGCTCTGATGAAATTCAAAGGGGTTTTAGTGCTGGTGGAGCAGAGGAAAGCAGACAAGCCATTATAATTTTGTCTCCTGTTGAATTTCTCCAGTGGGGACTATTCAGCATCTCAGAATTCTTAGGTCATTGTCTGCATCCTGCCTGCATTCTTCTGTTCCCTCAGGGTGGCCGTTCTGGGGAATGACATTTCCTCCCCTTTTGATGAGAAGCTCACTACAAAGCCATTATTAAGTTCCTTCCTGTGTGTCTTTCCTTCTTTTGTGTCTAGCTGGTCCCTGGGTGTGCTGAGAAACCCACTGTAAATGCTGCTATTGCTCCCCAGGATACCCTTCCCCTCCCCTCCCCTCCCCTTCATTCATACATAATATAACGTATGTCTAGGGTCCTTGCTTTTTCAAAATGGAGAGTGTGCGAGAGAATCTGCCCCAAGTGTTTTTGTGCATCTGCCTGTCTGATACTCTTGATCTATTTATTTTATGTTAGAGAAACACATAGTTTTGTGCCAGACTAGTTAGAGAGAGAACTTTTGTATTGTCATGACTTAGTATGTTGAACTTTGGATCAAATCCCACAGTCCTTATTCAGTCTGTACTCAGGCAAACCTTTGAAGACGGAAGGAATTTTGTGTCAGTAGGGATGGCTGGATCTGGGCCTTCAACATTAACATCTGTTCTCACAAGCTATTGAATTCTCCAGGTTAGTCCAGGAGTGTGATTTGGCAGCATATACAGGAATGACTGTAGGAGTTGTATCATTCTGTCCTTAAGCCTGATTTCTGAAGGTGGCTGATTTGTGCTGCTTCTCAGTCTCATTACAATAATAAGAATGGATCAGTTGGTTTTGTGTCTTTTTCTTTGCTTTCCTTGTTGTTACTGTCATAGGTATCTGATATTTAAAATCTGCAGAAATAACATTTGTCAAAATTGGCACAAACTTGATAGAAAGTTTTGCTCATTAATTCATTCTAGTAACAGCAACTATACTGAAAATTGATGAAATCTGTGAAATGAGCCATTCTAGGATATTCTCTGGAGACTGTAAATCTGTTTATGGTTCAGAGTATGAATTCTTCCTTGCTAATGCATATCTGATCCAATTTTGAATTTCAGAAGTTAAATATACTAGTATTTGGTCTGTTTTGCCTTCCCCTCCTTCTCTCTCTCTCTCTCTCTCTCTTAAGGAACAGCTGTGGTCTAGTGAACTTGAGCACAAGACCAACATTCAGGAGACCTGTGCTACAATCCCAGCTCTGAAACTGACTTGCTTTGTCACCTTGGGCAGGTCACTTAATCTCCATATGCTCTGGTTTACACATTTATAAAACCACCGCATCTACTTGCTTTGATTCTTGATGGTTTCCTTGTGTATTACTCCAAAAATGACCACAAAGCAGGGCTGAACAGGCAGGTGGTTGTGTGTGTTGGGCGTATTTGAAAGCAAATTTCAAACGTGAACATTTTTTTCACCTTTATAAAATGGTCTGATCCTGCACAATATGCCAGTTTATATATATTGTGCTATTCTGCCACACACAATAAATAAATAAATAAATTAAATAAAAAAAAAATATATATATATATATATAAATTTGTTGCCAGGCAATAATGCATAGTGATTGAATGGGATTTAGGCAGTAAAACTATCTCAAGTCCAATGTTTCAGAGTAGCAGCCGTGTTAGTCTGTATCCGCAAAAAGAACAGGAGTACTTGTGACACCTTAGAGACTAACAAATTTATTTGAGCATAAAAGCTTATGCTCAAATAAATTTGTTAGTCTCTAAGGTGCCACAAGTACTCCTGTTCTTTTATCTCAAGTCCATATGTCATGTCAGTATTTCTGATGCAGCTACCTCTGCTATGTGAAAAAAATGACCAACATGACACCCTTGGGATATTGAATGAGGATTGTGTCCTGGATCTTGATAAACCAGGATGAAAATGATTGTTCTCAAGCATTTACAACACTCAGAACTATTTGAGAAAGAACAGTATACAGTGTGAGTTATTCTACCACGCTGAAACTTAAAAGGGATACTTTAGAATCTAGCCATCATGATGAGGAGCACTTTTATTCTTTGTAGCTATATACACTGCTAATGATAGCCCCATGGCTGAGCCCTATTACACTGTGCCATAGGATCTTCCTTGAAAATTCTCGTTCAACAATCTGGTGGGGAGGAGGGACAGAAGTGTGAAGGGTTCTTTGGGGAGAGACCAAGTAACCTAAGCCTCTAAGCATTACAAAGACCAGAATTGTATCTTGAATACCACTTGAGCACCTGCAGTAGTTCCAAATAAGCAGAGTACTCCTTTGCCGTTAAAGTATCAATAGATTTAATGTGCTTCCCTTGGAAATACTTTTATTTAACCAGTTTACTGATTAAATAAATCACATGGTATTCCATAACCTATGTATTATTCAGGAAGCTCAGTTTATCACCATATAATTGAGGAACAGAGGAGACTGCTTTTGAATTATTTTAGATCCCATGTTCCTGGGAAGTGGGAGAGATTAGAATAAGGCTTTTCTTTTAACAGCAAGATCATTCAGTGAAAATGCTACTAGTTTCTGAGAGAGAGAAGTGGATTTGCACACTGGTCTTAACTGTATTTACTAAGTTTAGCTCTCAGCATTTAGCAATAAATGTCAGCTCTCGTCGCAGAGACCCTACAGTTCTATAAGGACTTTAGGTGTCTGCCATTAGTGATGCTTTTGCTCTTTTGTATTTCTTAAAGGAAGCTTCGTTGCTATTGACATGTTAGATACATTTGATGTAGTTTAATTTCTGGCTAAAGCAGCGTATGAGCTTGGGATTCACGTGTAGGGTCATTGTCTGATCAGTATCACTGCATTAGTTCTTGACTTCTGACCTGACAATTTGAGTTCTATTAGTTTTGGTGGAGGGAGGGGGCATTTTGTGTGTATGTGTAGATTCCTTGTAATTATTTCTATTAGTGCTATGATTTAAAAGGCAAAATATAGGCTCGTCAGAGGTTAGGCTGGGTTAGGGTGACCAGACAGCAAATGTGAAAAATCAGGACGGGGGTGGGGGGTAATAGGAACCTATATAAGAAAAAGACCCAAAAATCAGGACTGTCCCTATAAAATTGGGACATCTGGTCACCCTAGGCTGGGTAGCGTGGAGTTTTTCCACAGCTACCAGTGACTCACTGATCCCAATGTTTACATACTCAGTACTTCTGACGAGCAGGGTACGTTTGACAATAGAATTTCTTCTATTCTGGTAACCAGCTTAAATCTGAGCTGAAGCAGCCTTTTTCCTCTGAGACAATCAGTTGAAAACTAAGGCCCCGATCCTGCTAACACTTGCACATGTACTCAACTTTCACTGAACTCAGTAGGATTGTTCACCTGCTTGAAGTTAAACGTGTGCATAAGTGTTAGGATTGTGGCTGAAGGAATCATTGTTTAATGGTTATTGTGCAGACCTGGGAATGAGAAGACCCAGGTTTTAAATCTTAGCTCTGATAGACAAGTCACCTAACTAACATGAATCAGTTTCTCCTTCTATTATATTTTGATAAGTTGCCATAACTACTGCACAGCGGTAGTAGGAAGCTGAATCACTTAATCTTATTTTTAACTTTTTAATCCTGCCCTTGCAGGCGGATGGATTCAATTAGATAGTAGAACTTTTCCATCGCTGAAAATCTTTGCTCCTTGTTTTGTATCCCTGAGCAAAACTTGGAATCAGGAGCATAACCCAAACTCTGCTCCCTTTCATTAGGAATGGAATGCCACATTAGTTGCCCTCTTCTGGGCTGGTGTTATGAAGTTATGACGTTTGTCCCACCTTCCTTTTCCATTAGCTACTATTCTCACCCAAATGTGAAGCAAATTCTAAGGGCAGTGTCAACACGTAGGCATTTTCAACATTAGAGCCATAGTGTCACTTTTTAAAGAAATTATACAAATGTTTTAAATGCATTTTAAAAGGTATTCTTAAGCCTTTGCAATAATTATAGATAAGGATTCTATCAAAAGACAAATTGGGAGTTCAGTAATACTCAATATTCTATACCGAAGAAAAATATGTGAGCATTCCCTGCTCAGAAAAGTCCACAAAAGAGAACCCCACAGAGATAGGTCATAAAAGGACAAGGCATCATTTCATAGTCACAAGAGGTTATGATGGGTCAGCATCTGGTAAACCATTATGTCACTTGTAAGTAAACAGTTATACATGACATACTCAGACCCATGTGTTTTAATTTCTTTTGTAGTAGAAGGAATAGGCCAACATTTTCAAAAATATGCACTCATTGGGGGGCCTTAGTCTTTGGGCGCCCAACTTGAGATGCCTGTGGTGTGATTTTTCAGAGGTTCTGAGCACCTGCAGCTCTTCTTGACCGCTGCTGGAATTGTGGGAACTCTTCCCTTCTGAAAACCAGGCTCTATGGGCCTCAAGTTGGGCACCCAAAAAACTGAGGAACACAAATCTATGGAAACTTTTGAAAAATGTTGGCACTTCGAAAGCATTATAACTTCCTATAGTGAATATAGGATTTCCCTCTCTTTGTACCCTCAGTAAGCTGTACACACACTAATTATGAATAGTGACTTTTCCTAAATAGTGTTCTGTACACTTATATTTTTTGTCTTGCATGAAGGCTCTAATGATGGGAAATCTCCGTAAGTTATTGCTTTCTCTTTTTTTTACAAAATGTGAAAAGTTAAGATGAATCAGTTCAGTTGATCTGAATTTATTTATGGGGTTTTTTAACCATGGAAAAACAGCAGTGCTTATAAACACTACTTTACAGTTGGTGTTTTGGTTCCCATTCTTCGAGACTGTATGTTTTCAATAGAAAGAAGCTTTGAAATATTCTTCTTTTTGATTTCAAAACCTGTATATAGTCAAATATATGTGGATCTTACAGGTGCCTTTGAGATCCCAGGCAATTATATTAAATATTTTCCTAGAGACACAGTGCTGTATAGACCAAATTCAAACCTGAATACAGTGTAGAGACAAACACTCCTAATAAGGGACACAAGAAAAACAGCTCAGAAAGCGTGAAACTATGAAGGATTAATCCATTTAAACAAACAGTAACATACCAGAGTTATGAACTGACTAGTTAACCACACACCTCATTTGGAACTGGAAGAACGCAATCAGGCAACAGCAGAGACAAAACAAACAAAAAAACCAAATCAAAACAAAAAAGGGAAATACTGTACTGTGTTAAACGTAAACTACTAAAAACTAAAGGGAAAGCATCATTTTTCTTCTGCATAGTAAAGTTTCAAAGCTATATTAAATCAATGTTCAGTTGTAAACTTTTGAAAGAACCACCATAATGTTTTGTTCAGAGTTACGAATATTTCAGAGTTACGAACAATCTCCATTCCTGAGGTGTTCGTAACTCTGAGGTTCTGCTGTAACAAATATTACGTAAAGGCTCATATTCAGGATTCATTGTTTGTGCATGGCATTTTAAAAGTTGACATACTATATCAGATCTCTGGACCATCAAATCAAACTACTTTGGTAGTAGTCAATACATGATCCTTTGGAGGAAGTTGTAACTCCCCATCCCTCCCAAAATATACCTGCCTAGTCTAGTGTGCATTGCTGGTCAGAGGGAAGAAAAAGATCTGCTTGAACCCTGCAGAGGTCAGTTTACACCCAGAGGAATGAGATTTGATTCCCCTCAGCTTTGTGACACCCTTCCAGTTAGAAAAGGGAGAACACCAGGTTTGTGTGGGACTAAGGTGAGTTTGGATCTATAATGGGAGAAATGTAGAGGAAGTGTATGCCTATAGTTAGGAAAAAATACATTCTTCTGAAAAGTCATGAAGAGCTGTGTAT
This sequence comes from Chrysemys picta bellii, assembly GCF_011386835.1. Taxonomy (NCBI): domain Eukaryota; kingdom Metazoa; phylum Chordata; order Testudines; family Emydidae; genus Chrysemys; species Chrysemys picta. The sequence goes on from NC_088801.1 coordinate 56,532,412, forward strand.
GTTACGGCAACTTGATGCTGCTATTATGGTTGAGATGGTAAAGCTAGAAGTACCACTGACCAAGTCAAACTTGACTCAGTGAACTATCTGAAGGAAAAAAACTGACACTGGTGCATGGAAATAACTGCAAGAGTTCACTGCTGTACTGTTTGTTACAGAGCTTTTATTGTAGAGTTGTTAGAGATGAGCAGTTTCTGTGCTGTCATAGGATTCCATTCATTTCATTGGATAAAACCTGAGTCATCAGGCTTGATGTGGAGCAAAATGGGCAGGGCTTTGGGGATGAAATTTGTCCCCAAGCTGGGGACAGCATTGCCCCTCCCTGGCTGTTTTTCTAGCCCTCAGGACTCAAAGTGCTGGTAGCCTCTCTCTGTCACTGGCCTGTTGTGTTAGAGCCACTGGAAATCCTGTGGCAGCTCTCCTGACCTGCTCCCATTGGAGCCCTCCACACTGGCTTATGTGAAGCTGGTACAGATGCTCCTTGGTGGCATGCAAAGAGTGGAAAGGTGAGGGATGAATAGAAGTCCTACTGTGTTTACTACCTGCGAAGTTCTATTTTGCTTTATCTAAGGTCTCTGAGAAAGACACACTCTAAATCTCAAGGATTCAGTAGAACATCGCATTGTGCTTTTGAACTGAGTGAGTGTTTTGGATTAATAAAAGAGAAGATTTGTTCTGATCTGTAGGTGAATACAATGGAGAGTTTCCTGATAGTCTGCAGTATGAATACCTTTGGCATTTAGCACAAGAACGCAGTTTTGCTATTCATACACATAAGCTCTTAGCAACTTTTAGCTTGTTAGGTTTCTATAATCATTCCTGTATTTAGTTCCGAGTGAAAGGTGACATAGATCAGGAGTTATAGCCAATAGAGACATTGCAGCATAAAAGTGTTTGTAGTTTAATGTTGTTTGTTAGAAGAATAAAACATAGGAATTGAATTTATTAGGGACATAAAGTATGAAAGTAATTAATTATATTGGCCCTGAGCCATGGGTCTACCTGAGCTAAACTCAACATTGGACCTGAGTGGAGACAAAGTTGGCTTCAAGCCTCCTTTGCTCTTCTCCAGTCTCTGGGACAGGCAGGACTGAATTGACCCCTCGTATAACTTAGAGCAGTTCAGAGGCTTCTCTAAATTGTTCCATCTTGTATCATCCCCATAGGGTTGAGAGGTAGCGGGACTTGGAGCTGGCTACACCCCACTGATTGAATCTTTAGCTGCCCCACTAGAGCAGTGTAAAGGTGCAAGAGCAGAGGCCAGGGTCTGCGCTTGCTCTGAGAAGAAACACATTTTGTTTGTTTTGGGATTTTTATTTTGTTTAAATAGCTTTTATTCAGCTGGGTGAAATAAAATCTAATTATCAGGAGAATCTTTGTTTGATGCTTACTTACAGATGGAAGCAGGCTGATTTTGTTAGTAAATCTTGCTCTTTTTATTTTAAATAAACAAATTATGGAACAACAAAATAGATAGTTCACCGAAATGTCCTTAGTGGAACCCGCTCCACCACTAACTGAGGAATGTAAATTAGATTCTTTTCTTAATGTTAGGTAAGCATGTGCCTCTAGAAGAAAATATGTCCTCTCCCTGAGATTTAATAAAGCTATAGTTTAAAAAAGATTAAGGGCACACTTTTTTGAGCATTTAATGTTTGCAAAACTTGAATAAATATGTTTTTGATGATTACATTTTGAAATGAAAACTGCCTTATTAAATTGAAATTATATACAAATTTGTCAGGCTTCATTTTAAAAGCATTACAAAGAAATCATACAATAGTGACCAAATAAGAAACACCTGGAGTGGTTATGAGCTCATTCTTGGATCAATTTACAATTGCAAATTGCATAGTTTTCTCCTCCATGTATTGTATTGTAGATTAGAGTGATTAGTCATTAATGCCAATTAAAATAATATCAGTTGCAATAACATCCAAATCCTGGTCATTTTACATAATTAGTCCCCAGGATTAGATTTGAATTGATTGACTTGATAAACAGATATGAAAAAGTCATTCATGGAGAGGAAACACTATTTTTCTACAATTTTTAAATTGCCTATATGACACCAACTAAAAACTCTTTGCAATAAACCCTAAAGATTAAGAGCAAGCATTAAAAGCAGCACTCAATGGTCCCAGGAAGGCCCATTATTTTTGTCACCTAAAATAAATTAGTCTGATTCAAGGTATCATTGCCATCAAAAACTACAGCCATTTCACAATTAAAAATAAACAACTTGTGTGTTTTCCACAAAAGCCAATTGGTGAGCATGTTTTGTAACAAATCTTGCTGCCCTCTCTGGCAAAGACAAAATGATAGATCTTTAGCTAGTGTAATCAGTGTAGCTCCACTGAAGTCACTGGGACAGATTTACTCCAGCTGAGAATCTGGCCCAGAGTACCTCCATCATTGTGTAGATTGCTGTAGATTAAAACTCCAAAAATGTCTCAGTTACTATATTTATTTAAGAAGACTTTAAATGTGAATTTTTTCTAAATTAATGTGAGCAGTATTGCCAACCCCCAAATATTCAAAAATCATGTGTCCCCACCAAAAATATGAGACTAGCTTAAAAATCATGAGATTTAAAAAACAACACCACCACATATTGGGTACTTTTCATATGCCTTCTGGTTTCTGGGCCTTTATTTATAGTGCATTTGTTTAATGTTTTCAACCACTTCCCCACAACCATGAGGACTAGAAACTTACCTTTTATTTTAATTGAAAGCTGAGATTCTCATGCAGTGTTTTGATTACAGACGCTGGGGCTTTAAGAACATAACGTAAGAACGGCCATACTGGGTCAGACCAATGGTGCATCTCACCCCGTATCCTGTCTTCCAACAGTGGCCAATGCCAGATGCTTCGCAGGGAATAAACAGAACAGGGCAATCATCAAGTGATCCATCTCCTGTCGTGCAGTCCCAGCATCTGGCAGTCAAAGGCTTAGGGACACCCAGAGCATGGAGTTGCATCCCTGATCATCTTGGCAAATAACCAGTGATGGACTTATCCTCCATGAACTTATCTAATTCTTTTTTGAATCCAGTTATAGTTTTGACCTTCACAGCATCCCCTGACAACAAGTTTCACAGGTCGACTGTGTTGTGTGAAGTATTTCCTTTTGCTTGTTTGAAGCGTGCTGCCTATTAATATCATTGTGTGAAAGACACCAAATACCACAAGACTCACCATAAAACTGCAGAAGTTGGCAACACTGTATGAGGTTTTTCCTGCTTCCATTGAAATCATTGGAAATAGGTTCAGGTTCCTGGTTTTGGAATCTACACTGTTCCGCTAAAAGCGAGATATGGAATTTCATATGGATTTTGCTAAAAACCACAAACATGTTGTTGTTTTAAATTTAAATAACTTTTTCTTTAAAAATCTAAAATTGGGAAAGTAAAGGCTCTTATACAAACTACTGTATAATTGGCTGCATTCATTTATACTCATTAGCATCTGTTGCTTAAAGATTTTCATACCAGCAATATATTAAATTGCAGTATGATGACTCAGGAACATAAAAATGTGCTGGTGAAAATGTAAAAATGTGCTGAACTAATGTGCTGGGTTCATTGACTTTCTTTCTCCCTATTTTAATCCTAATTAGCATACTAAATGCTACAATAAATGGCTAGAGTAATTTTGCCTGTCATTAAAAGTTTTAATTCATTGCCTTGACAGATTAGCTAAAGACCTTTAATACTAAAGTTTAGAGGTTTTGTAATTGTTCCCAATAGAGCCAGTTGGCTTTGAATACGGTTGTTGTATTTCTTTGATAACACTTCAGATGTTATTGAATGGGCTAATGTGGAGAGTTCTGTATATAAGATGGACAATAAAGCACAGAGAAATACTTCAAAAACAGAAAACGTTAATAATGACCTACCTTCTCAAAATAGCTAGCCCAAGAATGCAAACATTCATACTTAGTTCTTATACTGCTTACAGAGCAGTATATGCTGGGATTTAATTTAACAGGTAAAGTCATCTAGATCCATGGTGGGATCCTTAAGATACTATGTTACTGAGTATTTGGTTTTCTGGTCAGATCTACAGTGCAAGAAATATGGGCCTGGTTTTCAAACTAGGTCATTGTTTTGGAAGGCATAGTTTTGCAACATTGAAGAATTGCACCAACAGTTTTATGCCTGAGTTTCATTCATGCTCTCTACCGGCAAGTTGTGGGCACAAAACAGCACACACAAACATGGAGGCCTTATTTGAAAATCAGGCCTTGTGACCGTCAAGGATTATAGGGAGGTTTTATTTTTTGTACTAATTTTCCTGAGGCTTTGGCTTTGGGCCGGCAATAGGTTTTGGGGCTGCAGTTGCTCCTCCTGGCCACTGGGGCTGCCGTGGTGCCTGCTGAGCAGGTAATTAGGCAGTTTCTCTGCCTCCCACTTGGCTGATCTCTTCTCCTCCTTCCCATTACCAGGCAGCATGGAGCCGGGAGGGAAGGCTGGTGCCCTCCTGGTGCGTAGGGTGGAGCTGAGATGGGCCTGACGGGGCACAGGAGCCGGCGGGAGCCCGTGCTGGGGGCCGGGACAGAACGCAGCATTGCCAGCCCAGAGGTCTCCCCGGCCCCCTGAACGGCCTGGCTGGCTTCGGGTGATGAGATGTTACCCTGGCCTCTGCCCGTGAGGCCTGTTGTTCTTTCCCTTCTGGTCGCTGAGCCGTCAGGGAGCGCTCGGCTCGTGCTCCCAGGCTGTTCTCTGCAGCCTGCGGTGTTGGAAACGCACCTTCCTGTCAGTGACCGCTGCAAGTCTCCCGTGTTCCCTTGACGCTAGCGGCTGGGGCTTCGTGGAAACACCAGATATGGCGAGAGAGGGGCAACACTGAAAGAGGGGAATGGAAAGCGGGTCAGAATGAGGGCAGGGCTATCTCCCACCTGCCCAGGCTTTCCCTTCTACGTCAACCCCCCGCTCCACCCCCAGGCTCTTCTAGGCTCTCCCCCCACTCCCTTCATCCCCGTAGCAACCCTCCAGGTTAATTCCATAACTGTGAAGCTTCTCACTGCTCAGTGAACCCTCCCCAATCCCAACTCCTCTAGTTACCTTGATTGTCCACAAATCCTCTCCTCCCAATATGCTTCTCAGGAGTGATTGTGACAGCTATGTTGTTGCAGCCAAGCAAGACACTGTGTAGTTATATTCTATAACTGAGTAGAGAATTGAATTATGGGAAGGGATAGTGCTTTATGTTTTGATGATCAAACAAATATAAGGTAGCTATGCTTTGTATATTATATATACACTTGACAAAGGGCCGAAGAAAATGTACTTAATTATTTTTAAATTATTTTACAGGATCCTTCCAACCAAAAATGTGGAAGGAAGAAAACTGTGTCCTTCAGCAGCATGCCATCCGAGAAGAAAATAAGCAGTGCTAGTGACTGTATCAGCTTTATGCAGGCTGGGTGTGAACTGAAAAAAGTCCGTCCAAATTCCCGCATTTATAATCGTTTTTTTACTCTAGACACTGACTTGCAAGCTCTTCGCTGGGAACCTTCCAAGAAAGACCCTGACAAGGCTAAGCTTGATATTTCTGCTGTAAAAGAGATAAGACTAGGGAAGAACACTGAAACATTCAGGAACAATGGACTTGCAGACCAGATTAGTGAAGACTGTGCATTCTCTGTAATTCATGGGGAGAACTATGAGTCTCTTGACCTGGTTGCCAATTCAGCTGATGTGGCCAACATTTGGGTGTCAGGTTTACGTTACCTGGTTTCTCGTAGCAAACAACCTCTGGATTTAATGGAAAACAGCCAGAATACCCCACGGTTTGTGTGGCTAAAAACTGTATTTGAAGCTGCAGATGTTGATGGTAATGGCATAATGTTAGAAGATACATCTGTAGAGTTAATCAAACAGCTTAATCCTACCCTAAAGGAATCAAAGATTAGGTTAAAATTTAAGGAAATCCAGAAAAGCAAAGAAAAACTAACAACCCGAGTAACTAAAGAGGAGTTTTGTGAAGCATTCAGCGAACTTTGCACAAGACCTGAAGTTTATTTCTTACTAGTGCAGATATCTAAAAACAAAGAATATTTGGATGCTAATGACCTCATGCTTTTTTTAGAAGCTGAGCAAGGAGTTGCTCATATAACTGAAGAAATGTGTCTAGACATTATCCGCAGGTATGAACTTTCTCAAGAAGGACGGTTGAAGGGATTTCTTGCAATTGATGGATTTACTCAGTATTTGGTGTCCCCAGAATGTGATATTTTTGACCCTGAGCACAGAAAAGTTGTCCAGGATATGACTCAGCCTTTATCACATTATTATATCAATGCATCTCACAATACCTATCTAATAGAAGACCAATTTAGAGGACCAGCTGATATCAATGGTTATGTCAGGGCTTTAAAAATGAATTGTAGGAGTATTGAACTTGATGTTTGTGATGGTCCAGATAATGAGCCCATCATTTGTAACCGTAATAGCATGACATCACCACTTGCCTTTCGAAATGTTATTGAGGTAATAAACAAATTAGCCTTCATTACTTCAGAGTATCCTCTCATTCTCTGCTTGGGTAACCACTGCTCAATACAACAACAGAAAGTAATGGTTCAACACATGAAGAAGATTTTTGGAAACAAACTCTACACAGAAGCACCTTTACCATCAGAAGCCTACCTTCCATCACCTGAGAAACTGAAAATGAAGATCATTGTGAAAGGGAAGAAGCTCCCCTCTGACCAGGATTTATTAGAAGGAGAAGTCACTGATGAAGATGAAGAGGCTGAAATATCTCGAAGAATGTCTGAAGATTATGTGAATGACCCAAGGCTGATCTGGCTGTGCAGAGAGTTGTCTGATTTGGTATCGATATGCAAGTCTGTCCAGTACAAAGATTTTGTGGTATCTATGAAAAGTCAGAATTATTGGGAAATCTGCTCTTTCAGTGAGGCAGAGGCCAGTAGAATTGCAAATGAGTATCCAGAGGACTTCGTCAATTACAACAAGAAATTTTTGTCTAGGATATACCCAAGTGCTATGAGGATAGACTCTAGTAACTTAAATCCCCAAGATTTTTGGAATTGTGGTTGTCAGATAGTGGCAATGAACTATCAGACTCCAGGCCCAATGATGGATTTACATACTGGCTGGTTTTTACAGAATGGGGGATGTGGCTATGTCCTTAGACCTTCTGTTATGCGTGATACAGTATCTTACTTTAGTGCAAATACAAAGGGCATCGTTCCAGGGGTCTCTCCTCAAGTTCTACATGTCAAAATTATCAGTGGTCAGAACTTTCCAAAGCCCAAGGGAGCTTGTGCAAAAGGGGATGTCATAGACCCATATGTTTGCATAGAAATTCATGGAATTCCTGCAGACTGTGCAGAACAAAGAACTAAAACTGTTCAGCAAAACAGTGACAATCCTATTTTTGATGAAAGCTTTGAGTTCCAAATAAATCTACCAGAACTTGCCATGATCCGTTTTGTTGTTTTGGATGATGACTATATTGGTGATGAGTTTATAGGCCAGTATACCATACCACTTGAATGTTTACAGCCTGGATATCGACATATACCCTTGCGCTGCTTTGTTGGAGATATCATGGAGCATGTTACACTTTTTGTTCACATTGCAATAACTAATCGAAGTGGAGGAGGAAAAGCACAAAAGCGCAGTCTGTCGGTGAGAATAGGAAAGAAAGGAAGCGAGTATACCATGCTGAGGAACACAAGCCTTAAGATTATAGATGATATCTTTAAACTAGCAGTGCATCCATTACGAGAGGCCACTGACATGAGGGAAAACATGCAGGTATGAAACTTTTTACTTCATTATTGCTTTGTACTGAACACTTGGGTAAACATTCTGATCTCAGTCACAGCAGTATAAATCCATTGAAGTCAATGGACTTGCTTCAAAATTATACCTGTGTAACTAAAAGGAATATCTAGCCCTTGCAGTTTAAATACACAAAGTGCTGATTTGCCAAAGCTTGATATTTACTGAGGTTAATTAACATATAGATGTCAGGCTAAGCATCTGTTTAATTTTTGAAAAATATTTAAAAGAAAAAAAGCCCACTGCTGATTTTAGCTAATTGGGAGATTTGAGTTGAGGACTAGCTTGTATCTCCAGGCCATAGGACTAGAGAGACATCCCATCCTGTCTCCTTTTTGAAGAATGTCAGCTTACCTTTATCTTGCTAACTAGTGAAAAGTGTGTGTGTGTGAGTGTATGTATGCATGCGTGCGTGCCTAGAAACACCCAAATGTATGAGTCATTCAGGTCTTGTCTACATTACAGATGTGTACTCTGCTAAGAGTTATGTGATCCTACCTAAAACACATTCCTACCCATACACACATGCTCTATACATTTAACATGTCAACCAAATACCATTGGGATTACATTTTGCTTTTAGCTAAATGCTGGTTTAGTCTGAACTGGTTCAATGCAGTGTGGACAGCATTAAGACGGTTTGGGCAGAAATGGGTAGACCTTCTGCTACTGTACCATAGTCCCAGAATCCAGTTCTTATAGATGTGTCAGGAACTGTGGGATAAGCACCCATTGTGCAATTGAAAAAGTTTAATGGACGGGAGGAAACTGCAATGGTTCAGAACGTGAGTCAGCATGGCAGGTTTGCACTCTTTGTGCTTAATTTCATGCATTCTCACTGGTTCAGTTAGGAGAAAATCAGATCTGTGGTGTAGATGCTGCCAAAGAGAAACAAAACTGAATAAGGTTAAACAATAAGAATTGTATTTATATAGGAGAATGTACAATAGCTATTTCCTTGGTAAAGCAAAGGAAACAGTGTATTTATCCCTGGAAAACAGGACAAGAACACATTTTATATTACTTCACTGACCCTGCAATTCTGGACAGAGTCTAAAGCAAATTTAGTTTTGGCAGCTGGAAAGGTTTACAAAATGACATAAGTTATAAATCACTCTCAGAGGAATATCTTAAGCATATTTTTAAGAATGGGAAACTCTTCCCAGGCTTTTCTTCCTTGCAGGCCTTGAAAATAACTAATTTGAATCTCTGACTCCATCTTCTGTTCCCTTACATTCCTTTATTCTGTAACAATAAATATTAGATTACAGCTGTATACACGAAGTAGTATAACAAGAAAATAATTTATAAACCTCACCTAAAAATAGTATTAATGTGTGTTCAAAAACTAAATTTTGCTTCTAGATCTTGTTCTCAAGGATAATTTATATGACAACCAAACAACAGATTTTATTTTCTAATACACCATTCAAATATATTTGGTTAAAAGAAGAGCCTCTGTTAATTACTTGAACATTTTCGGATTCCTGGCCTGCAAAGATACAGAGTCCTGCAAATCCACAGATATCCACTTTTGTATTGTTTACTATCTTTGCGGACCAGATACAGATCCAAATTTTTATATACGCACAGGGCTCCAACAGTGAGATTCGGTGCAGATACAAATACATATAAAAGGTGGAGTGCGGGTCACAAGTTCATTATTGTGGATGCAGATCGGATGTGGATCCAAATTTTTGTATCCTCACGGGGGTCTAAAATGCAGTATGGTAACAGTTGTGTTCTGCTGGTTGCTACAATGTTCTGTTACTGGGATTCTACCTCGATATAACGCTGTCCTCAGGAGCCAAAAAATCTTACCGCATTATAGGTGAAACCGCGTTATATTGAACTTGCTTTGATCCACTGGAGTGTGCAGCCCCTCCCCCCTGGAGCACTGCTTTACCGTGATATATCCAAATTCGTGTTATATCGGGTGGCGTTATATCGAGGTAGCGGTGTACAACTTTTTTCAGGCCTTCTATAAAAAACATAAAGAAGCAGCAAAGGTCACAACCCTTTTTTTATTTTACTCTTTGCAGATTATCTTTTAATTCTTATAAGTTTCTTATCCTCACTTAAAACAGTATGATCACAGGGACAAACTTATTCTTAGAATTTTCCAAATGCTCACGAAACCGTGTGTGTGTGTATGTGTAAGAGGCACTAGTTGACTTACTTTTATAAACCAGAATGGGATGGTGAGCTACGGTAAATGCAAATCCATTTTCCCCCCACAGAATGCAATTGTGTCTGTTAAGGAGCTTTGTGGACTCCCTCCAATCGCCAGTCTGAAGCAGTGCATCTTGACTTTGTCCTCACGGCTCATAAACAGCGACAATACTCCCTCTGCCACTGTCTATATGAAAGATACATTCCCTTACCTGGAGCCTCTGGGGACCATGCCTGATGTGCAGAAAAAGCTTATGGCTGCATACGATCTGGTAGGAGCTTTTATGACTGTGTTTTTATTACTGTGGTGTTGTTATTTCGAAATATGGTGGGCCAATTCATGCTTCTGTTACTCTTGTGAGAGGTCCCATTGAGATCAGTAATAGCTAAGATTGTACAAGATCCTAACGGACAGTATTTTTGCTCTCATGCTTTTTTTGTTTTAAGGTATGTTTCAAATAATACTAGAATAAACCATTGGAAAATTTGTCTAGAAATTCTTCATGACGGAAAACTGACTAAGAACATATGAAAGGGACAGAATGAAATAAATAAATAAAGGATCTTGGTTAGTGAGTCCACATATTTCCCTAAAGTATTTTCCCACAACTTCATCTGTTTTAGGTTGATGATTTAACATGTTCAAATATAATTCCTTTCTAAAAAGAATAAGTCCCTATTTTTCAAAGTTTTTCTCAATACATATTTTCTTTTTTAAATCGTGTCAATGTGCAGAATATTGAAATCTGTTGTCTTTTCATGATGAAATAGTAAACGATGTATCTGAACATTAACATTTCAAAGTATAATATAGTGTCTGTGTGTGGGGATTACGCCTCCAACTGTTGAAAGAAGTTATAGTGAAAAATGCCACCCCACCTTATTGTGGCATTTGTAATGACTCAGGTGGTGGTTCTTTTTTAATAGAGAAGTGGTTGTTAACCTTAAGAAATTTCTTTCTACTAGAGGAAATGTCAGTCCATGTGACAGTCGGGTGAAAAATGGGAGCCAGTGTATGTTTCTGCTGGTAAAAGCGAACCCAAACTAGAAAGCTTTAGTGAACTCTGAATTTAAATTATGCAAGTAACATGTGGGGATAAATTAAAAGATAAGGAGATTAATAGAGCAGAAAGGGACAGTCGTTGTTGTTGTTGTCCAACAGTTCTCAACTGAAAGGGCTCGTATTCATAAAACTGAAAACAAAGGGAGACTTTGGCAGAGCACCATGTAAAATATTTTGTGTATGTTTTTAATAAAAGATATGCTGAAAGTGCTATCTTTATAGGTTTTTAATGGAGAAGATTTCAAATCTTAGGGACTGATTCTGCAGACACTTGCTCTTTTCCTTTACTCACCTAAGTAGTCCATTAATCTCAAAGGACTACTCTTGGGTTTACGCAACTGGAGCCTTGTTTGTCCCCCACACAAAAAAGTTTGTTCATATTAACACTAAGTTGTCTATTAAGTACTTTCATGTAGCACCTCTCTTATGTTTGAGGTATATTTTTTTAATTGCTTTAACAGTTGAACTGTTATGGGATGTTATGAAAATTAATCACTGATTTAAAAAAAATGCTACAAGTGTTGTATTTTTTCTGTGGGTAAACCTGTCATCTGAACATATCTTTTTTTTCTTGAAAACTCTGTCAGTCTGTTTAATGGGGCATAGACAGCTCGGCTATTCCACGTGAATGAAGATGCAGATGCTCTGAGACCAGTAGCAATGATCTTGAAAACAATTAGCTGTCTGTTATATTGGATTGTTCTTTTGTCAACAGACATGCTAGACAAAGATCATTTTCTGTGGGTTGTTTGCTTTTTCCTGGACAATTAGGTGTTTTTTTAAATTATTATAGACCCTTGAAAAGGAGTTACAGTTCCAGAAACAAAGCACATGGGATGTTTCAAATTGTGCTACCTTAACATTTTGTTTGAGAGAGAGTCTCCCAGAAGAATTTCATATTTGTTTCATTTTTAGAAAATGGCCTCTCTGCAACAGTTTTGTGGAACTTATCTTTTATTCTACATTTTATGAAGAAAAAGAATCCTCTGAAGAAAGCCCGGGTGTATAAGAGATCTACAAAGTAGAAAAAGGGATGGAATCAACTAAAAGCAAGAAACTTAGATGAAGTGTTGGCAGAAAAATTAATTTATCCATTTTGAAGAATATATGAAAATGCAGGAACATGGTTTATAGCTGTTTATTTTCCAAGTTTACTCATAGATTTGGTTATTACTATATATGATCAATTGATCCCCGGACTGTTATCACTAATTATCACCCACCTACAGTGGTATAATATAATGTTTCATTTGTAAAGCTACAATTCAGATTTTTTCATGTAATAGGAATCTTCCTGGATTTCTTCATTTTCACCTATACTTGTGCTTGCTCACTTTCTTCAAAGGTTGGCACAGCAATCTTCTTTGAGGTGGGCAGCATGCAACTCATTTTAGAACCTGTCAAATTCATTTAAAAGTTCATTGATCACATTTAAAAGGGAAATATTTAGCATGGTGAAAGTGACAGAAGCTAAGCTGGAAAGTAGAAATGGTTGAATTGTTCATTGCAAATAATTATACAACTAATTTAGCACTTTTTTAGTTGTGAATTGTTCTAAAAAGATTCTGATTTCTGTGTCTGCATTCAATATTCATATGTATTTGCAAAATAGCGTATGCAAACAAATTTGAGCCTCTGGCTGCTTGTGAATACTTCATTTAAACTGTTAGCTGTTTGTGGTAACCATTCACCTAAGTCGCATGGTATTGTTTTTCCTCTCTGATGGGAAGACTGAAGCTTTTTAAACACAAATGTTACATTTAGCAAATAATAAATAAACAAATCCTCTTTTTGCACACGGACACCCCTGCTCGTGTGCAGATACAAATACTTCTATCAAAAAACCCTTTCCTCAAACATTTGTGCAAATGTTTGTGAATAACAAATAATAAGTACAAAGATGGTTTGACTGAAAAGCCATTTGGAATTTGAACAAATGTTTTTGAATGCTCTTCTTCAGCATTCAAACATCTGTATGGGAAATTATTTTGGAACCGTTAGTTAGATGAAAAAAAAGCAACTTTTTTCCAGATATTGCTCAGAAAAGAAAGGCTGGGGTAGTATAGGAACACCTTTCAAGAGAGAGGAATTAGGGATTTTTGGGAAAGGGGATAATGTCAGAGAAAATGTTAGTGAAGAGTAAGTAGATATATTGCACATAATTTATATGCAGATATTATGTTAATGCAATTTTAATGTTAAACAATTTTTTAAAAGCCAGGAAATGCACAAGTTTGGGTTTTTTTGGTGTTTTTTTTTCTTTTTCAGATTCAGACTCTTGGCCATTGACACACTTCCAAATGGATATTATAGGTCAGATCCTCAGCTGGCGCAGATCAGCATCAATCATTAAAGTTAGTGGAGAAATGCAGATCTATAACAGATGAAGATCTGCCCCGAATATGTGCAATACTTCAAATTTCAGCTCTATTTGAATTTTCTGTATGGTCACAAGTGTGATAGTCTTTTATTCCAATGGGACAGGTACCTCTTTTTCACTTGCATCATTCAAAAATGGCTGAACAGATTTTCCAGACTTTCCCAACAAAATTTGTCTTTCAACTGAGGCAATTTCAGCACCAAAGAATAATTTTTCAGACAGCTCTGAACAAGTAAAAATGAGAGGGGTGGCTAACTTCACTAGTATTCGCTGCCAAGTGAATGTTGTAATACACTGATGTCAAGCATAACTTAAAGCAGAATTTGGTCCAACTTGTGAATATTAACTATGTATGGAAACTTGTATTGATATTTGGTTTTAGAGTTTGGTTGCATATTTTTATCTAGATATGGGTGTAGTGTGTAAAAGCAATTTTTAGATTTCTTATTGTATTTTCTCTCAATATTTTTTTCTCTCCATCTGTTTGTACATCTTTCTCCATCTGTGTATCTTTCTCTTTCCTTCCTCCAGTCTTATTTTGGTTTATCTTCCCCTCCTCCCAGTCACATCCATTAGTTCCCTGCAAAATAGGGCCTGAGTGATATCAGAGCTCTTAATATGGAATACCATTAGGTTGCCTTTCTTTCAGTATTTTGTAGCGTAGACATGCTCAAAGTACAACAAAAAAACCAAGTATTTCTGCTGATTTGTATATTTCAAACTCTCCCAAATGATGTCTGCATTCTTGATCTGCATTCTTACCACCACAGTGTGTTGTGCGTATGCTCAACATATAGAAAACTGAATTTGCTGTACATTGGAATAGATATCATGGTATTTTAAATAGCCAGTATCCCTTTTCCAGCCCTGTCAGCATCTAGATATCCCCACTTCTTACAAGGCTTGCTGGCAGATGATTACTTACTTGGCTGTTTCTTGTCCTAAATGCCTGCAATAAATGCTTGATGTTAAAAGAGAAAATCGTTTTTAAATTTTCATTAGCTCAATTTGCACTTCAGTTGTTCAACCAATAGATTATATCTTTGAAGAGGGAGGGCAAGATTCTGCTTGCACTCCTCGGGCAAAACTCCTCATTGACAAAGATGCATTCAAGAATACAGAGTTTACAGGGCTTTTCTCTCAAAATTCTCTCCTGACTCCACCGGTAAGGGGAGAGAGAGAGAAAAAAAAAGTTCTCTTTTTTTAGTGTTGATTTCTATTCTTAATGTCTGGACTATTTATTATTTGATTTTTTTTTAACTATCCCTCTGTATCATTTATCTTCCCAGAGAGAGTGGCGCTTTAATTTTTCACTTTTTTTGGTGAGGCTGCCACAATAATTTCCTCTCCCTTTTTCAATTTACAGAAAAATGTATAAAGAACAAGGAAATAATTTGTACCAGTGTAGTTTCTAAAAAGAAATCCTTTGTTTTTATTGATTCTCCAATTTTCTCTTCATACATACAAGACATAATATTTAAATGGGCAAAGAATTCAGGTGTTATTGTTAAGATAAATATCTTACTAGCACCTTAGTTTATTAAAAGTGAAGGAAAGTTAACTGACATGAATGGCTAGAAGTGGATTAGATTTTGAAGTCATTGCTCTTCACTCAATTTAGACAGTGAAATGAGACAAGTCAGTTTCATTTTTCAATCACTGTCAGTTTCGCTTTCTGCTTCCCATTTACTACATACCATAGTGCTGTTATGTTTGAACCAAATCTTACTTATCATACTATAAACACATCAGAGGTACAACTACCACGGAGGGAGAGAAGTTGTTTAAGTTAAGCACCCATGTGGACACAAGAACAAATGGATATAAACTGGCCATCAACAAGTTTAGACTTGAAATTAGATGAAGGTTTCTAACCATCAAAGGAGTGAAGTTCTAGAACATCCTTGATAAGTTTATGGAGGAGATGGTATGATAAAACTGCCTACAATGGCATGTAGCCAAATTGTGACTGCTAGTAGCAAATATCCCCGATGGCCGGTGATGGGACTCTAGATGAGGAGGACTCTGAGTTACTCCAGAGAATGCTTTCCAAGGCATGTGGCTGTTGGGCCTTCCTGAAATGCTCAGGGTCTAACTGACTGCCGTATTTGGGGTTGGGAAATAATTTTCCCATGGGTGAGATTGGCAGAGACACTGAAGGTTTTTTGCCTTCCTCTGAAGTATGGGTCACTTGCAGGTTTAAACTGAAGTAAATGGTGAATTCACGATAACTTGAATTCTTTGAGTCATGATTTGAGGAGTTCAGTACCTCAGCCAGCGAGTAGAGGTCTATTACAGGAGCGGGTGGGTGAGGTTCTATGGCCTGCAGGAGGTCAGACTAGATGATCTGTCCTTAAACTTGATGAGTCTAAGAAGCCTGGCTAGTTTCAATGGGACAGTTCAGGTGAATGAGATGAACAGAATTTTGGCCTTCCTGTTTCCATCATTGCTGAGCAATGTTTAACTTTAAAAAATCTATTTTGTTGAAACATTTAACATGTGCATACTGGCTTTTATGTCTTCCACCACCTTACAAAATACAAACTTACATTTGGGGTTTAACCACTTACGTGTTCCATCAATCTGAACAGCCTGTTATTAATTTCTTCAGTTTAAAAGTGTTTCCTGTACTATTTTTCCATATGGGGAGGTTGTCCCATTAAAAGCATTTTACCAGAGGACTTGTATCTTTCTCCCAGAATCAGTTCCTATAGAAACTTTAATCATGGGGGCTACTTTCATTGGAGCAATAGTCCTAGATCCTCTGGTCTTATTGAGTTGCAATTGAAAAGCACCAAATGTAGGTGGGAAGGGCAATGCCATTGTGGCTGTGGCAGTCTCTGCTAAGACAAGTGTGACAGAATGTACCCCTGTGTTCATACCCTACCCGTTATTGTAATAATCTTTGTACAAAGTATGCTTTGTGAGGTATTTAAATAACTCATAATTTGCTGATCAATAATGTGGCAAAATGCACATAACAGCATTATATGTGAACTTATAAACATAAGCTCAGCTCATCACTTGGAAGTAACAGAGGAGGAGAAGGACCTTGGATATTGGTTGATCACAGGATGACGGAGCCGCCAATGTGATATGGCTGTGAAAAAAGCTAATGCGGTCTTGGGATGCATCAGGCGAGGTATTCCCAGTAGAGATAAGGAGGTGTTAGTACTGTTATACAAGGCACTGGTGAGACCTCCTCTGGAATATTGTGTGCAGTTCTGGTCTCCCGTGTTTAAGAAGGATGAATTCAAACTGGAACAGGTACAGAGAAGGGCTACTAGGATGATTCGAGGAATGGAAAACCTGTCTTATGAAAGGAGACTCAAAGAGCTTGGCTTGTTTAGCCTCACCAAAAGTAGGCTGAGGGGGAGATATGATTGCTCTCTATAAATATATCAGAGAGATAAATACCAGGGAGGGAGAGGAATTATTTAAGCTCAGTACCAATGTGGACACACGAACAAATGGATATAAACTGGCCATCAGGAAGTTTAGACTTGAAATTAGACCAAGGTTTCTAACCATAAGAGGAGTGAAGTTCTGGAATAGCCTTCAAAGGGGAGCAGTGGAGGCAAAAGACATATCTGGTTTCAAGACTAAGCTTGATAAATTTATGGCAGGGATGGTATGATGGGATAGCCTAATTTTGGCAATGAATTGATCTTTGACTATTAGCGGTAAATATACCCAATGGCCTGTGATGGGACACTAGATACGGTGGGATCTGAGTTACTACAGAGAATTCTTTCCTGGGTGTCTGGCTGGCGAGTCTTGCCCACATGCTCAGGGTTTAGCTGATCGCCATATTTGGGGATGGGAAGGAATTTTCCTTCAGGGCAGATTGGCAGAGGCCCTGGGGGTTTTTCGCTTTCCTCTGCAGCATGGGACACGGGTCACTTGCTGGAGGATTCTCTGCACCTTGAAGTCTTTAAACCACAAGTTGAGGACTTCAATAGCTCAGACATAGGTCAGGGGTTTGTTACAAAAGTGAGTGGGTGAGATTCTGTGGCCTGCGTTGTGCAGGAGGTCAGACTAGAAGGTCATAATGGTCCCTTCTGACCTTAAAGTCTATGAGTCTGAAAGGATGTTCTCCAGATAAGTCTGGGGAGTGGCCAAACCAGTTCCTCAGAGACAAAGGTAAGCTAATGCCTCAACCAGGTGTAAACAAGGTTGATGGACCGTTACCTGATAAGTGGCCATTCTTTGGAAGGAAAGGGGTCAGGGGCAAAAAAAATCTACATCTTAGCAAAGAAACAGCATGAAGTTCCCTTCTACACAGATTGCCTGTTGCCTTGCTCCCAGCTGGAAATGCTTCTCAAAGGGGGAACAGGACTGTGAAAGGAAGGGTCAGACACACTAAGACACACCCTTATTTCTCTCCCTGCCCATCACATTCACTGCACTTGAAGCGAGAAAGGAAGCAAGCATTGGACTTTGGGGGGAGGGTCATGACCTATAGGGTTTGGTCAGTAAAGCTGCTGAAAGCATGTGGTAAGAAACTGTGCTTGAATCTGATATAGTTTGATAAGTTAGGTATTACTAAACATCTTAGCTTTATTTTTCTTGTAATCATTTTTTACTTTTATGCCTCATTATTTGTACTCACTTAAAATCTATCTGTTTGTGGTTAATAAACTTGTTTTAGTGTTTTATCTGATCCAGTGTGTTCAAGTTGAAGTGTCTGGGTAACTCCTTTTGGGGTGACAAGTTATGTGCATATTATTCCCTTACTGGAATAAAGGACTCAAGAGATCTGTAATGTCCAGGAGAGGGCTGGGCAGTAGAGAACATACGTTTCTGGGGGGAAATCTGAGACTAGCAGTGTGCTGCGGTCACCCTGCAGTATAACCAAGGCTGGTGAGAGCCAAAGTGTGGCTGGCAGGCTGCAGTTAAACACGGATGCTCAGGGTGTGGCTTGCCTGCTTGAAGGCTGTTTGTGAGTGGCCCAGGTAGGAGGCATCCAAACAAATGTTAAGACTCCCCAGGTTGCAGGGCAGGGTGCCATCCTTGGTCATTAGTCTGGAATGTACCGTGGTATGTCACAATAAGAATTTTTTTATTTAAAAAAAAAAAAAACAAATACCATGATTGATGAATGACATTTGAAAAAAATCATTTTAAATTAGTCAATTCATGTAAATAGCCTGATGGATTATATTTTATATTTTCTGAAAAACACCCACCGTTGAAAAGGAACATCACTTTATAGACTAAAGATTATTTCTTCTTCACCTCAGTGCAGCGGTAGAGAAGTTACTCCTTTGCCTCCTATCAAGTGTATTGGGGAAGCTCTCAAATCTAAATTGCCTTCTCATGTTTGTTCCACTGGGACAAAGGCTGCTTAATTTTACATGAAAATTACAGACAGGATTGCAAACATTAACAGGCTCAATTCTACTATGCAATCCTGTTTTCATTGTATTATCCTGGGGGTGTTGACAGCCGCAAGATTCAACTGTCAGCATCAAGAGAGCTGGGGACTGCTCTACATGGCGTTTCAGTAAAGGAAAGTTGACATTTCATTGTAGCTTTCCCCATGAAAACTATTGTAATTGTTATTCGATATCTCTGTTGGATAGTCTGAGCATAACCCTACCATAAACTCCTAGGAAGAGGTGCAGTCGGTGGCAGATGGTGATCAATTTTCATAGTTTACATAATTGTATATAGAAATTGGAGGCTTGCAGGACATTCATATCAATGCAATTTTCTGAGATCTTACTGATGATAGGATTTATACATGTAGGGGATGCTGAGTTATGTGAAGGCCTCATAGGTATGGTTAAGAGATCAGAGCACACGACCAGGAGCCAAGAATTCTGGACTTTCAAGCCTATCTCTGAGACTTATCTTGGGCAGGTCACTTAGCCTCTCTCCTGCTGTTTCTCCATTTTAAATTGGGCATATCCGTACTTAATCTAAATCCTGCCTCATAGGGGTGTTGTGAGGATTAGTAAATTAATGGCAAGTAGGAGCTGGAGGACAGGCCAATCATTTGTAAAGCAGTGTGTTGGCAATCCTGAGGGATGCTGGGCATCCTCCACCCCATTTGTTGAAACCAGTTGGAGTCGAGGGCACTCAGCACCTCAGTGGAGGCACTCAGCACCTTACTGAATGAGGCCTATATAAGTGCTGAGTATTATTGATGAAATTCTAACAGGTTTCTTTGACATCCATGAAAATACACAAATCTTCTTTTGTATCTTGGGCCAGTGGTAAGGTGCAATTTTTGGAAAGACTTTTGCTCTCTCCATTGTTGAGACCACACTCTGCATTCCTAACTGGCAGCAGAAAGGCTCCTTTAATACAAGATTACTGCGTGCAATGGTGTAGAAAAGCCAGAGGGTTGGTAGAAATGGTCATTTTCTCCCAGAAGAAAAGAGGAAAAAAATCAAAGAGAAAAAATCAACATGATGCATGAACAAGCAAGTAATAAAGAATGAAAGGCATTGGAGACTATTGAAACTAGTTTCAGTCCAGGAAGCATATTTTGACAGAAAATAATTTTATCCTGTGTAGCTGTATCAAGCTTTCTTCTTCTATAGGAATACAGGGGAGAATGGATTTTGTTTCCTTGGTGTCCTGCGTATGTCAAAGCAGCGAGATATTTGTGTTAGATGTAGTTTGTATATGTTTATTTAGATATAGAGATGTCTAAATCAACATATAATATATAATATAAAAATTAAGACTTACACATCTAGGTTTTTGGCACAGCACGTTATAGATAGGCGCTAGCTGGGAAGTTTGGGGCCATCAGGATTTTGATTCAGACCAATCTCTAATTGGAACATTAACACCTAATAAATTACCAATATCTTTTAAATACTTTTAAAACATTTCTCTGTTATTGAAATGAGTTGCATTGTATTTTAACATCATAGGGGCCAAAATCATCCCACTGTCAATTAAACCCAGGATGAATTTGGCCCAAACTCCCCTCCTGGAAAAACATAGTTGTGCTTGTATCTGGCCTATGTTAATGTATGTTATTGTTTCTCTTGTTCTCCTTTCTCCAGTACTTCCTACTGTTTGTTACACCCATTTGCTGTGTCTTCTCTTAAATTAGATTATAAGCTCCTCAGGGCAAGGACTGTCATACTCTGTATTTGTACATTTCCTAGCACAACCGGTTGCCCTCCTGATTTGAGCCTTTAGGCAAGATTGTAGTATAAATTGTTGGTTTTGTTTCTAAAAGAAACTTAACTCTGTTCTCTCCCCAGCCTTTTTGTCGCCTGCTTTAGGGATATTAAGTTTAATGATATCTTTAGTCTTATTCAGCATACTATTAATTCAAAGGGAGCGTAAGGACAACTGTTTTCCATATTTGAAAATATTAAATAACTTTTAATAAAAAAGTAATATTCTCTCAGGTGTAGAGTATGTTAGGTTTCATGTGATTGCAGGCTTTATTTGACAAAACAATTTCCTTAAATCAAAAGTGAATTGCCCACATATGCTGCCTCGTATACTCAGTACTCGGTGCAGCTCTAAAATGCATGGGATGCTCAAATGCTTCAAGTGTGAAGTGAAGATTTTGTGAAGTGAAAGTAAGATTTTGTGCAGCATGGGATAGTCTAGAGTGAGAGGAACAGGGGAATGTTTGATCGTTGAGCCTCTCTGTAAAGTCCTGATTCTATGCCCACTGACGTCAGAAGTGAGGTCCTCATTGATGTCAATGGTGCAGGATCAGGACATAAATTCTTTCAGATTTCACACAATTGAACACAGGAATTAAAAAAAAAAACCAGTTGCAGCATTTTGGCCAAGTTTGCATATCATAACTTATGTAACAGCAGGATGTAAAACTATGAAACTATCAGCTTGATTCTTATCTCATTTATATCAGTTTTATGCTGTTTTAACTCGATTGGCTTCAGTGGTGTTACTCTTGATTTATACCAGAAAGAATGTGATTATATTCAAGCATATGTATTTCATCTTTGTACATGTTCTTCCTTCCTGTAACAGATATACATGCCACATCTCACAATTTTGCAGAAGTTAGCATTGAAACAACTCAGTTGCTTGACTGGGCTTTTGAAACTTTTTGGAAAGTTTGCAAGCATGAAAGAAGAAATGCGATTTCACTGAAGATGGCAAGAAGAGACGCTCAGAGCATTTTCTACATGGCTGATGGATGTTGGTTTATGTATTTTCCTCTTATCCGCAGCCCAGATCCAGGAAGGTACTTAAACATGTATAACTTTAAAGGTATGAGTGGTCCCATTGAAGCCAACTACTTTTGTTTGTTTGTTGATTTATTTGTTTGTTAAAACTTTTTAACTCTTGAGTACTATAGTTGGGCCTGAGCTGCAGAGTTTATCTGAATTCCTCCAAAGAGAAACACAATGAAGTTATTTGGACTACTCAAGTGCTTAAAGTTATACATGGGCTTAAATACCTTTCTGAATCAAGGCCCTTAATGGGTCAATAAATGTTTTTGCTAGGTATTGATGCTGAAAGGCCATAATTCTAATTCTTTCATTTCATTCAAATAAAATAAAAACCCTAGTAAGCACAGAAAGACTTCATTTTCAAATACGATCGTAGATTTAAGTTAGTGTTTGTCTGCTAGCTCTGGTCTCTATTGACACTATCTCTGTTTCCTTTATGTTGCTTAAAATTATGTCTAACTGATGTAAAACAGCTGTTCTCTGACTTCTGCAACAAAACATTTCCTGAGCAACTGTCATTTACCTTGACACAGAATTGGGAGATCTGATATGATTGACTGATATAATCTTTTTAGTCTTACTTACCCAGCAGAGCTCTTTTTAAATGGTACCTTCTTAATACTTGTCTGAGAGCTAGATGTTTAACTAAAGCCTGGTAATAGCAACCTGGTTTTCATTTGTTTTCTGACAGATGATTCAGGAGAGCAGGTTTCTTATTGAAACAGCAGACACCGTTCATGACAAGATTGTTCAGTGTCAGAAAGCAGGTAACCTTGTTGTATTCTCTGTACACATTGTTGTAACTCTATACCTTGTTGTAACTCTATACAAATTTTTAAGGTGGTGGAAACAGCATGCCATAGTTTTTTTTTAGAGCAGAGTACAAAGGGGAGAAGCACCTTTGGCCTTCAATTAAATGCTCATTTTACAATTCAGTTACACCATTCCAACTTTTCTAATATGGACAAGGCCTTAGAGACAAGTTCTGCAAACACTCACTACTGAATGTAGTCTTTGCTTTCAGCTGGAATCTGATAAGTAGTCTTCAATAAAACTACATACTGCAGTAAACACTACTGTCTGTGATAAGTGTTTGCAGGAAGGGGCCTTTGGATTAGTAAACTACTGGGGCCAGAGCCATGCACACTCCTTAAATAAACAATATAATTAATGCCCTGTAATAAATTCCTTTAATTCCTCCATCTTTAATAGAGAAAAATTTCACAGAATGGTTTAACAATAACATTCTACTGATTTGTTCACCTAATATAAGAGCAGGGTGGAAATTGGTTTTTGCCTTTTGCCCCATGCTTGAAATCCAGGCTACTCTTTCCAGGCCTTGCCAGTAGAGTGACAATCATATCACTTTTCAGCACTCTTGTGGCTGGTCACCAGAATTGAGACTCAAAATTGACTGTGGTGCTTTGGTTATAGCCTATTTCAGCCATGTAGAACCACCAGTGAGACTGTTTTGTTTTTCAAATGCGTCCCTAACAAATGTTAATTTTTATTAACATCTTTAAATCCATATACATTTCATTATTTCCATAGAGCATAAAGAAAATCCTTCCCCCGTGTGAACTTTCTGAATTGTGGCTTCCATCAGATGGGCATGAGATTTGTTTATTTAAATATATATTTTAGTCAAAATCATCACTTGAGCTGGGTTGTCAAGCTGGGACAACCGTGAATGAAGGAGACTGCAGAAAATAATACTATTTCAAGTATCATAGAAATATACACACAGTAAAATCCTCAACAGGAAAGTCACAGGTGTGAAATGATGCTCTCTCACTTTCTGTAGTCTAGATCTGGAATAACTCTATTCATAGATTCATAGATTCTAGGACTGGAAGGGACCTCGAGAGGTCATCGAGTCCAGTCCCCTGCCCTCATGGCAGGACCAAATACTGCCTAGACCATCCCTGATATACATTTATCTAACCTACTCTTAAATATCTCCAGAGATGGAGATTCCACAACCTCCCTAGGCAGTTTATTCCAGTGTTTAACCACCCTGACAGTTAGGAACGTTTTTCTAATGTCCAACCTAAACCTCCCTTGCTGCAGTTTAAGCCCATTGCTTCTTGTTCTATCCTTAGAGGCTAAGATGAACAAGTTTTCTCCCTCCTCCTTATGACACCCTTTTAGATACCTGAAAATTGCTATCAGGTCCCCGTCAGTCTTCCCTTTTCCAAACTAAACAAACCCAATTCTTTCAGCCTTCCTTCATAGGTCATGTTCTCAAGACCTTTAATCATTCTTATTGCTCTTCTCTGGACCCTGTCCAATTGAAATAATCAGAAACAGAATGGGGCCCACAGACTTCAAAAATAGCCTTAAAATGAGTGGAAAATTAAGTGGAACTGAGCAGGTTTGTTCTGGAGTAATGTACTGTAGCTGCTCACAGCTAATATTTTTGCTGGAATGATCAGTTGTGATTTAGGAGTGGATTCTGCATTGACTACTCTACTACTTAGGATCCATCTCCCACTTTGTGCCTGTGTTTTACTCTGAATGAGGTTACCAGGGGCTACTCGTGCACATCAAAGAAAGAGTGTGGAAGTTAGTGATGAATTTATAATTGTGAACTCTGTGTGTAAAACAGGAGGGGTCAATCCCTTAGGGTATGTCCACACGACAATTAAAAATCCACGGCTGGCCCATGTCTGCTGATTCCGAATTGGGCTAAGGGGATGTTTAATTACAGTGTATATATTTGGACTCGGGTCCCAGAGCTTGGGCTCCAGCCCAAGCCAAAACATATACACTACAATTAAATAGCCCCTTAGCCTGAGTCCCAGGAGCCCAAATCAGCTGACATAGGCCAGCCATGTGAGTCTAACTGCAATATAGTCAGACCCTTATTTCCTACTGCATTTCACGGATCTGATAGTCCACTCTGCCCAAGTTCCCTTTTCACCGCTCCAGGGCAGCCTGTGCAATTCTAATTCCCATTCTACCCCCCCCCCCCATGTATGCATTACGATACAGTCTTTAATTACATGAGCAATACCATTTTTTCCACAGGACCCCCTGCCTCATTCAGTACACAGACTGGGTGGTGCTTACTGAATGAGCAGCTGTCCAGTATTTTGTTTTCTCCTCATTCAGTGTGTGGCCCCAGGCGTTATTTACTGCACACTGTTCAAACCCTGCTCTGAAGACAGAATTATTCAATTTCTTATGGGCGTTTCTGTGGCGCTCATGACTATAGCATCTGAATGCTTCACAAATATGAATTAATTTTCTAAACATCCTTGTGAGGTGAGGGGATCTTATGTCTGTTTTACAGCTGGGGAACTGAGGCATAGGCAGTTTAAGGCCAAAAGTATCCACTCATTTGGTGTCCAGTGTTAGAGGCCTGGCACCTGGTTTTTCAGAGTCCTTAGCACTATATAGCACTATATATATATATATATTCAGGGCACAGCTCCCATTGACTTCAGTTATAGCTATGAGTGCTCAGCATTTCTGCAAATCAGACTCCAGGGTCTCAAGTGAGACACCCAGTAAAATGAGAAATACAGTTAGTGGGCACCTGTGGAAAGTTTGGTTTCAGTGACTTGTCCAGCATCACACAGGAACTCTGTGGCACAGGTAGGGATAGAATCCAATTCTCAGGGCATCGTTCAACTGCCTTCACCATGAGACCATCCTTTGTCTTCCTGCAATTGCCTGATTCTTTCCTACGCACTTCCCAACGTCTGTAAGAAATGAAACATAAGTGCTACAGGCAAATCTCCTCCTACAAAATCCCAAATACACCCCCAGAGCAGGTCCATCCTATGCCCTGAATGAGGCAGCGTCCTGTGGAAAAATAGTGTATGGTCATATAATGATATAAAGACTATCATAATGCATACAAGAGGGCCAAATTAAGGTTGCATAGACACTTCCTAACTTCTGCGTGCTTGACTTTGCAACCGTAATGATGTTCTTTTAATAGAGGGGTTTTTGTTTTGTATGTTTAATTTCCTGAAGAGCAAACTAAACAAAAAAATTGTATCATTTGACACCCTGTTAGCACCTACATTGGTCATCAAATGGGACTTTTAGATCCAGTGCCCAGACCTCAGCTAGCTAACAGAGTAACTGATAGCAGTAATAGGTTGTAGTGCTCTATGTGGACCATCCCTAGCAAGGGATGAGACACATTGCCAGTGGGTTTCACAGATATGTGCTGACAGCAGAGGAATGGTGAGTCTCAGAAATCATGGTTTCCACTCCAGGCTCTGGATGGGAATATTCTCTAGTGGATACAGACTTTTCTGCCCATTCTGCCCAAATGTGACCCTTTCTGTCCTCTCCTCTCCAACTTGTACCCCCTCCTTTTCCCAGTGTGTGCCCCTGGCTCCCAGTCTCCTTGCCCAGCCAGGACCAGTCTCCTATAGTGTCATCTATAATCCTTCTTGGTGCTCTGCAAGGCCTTTTCAGTCATGGGGGAAGCATTTATCAGTCTTTTGGCAATGATGCTTCCTGTAGCTCAAGTCCATTCCAGGACTTTCTTGGGCTTTCGAAAGCCTTTTTTAATCTGCAGAAATAATTAATTAATTAGCCCCTCTTTGCACACTCTGCAAAGTTTTGTGTCATTCCTTGTTGGATGCTTCTTTGTTGTCAATTCAGAAGAGCTCAAGTTAGGGAATGACACCAAAATTGGAGATGTAGGAAACACACAGGAATACTAACCAAACAACCGCAAACTGAGCTTGATTTATTAGAGTAGTGAGGGCTGCAGGCATTATGGGGGATTTGGTATTAATGAAAGTAAAATTTCCTAGGAGAGGAAATTAACAACACAGGTACAAATTGAAGGGCTGTAACCAAGCAGCCAGACTCACTGTATGAAGGTGGGTTTGTTTTCATTTTGTCCCTTAACCCTTGCTTACACTCTGCAAATGTCACACAGAATGAAAATGCTTGAGAGCCACTGGCCTTCATGGCCCCGTTAAGAGGTTTTCCGTCTCTAACTTCCATGACTAAATACACATCTGAAGAGTGAAGTGTGTGCTTAGACTTTCTGAACTTTTATGGACAGCAATGGATCAGACAAATATCTACCACAGAAACTGGCAGTGAAATGTAACAGGATTCCAAAGGCTGTGGTTCAAAGTTTCTGTTCCACAGGCTGCAAGAATCGTATTCCGTGATAGGCAGTGTAGAGTTTATGAAATAATTTATCAGTATGAAGTGCTATGTTGTTTCTCTATGACTCCTATTAAGATTAATGAGAAGCTGTGAATCTAAATCCTGGTGCACTGTGCTAAACAGATATCTTTCATGTCTGTTGAGTTTCCTTCCGAGCCATGAACCTGTCTGTTGAAGACACAGACAATGGGGGAGGGAGACACAGAGACCAGTGATTGAGTTCTGCAGTGATATTGCCAGCAATGTAGAATAAAGGCAGATTCATTGGAGAAATGTGGGTTCATAACCTTGCTTCACACTGTCTACCAATGATTGTGACAGCACACAGCAAAATAAAGGAACAAATATGGAGCCCTAAAGGTGGAAGATGAGTATTAGAAGTAGAGGATTAAACAATCAACAGGACTATATTGTTTTAAATAGGTGGTAAAACTTCTTTTGTCAACTGGGCTTTAAAAAAATATTTTTTGCACCCAGTCCCCTGCAGTTGAAAGATGAGCATCGGGTTCTTGAGAGGCAGGGATGGGAGGAAATAAAATGAAAATTCAGGAAGTAACAGGTGTGGGGAGGTCTGGGGATCGTCAGTGAATGGTTTGAATAAAAATTAAATTGCAGTATAACTGAATCATGTACTAAATCATGTACCAATCCATGTTTTAGGCATGGAATTCCATGAAGAACTTCATAACCTTGGGGCAAAGGAAGGTTTGAAAGGAAGAAAACTAAGCAAAGCCATTGAAAGTTTTGCATGGAATATCACTGTGCTGAAGGTAAGAAGTAAAGATTGGATCGAAAGGGGCGTTATTGACTTGTACCTTCTATTAGCTGGAAAGGGCTACCATTGTAATGGTAGGAGCATACTAAAGAATGCTAAATCAGACTGAGAATAAGGAATTAATTATATTAAGCGATTAAAGGCCCAATCCTTAACTGTGTGTTAAGGGCAAATTCCTTGCTCAGACAATACTTTTACTAATGTCAGCAGAACTCTTACATGAGAGATGTGCAGGATTGGTTAAAATCTGTGGATACAGTAGTAACAATGGGTTCTTTTTTTCTGCTATCCCCATATTAACTGGTTAAAAGGAATGTTGGGAACATGTTTGGAAGAAACATTTTCGGTTTTTAGAGCCCACAGGTGAGACGGTCTCTTTAGCATAATGCAGAAGTTAAATCCAGGAAGTGAGTTTAGGAACTAAATGCCTAACATTGAGACCTGGGCAAATAACTGATTTTTCCAGTTTGTTTGCAGTTCCAAAAAATGGAAAAAAAAGGTGATTCAAGTAGAATCAAGTCTACTTTGGGTGTGTTTCAGAGCAGGGAATTGGACCTGCGTCTCCCATATGTCATGTGAATGACCTAGCTATTTGGCTAAAGGTTATAAGAGGGTAGCAATAGTACTACCACTTCCTCCTCCTCTGGCCATACTGTGAATGGCTGAAACTATTTGTATCCAGTTTGCAAATAGTTTTGAGTCGACCAAAACTACATTTTCATCGAATAAACTATTTGTTAGAAAAATTTCACAGAGCTCTAGTAATGACTACTACGTGGTAGGATTGAATATCACAATATAGGAATAAAGGGGTGGATAAAGCAACAAGGAAAATGGATTTGACCAGGCTGAATGGCAAAATAAATAAACAAATGTAAAATCTAGAGATGAATCCAAGACACAGAATTTGGATCTAATGATGGACTTGCCCAAAGCTTGAGGGTGTTTGGATCCAAGGGTTAGTTTGGGGCTTGTATCTATATGAATCTATAAAATCAGCCTGGAGACCATTGAAGGACTAGAACTACAGGAGGCTTGTATACCTCTGAATGAAGAAACAAAAAGAGTATAGAGGAGAGTGAAATCAGCATGATAAATTGATGGGCCTGCCCATGTTTCCTAGAACTATAAAAGCCCCCTGTCTTTTGAAAAGAAGAAATCCTAATCAAACACACTTACCAGCAAACTATGTCCGGTAAGACATTATTATTTATTTCTGGTAGCGCACATAGCGTACTCAGCACTTCCCAAGCAGAAAAAAAAGCACAGTTCATTAAATTGTGCACACCTCAGGCAAGGATAGACAAGCAGGAAACCGTGAATTACACTGTGTAAATTGGATGGTCAAAGTCATGGACTGACTATATCTTGGTAATATAAAGTTATGTTATGACAATGTTTTGTTTTAATGGGATTTATAAATAATTTCCAATTGCACCTCAAACTTGGAAGCAGGGATTTATCTGAACCTGAGTGAGAGGAGGCACGGTCCAGTGCTTACAGCACTACCTTGAGAGTTGGGTTCAATTCCCTGCTCTGCCACAGTCTCCAGG
Source organism: Chrysemys picta bellii (assembly GCF_011386835.1). NCBI lineage: Eukaryota > Metazoa > Chordata > Testudines > Emydidae > Chrysemys > Chrysemys picta. The sequence goes on from NC_088801.1 coordinate 56,561,506, forward strand.
TGAGGCCTTGGAGAAAACAAGTAAAGCATGTCTACGCTGACCTGCAGTTCAGACTGTGGGGGTGTGAATAGCAGTGTGTACCGCAGTGTGTACCACAGTTCTGCACCATGACTTCCCCATGTGGACACTGCAGGTGTGAACTAAAAAGTTCCAAGTTCGCATTAATGGATTCCTTATCAGACACTGCTATTCACACTCACATAGTTTGAAATGCGGGGCAGTGTAGACAAGCTCTTAGTCTTTCTGTGTCTCTGTGCTGCATCTGTAAAGTGGGGCTAATAGCACTTCCCTACCTCATGGGGTCTTGTGAGGATAAATACATTAAAATATTGTGAGGCATTACAGTAACTGGAGGCCATATAAGTACCAAAGATAGATATCTGAAACGAGTGTTTGGGTCAGGAGATTGATGAAAGTGAGTCTTTCCCCCTCTGTGGCAAAAGCCCAATCTCTCTATGATTTCATCCACTCATAAGACTTCAGTTACCATTTCTATGTTGACAAGTCACAAATGGTCAAGTAGAGATGGTAGCTGAGCTCTTGAGAGTGGATGAGATAATCCAGAGATGATTTTGAGACAATAAGAGGAGTTGGCCAAAGATGGAATCCTGTGGAATCACAACAGACATTGGGAGAGTGGAGGAGGAGGACTCTCATTTGTTCATCACCTTAAGCAAACACTTGTTGATGTTCAGATAAATTGCCACTCCACAACTACCATTCCCTAGCCTGTTCTGCACAAACTAAACTCTGTCCCCTCATGCCTTAAGAGATGCTCCCTCCCTCTGTTTCTGTTTAAATGGGGTATCAGAGGTAGTGGACTCTGAGAACCTGGCATGTCACACCCTGCTACTTTCATTCCAAAGTGGAGGAGCTGAAAGCAGTAAATGTCATTTTCTGCAGAGTTTCTTGTTACAGATGCGAGTGAGTGGCTAGCTTGAGAGTGCTAGCCAAAACTGCAGTAAGTGATACACTTCGACCCAGTGGAGAGAGGATACACATGTTCTTAAGAGAAACAGAGCAGAAAGTAGTGGTGGGAAAGGAGAGTTTGGGGAATTAGAAAGGGGGGAGGGGTCACTTCTGATGGGAATGGAAGGGTTAGGGTGGGGCTGGATGATGGGCGAGGTTCATTATACATTTTGGCCAGCCATAAAAAAGAGGCAAAGTGGGTAATGGGAGCATTATAGGCACAGTTAAGAGGACCCGCTATGAAACTAAAAGGCATCAAAGGGACTGAAAAGAAGGAACAGACATTTATATGAATAATAAGAATATCTTCAGTTGCATTAGATAGAAAAAATCTAGCAGGGATATAAACTCATGCTTCAGGGTGTGAGCCCAGCACAGACTGCTTGGATTTAAGAAAGGAACAGCTTTGGTGTGCATATTATTGTTTGTGTGTCCATTATGTGGGTTTTACTCCATCCTCTGAAGCAGTTGGCACAGGCCACTGATGGAGAGATTATGGGACTAGATAGACGGCTGTTCTGATCCAGGACAGCAGTTCCTGTGTTCCTATACACATTTGAACGTTTAGATGCTTATCAAAACTGAACCTTCAAACTTTTGAGGATCAGACAGGATTAATAAAGACAGATTTAGAGTATGAGAGAGAAATTCCCTACAAAATGTAATTGCTTTCCATATGCAGAAGCTGTTTTTCAAAGTAAGCTGGCTGGGGCACATGGTTTATTTTAAAAGGTACCAAAATCATTTAACTCAGGTTAGGGACTAATTGCCATGTTTCATTTTTTTTTAATGTCAAAGCTGCTTTTTCATTTCTGAAAGTGCAAACCATTTGGTAATGTGCTTAAAAGATGAACAGCGTAAATTGATCTGTAGCTTAGTATCCAGTGAGTGGGAGACACCTTTTTCATTCTGAGGTAGGACAGGTTCAGCAATGAAGTCATGTCCTGGAAGACTTGGCTATTTTCTGCTCTGCACCAGATGTCAAATTTCAGGCAGTCAATTGTCATTTTGATTTTTTTTCTGCTGAGCACTGGAAATCAGTGACCCTGCAAATAACAAACCTATTCATTCGTTACGGCTTGTGTCTTTTGTTCAGTACTGACTCATTTCTTCATGCCTCCATGCAAGCATCATTTAAGGGTCTATTTAGAAAGAGACCAGAAACCCTCCCCCGCCCAAATCAGCAGCCTCATCCATCTGTCTGTTCTTAATGGTGTTCCATAAAAAGATGTTTGATTAGATTCGAATATAATAATTTAAGAACTAAAAAATATTGTACAGTAGCTAACAAAAAATCAGAGTTTGTTTAAACTGGATGAGCTGATCTAGAGAATGTACGTTAAAACATCAGTGTAAGGATATTTCTTAGGATCTATCTGTTGTTAGGAGCAATGATATACTCAGCAATAGTCTGCTCTGTCTGGAGGTTTTCATGGATTCCCCATGGGCAGTAGCTGGTACTGTTGTATTCTTGTGTGTGTCAGACGATTAATAGCCTTTCCCTAGTGAGTTTGACTAGTGAGGTAAAGGCATATTGAATTAATGTATTTATTCATAAACACTTATTGAAATAGGTAAGTTTTGAATGCAAAGAGGCAAGGAGGGATGCATTAAGAAAAGCACCTTTAGCAAAATCATGAAATAGTTAGAGTTTAAGATTAATGTGTATTTTTATAAAAATTACCAGTGTGGGCATTCTTCTTGTTTAACAATGCCAGGGGTACTTCTAGGAGGTATTTAATAAGAATGACCAAAATAATCCAACATTTTCTTTCTTATTTTATATAAATTTAATTACATATTAATAATAATACCCTGTAGGAGGACAAACTATTTGCCATAACATAAAAGTGTGTGTAGAAATAGGTTATACAACTCAGTGGCAGCCTAATAAGTAGAGAGACAGCCTTATTTGCAACTTGTGTTGACATTCCCACAGAGGCTGCATCTTATCTGGTTTCATGTCATGCAAAATAATGTCAGACACATTATGTCAGAAATATTTAGATGGTGAATGTACATAAAATAAATAAGCGACAGATGTTCTTGCAGCTGAAGCACAGGAATGGTTGTCAGGTGTTCTGGTTTCTAATCCCAACTCTCTCACTATACTTCCTGTGTGACTTGGGGCAAAGCACTTAGCTTCTCTGTGCCTGTATTTCCCTTTCTGTACTTATTTGAGTTCCAACAAAATAAACAGGTAACAGCGAATTCTGTGATCAGAATTTCATTGAGTGTTCCAATGGCTACACAGATTAAACCACACTCACAAGACCCGCTTGGTGGAATTGTTAATTTTATCATAGCGGAAGTGGCGCCACCACTTTAGTTAAGATTCCTTAGTTTCCATTCTAACCCCCTTTTTTCAGGCGCTCATAACTTTTCTTCGGTATTTTTTGATGTTTGAGCCCTTCTCTAATGTCCACCCCTAATGTTCTCTGAATGGAGATTTTCATATGGCTTTGTGCTGCCTTCCCCAAAGTGCTGATGCTTCTCTCTCTCTTCTCAGACTTCCTCCATTGCTGCTGCAGTTCTCCCACAGTGCTAGACATTCCCCCCTCTGATTGTCCCACCCAGCCATTGCACACCTCTTCCTTTCCCAGGCTCCTTTGCTCCCTCTGCTCCTTCAGTCTGGTTCGCACCAGTTGGTCTGTCTCCATTTTACTGCTTCCTCTTCCCTTCATACGGTTGCTGTCTCTCCAGGGGCCTCTTTTTCACTTTGAAGTAGCCCCCTCTCCTTTTGCTCCCACTGCATCCTCTGATGTACTGCCCCAGTAGCTCTCCAGTGGATGCTGTGGGTGCTTCAGTGACACTGATTGGGTGAATCTCAGAATTAATAGTCGAGTTGTCACACCTTTGAATTTTGAGACTGGTTTAAAAAATAAGGGCTGTAGTGTGTGTTCTAGACAAAGTTTGATTACTTTTCTGATACAGCCTGCTCTACAGAAAACACCACAAACTGTGGCTCTGTACTCCTTACTCAGACAAAAATAGCACAGATTTTAGTGAGATTTTTACCCTGGTAAGAGTTGCAGGATCATGCCCACTATTCACAGGGATTGTTAATTCATCCAAGCAAAGCTTGAAGTTGTTTGTCCTGGTCCAAATGAATTTCTAGTGTAACTCTGTTGAAGTTAACAATTATACCTGGGATATATTTGTCTCCCTCTACCTTCGTACTTTATTAGGGTATCTGTTCCTCTGTTGATGAATGTCATATGAAGCCTATTAACAGCAATGTCAAATACTTGCCTGCTTATTGATGATTAAATAGCCAAGTATTTTGTATATCCAAATACTGACTTATTTTGTAAATGAAACATTCTGAATATGAAGATAGTGGCATTTACGTTTTTTTATCCAGAAGAAAAACCAAATTATTTTAAACCAAGCTGTGCACTAAACTGTTTTCAATTTTCATAGACTCATGCTGCCACCCGCCTTAATATGTTACTGCTGCTGCCAAAAGATTATGCTGTCCTATTCAGGTTTCCAAATATTAATTTGTGTGTCTCTCCCCCATACTCCGGGTTTATATATTTGTCAAAGCAGGGACTGGTATGTTGGATGGTTAGATTTCAGGGACCATTTCATCAGCTACCCATCAGTGAATCTGCAAATTAGCCTGTATTTAAACGATTAGACATATTAAAGAGAGAGATTATTGAAGACAGAAGGCATAGAACTATTAACTTGCAAATGCAATTCATTCTCAGTGAGAGCGCAATCCATGATGTCATCTCGACAGACGCACACACGCACGCATCGTATCTGCAGCTTTCCCGTTGTGTCTCAGAAATCTGCTCAGTCTGTACCTGGTTCACATTTTTGTGATGTGAGCATCGGAGAAGGAGGGAAGCTTTTATGATGCGGAATAATTAACATCAGCTTCTGGGGAAAGTATTTTTAATGTCATTAAATAGTGCTCAAATGGCTAGAGAATGTTGCCAAGAATTACCTTTCTCTTAATTATACTCTTGTCATTTGTGACAGCAGAGCCCTGAGTAATCTGCCTTCTATTGCTTGCAAGGACAGCAGTGTCCAGCTTTCTGCCTTTGGTGACAGAAGCCAGCTGTGCAGTCCCAGGCTACTTGCAGAGATAAAAGCTAGGTTTTTGCAATGAATATGGAACCACAGACAGCCATGTACTTCCTTTTCCTTCATTCAAACTAAACTAAATCTAGCCTCTGTCTGAGGTATAACTTTTCTTTCAGAAAAAAGAGGCATATCTGACAATGATTACTGAATAATTCAGAAGCAGCTGGATCCTAATGAATAGCTGTATCACACAGCCTGGGAGTCTCCACTGATCTCCATGAAGCAATAGGGGCCGTTCATATCCTTATTCCAAGTTCTATAATATGCAGAGTGGACGTTTTTAATGGACATTTTGCATTATAGTAAAACCATCTTACTCTGAATTAAGATTTATTTTACAACAATTGTCTAGGATTTATTGGATGAGGCAAAAATAGAAATATGTTGGGCGTTATTCTAACAAGATTTTCTTTTTGCATTGATTTCCATTTAACGTCTTATTCCCACTGATAGGCAGGAAGCCTGGCTATGCTGCTTGGCATGCTACTGAGAGATCAATGGAAAGAAGCAGAGCATACTGCCAGGACATCTGGTATATTGAAGCAAGATTGCAAGAATAACTTCTACCATAGGTTACCCCTTGTAACCCCATTGTTGCCAAGGCATTTAGGTGACATCTTACAGTATCTAGATCTTAAGTAAGAACTCCAGCCATTTGATGAGCAACACTAAAGTTGCTTTTTTCCATAATACCAGTATATCTTTACCCTCTCACTCATTTATCCTTTTTCTCCATCCTCAAAGTACTTGTGCATCCTCTGTCCTGCCCTTTTCTGTCATCTTCTTTTGCTTGCCTTAAACATGTCCTTCCTGTGGAGATTTGCAGAGCTGCTACCTGGAGTTCCGTTCATGCTTTCATTAAGCATTATGCTTTGGATTTGGCTCTAGGACAGATGTTGAATTTGGTGGAGCTGTGCTGCGGTCTCTCTTCAGTTAGGATTCTGTCCCCACCTGCACATTATTTTCAGCACTGCTTATCAATCTGTCCTGTAAGTGGGAATATGCAGAGCCACTTGAAGAGATGGAAGTTACTTAGTTGTAACTGGGGTTCTTCGAGATGGCTCTGCATATTCACACTCCTCACCCATCTTCCCTCTTTGTCAGAGTCCTAGTTGCTTATTGTTCTCTGGCATTGTGGTGGAAGGAACTGAAATATTAGGGGATGCTCCATCCCTTATGTTGTCTGGCTTCAGGACGTTTGGAGACACCGAAAGAGGGGCCGGGGGCAATGAACATAGCTGGGAGAAGGTTCTACCCCTACTGTAAAGCACCACAAGGTAGCACCATACCTGTAAGTTTGTGAATATGCAGAACCATCTTAAAGAACTCTAGTTACAAGTACCCAGCCTTCATTTACACACACGCACAGGGATTTTAATGAGTGTATGTTGTAAATCTACAATAACAAATGTTACTACATTAATGGAGTCCGATTGTATTCTCTAAAGTACACTGCTTTCTGTTGATTAGCTTTGTGAAGGCCTCCACAAGCTCTCCCTTTCTGTTGTTGACAGCATTAAGCTTTGCACGTCTCCTATTTTTAGCTTTGTACAAGAGCGCTCCTGCAGGATTCTATTTACTTAAAAGACACTTTTCTCTATAGACTTGGAGTCAATGTATCTAGGTATGGAAAGTTCTCAAGTTACTTTAACAATATATTTCAGGGTAATATTGTTGTCCCAGTCTTTCCAAGGTACTAGTAAATCAACTGGAATATCCTATATCTCCTGGCTGCCAGCCATTCTACAGGAAAGTTGCTCCAGGAAGGATGTAGTAAGTATTCTCAAACAAGCAGGATAGTGTCAATCTAAGTATCCTCTTAATGTGAGATCTTAAAGCCAAGTGGTATTTTATACAATGTCTCCATTTTTTTTAGCCAAGGAAATTTTCAAGACATGAATTAGATTGGGAGTAAATTAAATTTTCACATGTATTTAAAATATGTATGAAGAACTTCATCTGATCTTATATCTGCATGTACAGAGTGTTGAAAAGAGGAACAATTTATGTTTGCTCGGCAGACAACAGCTGCACACATTCAAATCTATTGCAACATAATGATATTTTAATATTCCAAAAGGATATCTTAGGTCATATGTGGCTGAGGCCTGAGGTCACAAAAATAAGACATAGTTTGAGCAAAAGAGGAGATTTTATCCCTTATTAATCAGTTGTTCACATATTTGTCTGAAACTGGAGCATGTTTCAGTGACTAGCTGGAAGTGATTTTGCATACACAGGAGTTCAGATAGAAAATGCAGCTCTCAAACAATGGGCCAAATTCAGCTCTTGGGTAACGGGGTGCATTTCCACTGACCTTCAGTGGAATAATAGTGGTTATTCTAAACATTATTCACTTCTATGGATCTGACACCTCCTGGGCTCCCCTGCTGGCCAGGGGATGCTCTGCAGCACCCTGCCTGAGTTTTCCCGTGATATAACCCAAGGACTTAATGCAAATTCTCCTCTCTCAATAACACCCCTTCCTAAGGCTGATTTATTATTAAACCCTTGTCCAAATGCTCCCTAGCAAAAGTCCCCATATGAATCCATTTATAACCCCCAATGCAAATAGTCGTTAAGATTTCCTGACAGCTTGTCCCTCAATGCCCCACATACCCCACACTGGCACCTTCGGCCATGCCTGGACTCTCTGTCAGTCCTCTTCTGTCCCTCAGGCCCTGGACAGCTATCCCAGGCCTTCCAGCTGGAGTGCAACCTGGCTCTTCCCCATTAGATCCCCCCACCCCCAGCTTCTCTGCTGGGAGCATCCTTGCCAGGGAAGCAGCCCTCACTGCCCCCAGCCCTCTCATGGTTCCTCTGGGTCCAACTCTCTGGCCCTGGAGATGTCAGCTGGTAAGTTCCTCAGTTGCTCTCCTGCTTTCAGCCCTCTCCTAGGAACTACATACAGTCTCCAGCAGCTCTCATCTTCCACTTCTCTTTTCCTCCCAGGCAACCCTGGCTCACTGATTCTCTCTTCCCTTAGGGCCCCAGTGTCCTCTTTTAAGGTGCCCTCAATTGGCCAAATGGGAGTGTACTGATAAGGCACAGGTGCTCCTGCCTTTTAAAGGGCCAGTTTCACCCTGTGGCAGACTCCATCCTTTAGTGTAAATGACAATTTTTTTAGCCTCAGTTCCATGATTCTATTTTTTTATGTAAATAATTTTCAACAACCTAAGCGAAGAGCCACCAAATGTGTGTGGAATGTTGGTAATTGAGGGACTAAAAAGGGAGACGTTTGAGAACTAGGGGACAATGAACAGAGGGTGGCATATTGTGAAATGCCATTCAATGAAGTGAAAAACATTCTCTCAGCCTGGTTTCTTTGACTGAGCTAAGCCAGAGCTGTTTAGAAGTCTAATGATGTGCCTTTCCTTTTGGGTGCTAAGCCACATTAAAAAAGTTAGTGATGATAGATCTGATATTACAATATATATTGGCCAGGTATGTAGTAATGCAGCATATATGTAGCATATATGATAAGTCATGAATAGATTGAGAAATGGGGAACAGATATACTACATATGGTATTTTTTGTTTCACAAGTACCTGGTAAAATTAACTAGATAGCTACATTCAGTATAAAACTACTTTGCAAAAAGCCTCTTCACATGAGGCCATCTTTAGTATCAAGGTGTTGAGCATGTCAGATTATTTTGGTGTTGATCTGTTGTAAGTAGAGACCAATTTTAGTATCAGATCACAAATGAACAGTCGAGATTTTCAAACAGCACCAGCCTGCTTAAACAGATGTCTAATTGTATAGCTTTAAAAACCAAGAAAACACATAGGGGTTAACAAATCATTGGCAAAACTATCCTATCCATTTTAAAAGTTAACATCAAAATATACATTAAACACTAGTAGTCATTATGGGCTAGCAGCTCCCGTTTTGGCCATTCTGGTGCATATTTGGATGGAAGAACCCCAAGAAAAACCAGGGTGCTGCACGAAGCGATGTAAGATTCAGTGGGCAGAACTCTGAGTTTGTAGTGAACCATTGTCTCAGCATGATGCTGCAGGATTGCCTGGGATGCTCTGGTTTTGGATGAAAAGAATACCTGAACTGCTGAGAACCCACGACCAGTAAAACTCCAATGGAATGCTTTACAAGAGTAGCTCAGGTGCCCTTGCTAAATTCCTACTGGCTAATTACAGTTTGCCTATCTAAAAATCCCCCCCCCCAAATTTTGTAACCCCAGACCTGGGTGTGGCTACAGTCTTCTCCCTTTTCTTCTCAGGGTTATGAGTCCTGCATTCACCTATCATGGCTCCTGGTGCCTTCGCCCAAGGAAAACTGTCCTAGTGCAGAGATCAGAAAGGGCTTATCCCTTGGGAAAATATTTAACACATATCACATACAGCGGTGTGTCAGAGCACATAGAAATAAAATATCTGTCACAATTTCTAGGGTAATAAAATAGTAACCGGGGCTTTATTAGGCATGAGGAACTCAGGATAGGGGACAATGGAAAAGGGGATTAGGATAATAAAAGACCAAAATAACAGTACATAAACTCTGCCCCTGGGAAATGTACAGCCAGTATAATCCACCCTGTGCTCCCTCCCAGCACCTGCCTAGGCAAATAGTGAGTTTAGGGTCAGTCTTTGATGGGCGGTGCAGCGCTGAAGACATTGGCCAGCTTAAAACAAAATAAACAAATGGGTATTCTTACAAAATATCCATGCCAGACAGAGATTCTCCAAAACTTTTCATATCCTGGTTGAAGCTAATAAGAGCTCCCTGTTGACATGAATCAGCAACAGCTACTCTGTAATTTTATGCCGGATTCCCATAGCAGAGCTCAGGATACTGGAACCCTGTAACATACTTCTCTTCTCCTTTCCTCAAAGAGACACCCAAAGTGTGCCCTCCTGTTTCCCTCTTCTGTGTATTATACTCACCACCCACAATCCATTATTCCATGTTGCTCCCCTGATTTCCTTGCTGCTTCTCCATGACATTTCTCCTATAGGCCCAATAGACAATTCCTTAGTTCTAGGTTGTAGCTACAGAGAGAGAGAGAGAGAGAGAGAGAGGTGTCTTGTGGTTAAGGCAGCGGGCTGGGACTCAGGGGTGGTCTTGCTGCTGGCTATGTTCCAGGTAGTCCTACATTTGTTGCACAGTCTTTTCCAGGGTGACAATGGGTGCTGATGAACCCAGCTCGTTCTCCAGTGCTGTGTTGACTCTGCAGCAGTAACATGTCTATGGGTTTGTCTATATTACCCGATCGATCCAGCGGGGGTTGATTTATTGCATCTAGTCCAGACGTGATAAATTGACCACTGAGCACTCTCCCATCGACTTCTGTACTCCACCGGAACAAGAAGTGTAGGCAGAGTCGATGCCGGAGTGTCAGCCGTTGACTTACCACAGTGAAGATGCAACGGTAAGTAGATCTAAGTACATCACTTCAGCTACATTATTCACGCAGCTGAAGTTGCATAACTTACATAGATTCCCCTCCCCCTCCCCCCCCCCCCATGTAGACCAGGCCTAAAAAGTACTAAGAGTTTATCTGACAAGTCAGCAGATATGTTCTGAGTACATAGAGGGAGTAGAGCTATTGAGTAAAAAGATGCGTGTTTGTCAGAGTAGAACTGCACTTGAAAATTGGTAGGGGTAGGAAGAAAAAATGAGGAGAGAATGGAATAATGTATAATGGAATAATGGTTCCCTGATAGAAGAGAATTTCCTGAGTATAAAAACTAGGTCATTATCATTTTTCTATCTCTAGTCTGGAAGAGATTATGAATATACTAACTGTATGTGTCAGAAGAACGTCAGCAGCTTCTGTCACAACTCTCTCTCTTAAAATAGTGACATTTCATCTGGGACATTGACATCAAAGACTCTTTTACACCTGCAGTGTATTAATTAAAGGAAGCTTGGACGTGTGGGAGTCGGGAATTTTATTTGTGCTGATCTGGCAGCTACTATCGCATCCAGATGAGTTTAAAGGGTTGTAATGATGGTACAAGATTCAGCAAAATCTTGCTTTGATCTGTCAATAGATGTATTGATATATAGAAAAGGGAAAAGAGCAACTTCCTGTATGGATTCTTCAAGATTTCACCACAAACCTCATTGAGCTAAAATCCTGGCCCTAATGCACAGCCTAAGCAACCAGGGTATGTTTTTGAGAGGAAGGAATCATCTGCTTTGACTTCCCTCCGAGCCTGTGGATTGGCAGAAGCGTTGTACCACAGCCCCTACTCCAACCTGAGATCTGGAAGATCCTTGATGCAGTTTGCACTTTCCCTGTCATGTGAGTGGGAATGACTGATAGATATGCATAGCAGTGTGTCCACTAGCCCCAAAAGGCTGCTGTCCAGCACACAGGGAGACCCCATGAAGCAAGGCTCCATTAGCATGCAGTGTAGGTGTGCTTCTGATACTCAACAGACCTCCTCCAGCCTCTATTGCAAGAGGGCCATTGTGTCAGGCGGGAGCTGGATTTATCCCAAAGTGTGCCATGTAAATGGGGGTTTAGATTGTTGTCATTTGGTTTTTTTCATGTTTAAACTACATAAAAATAGAATGATTGTTCTTGCCTTCCAGCAAGGCAAAGATCCTTTTGGTTTCTCTAGGACAGACTTATCATGCAGCGTTATCTTTATAGTTTATCTATTCAGGAATTGATTGTTGGTTATAAAATTCCTATTGTCCCTTTATACAGCAGTTGTTAAATAGCTGAAGAGCTTAACAGTGTAGAACTAATATTCTAGGTCCCCCAGTTTTGGGTACGACTGAGCGGTGCCTGATGTGTGAGATTCAGGTGGGGGCAAAGGTGGCTTCTCTGAATCTGGGGCTAGCCAATTCCAGTTCACCCCCCAGCACAAGATAGGGCCACCTTTGGGGTTCTCTAAGGTATACAGGTACAGTATAGTATAGCTATACTAGCAAACCTTCCTGGTGTAGGCGCAGTTTATACCAGCAAAAACACTTTTATGGGAGTGAGATTTTCTTTGTTTTACATTGTCTACGCTAGGGCTTTTGCCAGTATAAAATGTCATAAAATAATCACACCCCAAATGGCATTACCATACAAGCAAATGTTTTAAATTATGCTTCCAGGGGATTGCTGGAGTACAGCAATGCCCTGATCAGACCCTTTCCTCTTGGAAATGGCTCATGTGCTCGGTGCAACCCCGGGCTCAGGTATCCAAACAAAGCACCTTTCACCAAACTGTTGGACTGCCCTCTCCTTTTGGGTTCATGCTACTGAAACATTCAAGAGGTCTTGGTGTACTACAGTACTCCCAGGGACCTCATTGGGGTGTTAATTACACATCGGTATCCTCTGCATTTATTTAACTTACAAAAACTCTCTTGTAAAATGTAATTGGTTGCATACCCAGAAACTTCATATTAAGCTGTTACCAGTCTGAAACTGTTGGTTGAGGTCTTCAGTGGTGTCTGAATGGAAGCTCTGCTGCCTGTCAGAAAGTTTGTTCTCTTAAAAATTATCTTTGTTGCACATTTTCTGCTGATTACAACCACTCTTCCCATTGTCAGCACATAATCATAGAATCATAGGACTGGAAGGGACCTCGAGAGGTCATCTAGTCCCCTGCACTGATGGCAGGACTAAGTATTATCTAGAGCATCCCTGACAGGTGTTTGTCTAACCTGCTCTTAAAAACCTCCTACGATGGAGATTCCTCAACCTCCCTGTACAGTTTAATGTACAGTTGAAGAGCTCTTATAAATTATGTAAGGCTAACTGCCCCTCCTTTGTTATGCAAGTACTCTGTCAATGCCTACAAAATAAAGTGCTCCCTGAGGGTGGGAAACAAGTGTTCATTAATTGGATTCAGTTCCATGAAGGAACAAGCCCTGCAGATCAAAAAAATGACAGAAACTGATGTAGCTCAATGGAAAGCTCACAAGTTTCTCACCTGAGAGATGTAGTGCTGAAAAAACCCCACTGGTTGCCTAAAATAAATAGTGTTTGATATCTCATTGCATGAGAGTCTCTAGTACCTCCAACCCTGTTTCCAAAGCATCACATGCCGCTCCAGTTAAAAATAGGACTAATGTGACTAGTATGTATCTAACCAACCTGGCATTTATAACATGCTTATCATCCATTTATCTAAGTGTTTCCACATTGAAAATGTAGAGGCTAGTGCCTAAAATTCACCACAAATTATCCAGGTAGTTGTCTGTTAAGTTTGTATTTTCTGAAAGTATAACAGTTCTATTTCACTGACAGTAAGAATCCATTTTTTAATTTTGTACTTATTATTCGTATTCCAGTATCACCTACAGGTTCCACAGGAGACCCATTGTGCTAGGTGTTATATAAACACACCGTAATAGACAGTTCATGCCTTGAAGACAGACAAGAGCAGGGGTATTATTGTCCCCATTGTATCATCTCCAGCTAAGGCACAGAGGGCCAAAACTCACTGACAATAGCAATATGAGTGACTTAGCCAAGGTCACACAGGAAGTCTGTGGCAGAGCTGGGAATTAAATCCGGATCTCCTGAGTCCCAGCCCACTGCCTTAACCACAAGACCTCTCTCTCTCTCTGTCTATTTCTGGAAATCAATGCATGCCAAATCACTATCAGTAAGAAGTTGAATAGAGACATTTCCAGCAGAATTTGAGGGTTTTTTTCACATTTCAACATGAATATGGATTAATGAATTCTGAACTTTTCACTCAAAAAGGGGCTGATTCAGAGAAAAAAGTGGCTTCCAAATTAGAAGCTAAAAATCTGAATTTTTGACAGTTTTCTATTCTATTATTCTATTGGGGGAATCTGTTACACTGAATTTCATCAGTGTGAAAAACTGAAGGGCAGGACAATACACAAAATGGCAAAAGTTGCAAAAAAAAATCTCCAGTTTTATAGAGAGGTAGGTGGTATAACTGCTATTGAAAGAACAGACAAACTTCTAGGCTAGAGAGGAGATGTCAAGGCATAGAGAAAAGGCCTAGCGCCTCACAACGCACACCCTTCTCATAGCTTATTTCTATACTACTCTGAGCATAAGTATTAGGAGCCCTGATTTTGCATCCAAGAGCCATTTGCTTTGACCTTGGCCATTTCACTTTACCTCTCCTGGCTCCTGTCTGTAAAGTGGGGTAACAATGCTCACCCACATTTGTAAAGTGCTTTGAGATCTGTGGATGGAAAAAAAATGATGTTTAACTGATTGGTAATATTTATGTATTTAAATAGTAATGAGTGACCAACCATTGTGCCTCTGTAGTAAACACTTGCTCATGCCATATGTGACTGGCAGCATCATGGATTCCCCAGGTAAGATTTAGGAAGAGAACTAGTTTGCTGTGTGAAAAGGAGATCCTCATACTGCTTTAAAAAAGCTCTGAATGTTCCACAACAAGCCGGGTTTTATTTTACATTTGCTGTCCCTGTGCCACCCATTACATTGGCAGCTCCTGTAAGCCCTAAAGATGGGAGGTGTTCAGGAAAATTTGTACAGGAGTTGTCAGAGTAGCTAACTGGATCAAAATATTTCACTTCTCTGTTTGAAGTATGCTTTACAGTAAAAACAATTAAGCAGTGGCAGGAAACTCCACTTGTAGCCTTGACAACTACTGTTTTCCTTAAACTAGGTCAAGTGAAATAAGGTACATGAAGGTGAATATACATGAGCCCCGGGTTCTTTCTTTTCCAAATGGGTCATTTTTCAGGATGAGTATTTTGGCAGAAAAGACGTCTATACAAAGATACATTATCTATTGACCTGGCAGCATCCATTTATTTTTAGACCACCAAAAAAAAAAAAAAAAGTGGTATTGCTTACGTCAAATATGGTGTGTATGAAAGAGTCAAGCGAGAGCAGAACTAAAAGGCACAAGCAATGAGGATCATAGAAATGGATGAAACAGGGCTGTACAGTAGTCTGTTCTCTTCTTGAATTTTCAATTATATATATACCCAAAGTGGGTATAAGTCCCACTTTGACAAGCGGAACTGATGTGATTCGCTCCAAATTAACAGAACAGAGGAAAACTGTGTTTAACTGCCCTGAATGTTCTCACTTTACATTGTCTTATATGCTATATTTTGAACATGTGATATGGTGTTGTGCCTGATACTGTATTGTACTAGCAAATGAGAAAGACACAAACCAAAAAAATACATGCAGTCCCACAGACAGTTGCAGTCTCCTTTGTGAGGACTTTGAAGTATTTATAGTCTGAGATCCAATTCATATCGTAGTTAAAGGGGTACAAACCCAGAAGGACTCCACTGACCTCAAAAAGGAGTAGATAACAAAGTCTTCTTTTTTTTCTTTCTTCTTATAGAAATGTCTAGGGGGGGGCAGGGAAAGATCCTTTAAAATCTGCCATTACTTTGTCTAAAGAACAGTGTTTCACATGCATGACATTGTATACTTTTAGTCCATATTAGGTCACATAATTCTGTTCCTTACTAAAGACATTGATCAAAATTCAGACCTGGCGTATATGGTACGACACCATTGAGCTCAGGAGTTCACTTACGTCAGCCCTGGATTTGGACTTTTAACGAGTGGTGGAAAGAGCACAAGTTCTCCCACACCCACAAATTACTGTTAAGGGTTATTACCAAGGCCCTGTGTATTCTGAAGCAAGATTGAACTGAATTCTGCTGCAAAGCCCCCATTTTTTTATGGCAATCTGTTGTGACGGATTGGAAATTTGACTTAGTTTATATTACGGTTTTATTGAACTCAATAGGAAGCGAGTAATACAATCAATAAAGGAACTCCTTGGGTCGCGTTTATTTTTGTGTTATATTCAGTTAGTTACTTTGTCCCATATTTTCAGTTTTCATTGTGAGTTCTCATCTTCTGTCATGCCTACTTTTGACCCTCCTAATTTTTCTTCTTACCTCACTGTTTCCTTTCAGTTTCTCCCTCCCTAATGGTCAACAAGCCTCTTCTACAAATAATCTGACCTCTGGGGAAGGAAAGTGATCAGAGAAAAGTGCTCAATTCTGTTCCCATTGAGGTCATTGGCAAAACTCCCATTGAAGTCAGTGGGAACAGAATTTGACCTGAGGAAAGGAAATGATCCAAAGGCATTTATTCAAACGTCTTTTCAAAACAGTTGCCCTTCCAGCAGTTTGATGGCTTTACTTTCTTTTCCCCTTCTCCTTCATGTAAATTTTGGAGTTTTCTGCTTCAGCTGAAGGGAATACGAAGCTGAGGTCACACTTTTCTTGCTAGAAACAATTTGAAAATTGAGCAGGGGAGCAGTTAAATCGGAGGGATTATAGTGCCAAAGAAGGGAGATTTGAAAACTCTTTGCAGTGTAAATAGTAGTTCTGCAGACTTTTGCACTCTAATTAGTTGGTGATGGCTGTCAGCCAATCAGAGTACAAGGATTTGCAGACTGTATGGTTATTCAGCAATAACTCTGCAGTAATTATGCAAACCAGACACCCGGACCTAGTCAGTGTATAGGGAACTGTACATCTGAACAAGCACTGTATGAGTATGCTCCATTACTCTGGCTGAAATAATTGCACTTCAGTATAATTAGGTTTTTCACTTAACACTAAAATGTAAGCACAGCTACACATATATATTTTAACCATTGCTCTAAGTAGGAATTAAGTCTTTATTTGCATGACTGTAACTTTGCATAGTCTATTCCATACAGCTAACATTCAGTAAGAACATCCATAATTTTGTGCAATTAAAGTTAGACAGATCCACTTACCGGTTATAAACTCCACTGTGTGTTTTCCCTAGCAAGTGTTCCCACCCCATATTAGGGATGTATCCAAGCATATTACGGAGACTAAATAGGCATCTGTTGCAATGTGGCAAAACTCCAGTTGACCTCAACTGGTGTAGAATCAGGTCCTAGATCTGAATAATGCATCATTAAGAATCTGATCCTGTTGCCATTAAATCAATAGGAACTTAGTCATTGACTTTAGTGGGAGCAAGATACTGCCCAAATACACCTCTACCCCGATATAACGCGACCCGATATACACGAATTCGGATATAACGCGGTGGTAAAGCAGTGCTCCGGGGGGGGGGGGGGGGGGGGGGGGGGGGGCTGCGCACTCCGGTGGATCAAAGCAAGTTCGATATAACGCGGTTTCACCTATAACACGGTAAGATTTTTTGGCTCCCGAGGACAGCATTATATCGAGGTAGAGGTGTAACACACATATGTGAGTTAGAGTCCTGAGTTGATTAAGTTAACAATGTGGTGTGCAGTCTGACTTGTTATAAACAAAGAGCCAAAGAGTTCAGTGTAGGGACCTTTAAAGACTCCAAAGTCACCTATTTTTTTCAGGAATTTTTTTTTTAGCTACAATACTATCAAATGCATATTTGTCTTCTCCTGCATCAGGACTTTTGCTCAGAGAGGCAGAGTGCAAGTATATTGAAAATTACATCCTTTCTGCCTGATTTTCCTCTCACTTACTATGGTTTTACATTGTTTTAACCCCATTGATTTGAATGGAGTTATTCCTGATTTGCACTTGGGTAGGTGAGAGAATCAGTCCTTATCACTTCATATGAGCTGAACTCGCCTCCAGCCACATAGTTTTAAGTTATACTGCACATCAGTATATTAATAATAAAAAGTCCCTCAGTTTCTGCAGTGATCTGAGGTTTCTTTGGTACCAGTTGGGGCACTGGTGGTCTCCAGCCACACCTTCTCTGTTTCAGACTTTTCACTACAGGATAGCCAGACTTCCAGCTTGGAAGGGCTAACAGAGATAGCCCAAAGATACCTTTGTGCTTGCAAACTGTCCACTACTGTAGGCCTAATACCCATCTCTCTCTCTGTCTCTCAAACACCTCACCCCCACAGCATATTGAAAACATCAAATTAATGCTGTTGTTTCAGAAAGTTCCTGCTCTAGCACTTACATATGGTAGATGTTCACGTTCATTGCTCTTGACAGTCTGAGATGAGGTAATTTAATTTAAACACCCAGATGAAAGAGAAACGAGATTTTTTTTTAAAAAAGCCAATTCTTGTTATACCAAAAAAAAAGAAGAAGAAGAAAAAGCTGCATGAGAGAGAGCGAGCAGTTTAGGAGCTGTGTAGTGCCATTGATTTATAAGAACTCCCCACCGATTTCTGTAGAGCTCTACTTTAAAATCAATGGTGCACTACTACAGCATGAGATTTGTCATTTATTTTTACCTTTTAGTCTTTCAGGAAAACACTTTGCATTAATTAAAGAGGTTTAAATCAGATCTCTAAGGTTCTGTGCTTTGTTTTCTCCCGGGTAATGACAATCAGTTTGGTTTCTCTTTCTGAACTCCTCCTCTGTCCAACTATGCGTGAGCACGCACGCATGCACACTCTTAGTGTTAGGGGAGGCAAATAATGAATTATGGAACCAAGTGTCTGTATTTAAAAACAATAACAACAAAGCAATTAAAAAAAAAAAAACTACAACAAAAAACCAGCATGGAACACACATGTTTATGCAGCCACCGTCTCTTTTTGACCGGGGGATGAAAGGAATCCCCAAAGACTGTTGTTCTGAGGTACCTTAAGACGCCACTCTCAGGTGGAGTGCCTGCACACAAATAAGAAAAGGTGAAAAACAAAAAACCCCTCCGTCTGTCAATTAATCGCAGTTCTCTTACGTGATTAACTCAAAAAAATTAATCCCGATTTAAAAAATTAATCCCGATTAATCTCAGTTTTAATCACACTGTGATGTTTTTCTACATTTTCAAATATATTGATTTCAGTTACAACAGAGAATACAAAGTGTACACTGCTCACTTGATAATATTTTATTACAAATACTTGCACTGTAAAAATGATAAAAGAAATAGTATTTTTCAATTCACCTCATACAAATTCTGCAGTGCAATCTCTCTATCATGAAATTGCAGCTTACAAATATAGATTTTTTTTGTTACATAACTGTACTCAAAAACAAAATAATGTAAAACTTTAGAACCTACAAGACCACTCATTCCTACTTCTTGTTCAGCCAATCACTAAGAAGAACAAGTTTGTTTACATTTATGGGAGATAAAGCTGCCCGCTTCTTGTTTACAATGTCACCAGAAAGTGAGAACAGGCATTCACATGGGACATTTGTAGCCGGCATTGCAAGGTATTTATGTGCCAGATATGCTAAACATTCGTATGTCCTGTCATGCTTTGGCCACCATTCCAGAGGACATGCTTCCATGCTGATGACACTCATTTTTAAAAAATAATGTGTTAATTAAATTTGTGACTGAACCCCTTGAGGGAGAATTGTGTGTCTCCTGCTTGGTTTTACCTGCATTCTGCCATATATTTCATGTCATAGCAGTCTTGAATGATGACTCAGCACATGTTGTTTGTTTTAAGAACACTTTTGTGGCAGATTTGACAAAACGCAAAGAGGGTATCAATGTGAGATTTCTAAAATAGCTACAGCACTTGACCCCAAAGTTTAACAATCTGAAGTGTCTTCCAAAATCTGAGAGGGACGAGGTGTGCAGCATGCTTTCAGAAGTCTTAAAAGAGCAACACTCCGATGCGGAAACTACAGAACCCAAACCACCAAAAAAGAAAATCAACCTTCTGCTGGTGATATCTGACTCATGATGATGAAAATGAACATGCGTCGGTCTGTTATCAAGCAGAACCCATCATCAGCATGGACAGATGTGTCCTCTGGAATGGTGGCTGAAGCATTCAGGGACATATGAATCTTTAATGCATCTGGCATGTAAATATCTTGTGATGCCGGCTACAAAAGTGCCAGGCGAACACCTGTTCTCACTTTCAGATGACATTGTAAACAAGAAGCAGGCAGCATTATCTCCTGCAAATGTAAACAAACTTGTTTGTCTGAGCGATCGGCTGAACAAGAAATAGGACTGAGTGGACCTGTAGGCTCTAAAGTTTTACATTGTTTTATTTTTGAAAGCAGTTAGTTTTTTGTACATAATTCTACATTTGTAAGTTTAACTTTCATGATAAAGAGATCGCACTACAGAATTTGTATGAGGTGAATTGAAAAATACAATTTATTTTGTTTTTTAAATGCAAATATTTGTAATCAAAAATAAATATGAAGTGAGCACTGTACACTTTGTATTCTGTGTTGTAATTGAAATCAATATATTTGAAAATGTAGAAAACATCCAAATATATTTAAATAAATGGTATTCTATTATTATTGCACGATTAATCACAATTAATTATTTTTTACTCATTTGATAGCCCTAAAAAACCCCAGCCTTAACTTGGTAGCCCATTGTAAGCAGGTGAGAAATTAATCTCTGGATGTTATTACTCTAAAAGCCTGCATCTTATCAAATCAGAGATCTCTTGCTAGGCTTCCTTCAGATTCATCCCTGTCGAGGTACCCATAAGAAATCGGTCAACTAATGAAATCTAGATCAAGAGAGATTTGGGGGATGACGGATTTTATTTATTTCCATATGTAATTAAAATACATGCAAATGTTCCAGTTTGTGTCTATAATCATCTTGTGTAACTGAATTTCTTATTGTTAACTCACTTTCCAAATATCCCACTTCCCTTCTGTAGTCCACACTTACTCATTAGCAATTTTTATACTTTAAAAAAAACAAAACCCCAAACCCACCTTTTCAAACATGAAGCATAATTTACCCCACTTGCTATAACCTACCACGTATTTAAAAACAAACTATAATTTTCTGTTTTATTAATGTAAACAGTAGCGTGTACAGGTGTGATATATGAATTCTTCCATGTTATAATCATGCTTTTCATCTGCCATTCTTTTCTCTTATATCTTTTATGGGGACAGAGCTGGAAACTATAGTTGTATTTTAAAAATGCACAGGAATAACATGCTACTTGCTTACTATACCATTCAACCCCTTTGTTATAACCTTGTACTCAAAAAACCTTTGTGCTGACCATACTTTTACAAGCTGACAGTAATCAAAACCCTCAGGGAAAATGTATATATTCCATGTATAGTTTCTCTTTCCTGCTTTTGGTTACAGAGATATAACACTTCATACATAACTGCCCTTCATTGGCTGGATTTTCTCTATGATAAACTTTAAAGGTTCATTCTCTTGTGAGATTATACTACACATCATATGATTTACGTAATTATCTCAATTGGTTAAGCCCTTCCATGCATGGGAATACCATTGGCTCACATTACTATATGAATGTGCACATGGTAATGTTTTAATCAGTTTGATCAACCCTGTACCCTTCAGTTTCCTTATTGTTTGTTAATTTTATAACACTCTCAAAGGTTAGGAAAGAAACATGCAAGCAGATGTGCATCTCAGTTTCCAAACTCCTTCCGGTCATTAATATCGCTGAGTCTCATTTTTGCAAATATTTGAAAGAGCCTTCTTTGTGATACTGAGATACAGGTCTGTTGCGCTCAGTACCATACTGAACCTAATGTAACACGTTAGTGCTGCTCAGTTTGGCATGCAAAATTGTGCACAAGTGAAACTGGTGGTCCAGTCCTGCTCCCGTTTTAGTCAATGGCAAAACTCTCATTGAAATCAATGGTATAGGAGTAAGACCTAAATTAAAAGTGCTACTGTTACATTCTGATATTAATGAGAAATCTTGGGTACTGCCTATGCAATACCATGTGTTAGATACTATGGTAATGAGAACAGTCATAAAAATAAGCTTTCCCTTTCGAGCTCAGTGGTTTGAGCATTGGCCTGCTAAACCCAGGGTTATGAGTTCAATCCTTGAGGGGGCCCACTTAGGAATCTGGGACAAAATCAGTACTTGGTCCTGCTAGTGAAGGCAGGGGGCTGGACTCAATGACCTTTCAGGGTCCCTTCCAGTTCTATGAGATGGGTATATCTCCCTATATTCATTTATTTTTAACCTAGTCACTCTTACATAACATAAAATCAACAGCCAGGGAATGATCCTGCAACCCTTATTCCTAGGACTAATCCAGGCTCAACCCTTTTCTAGATATCACATCTTTCTAAGACAAATGTGTTCGTTTCTGCCTAAAGATTTTTTTGTTGTATTTTAACAAGTACAGCACAATCTGTATGACAGAGAATTAAGTAAATGTCTTAACAAAGTGTTTAAAATAATAATAATATATCTGCCTAAACCTAGGAATGCTCCACAGAAGTTGTGAATAAATTGTGCTCTGTTTTAAAACTGGAATTCTTTAAAATCAAATCCATACAAATACCTCCCCACAATTGACTTTGAAAAAAGGAGTGGAATAATATCAACTTTTGATAGCAATTAAAAATAGTGGCCTAACCAGTCTGTTAAAGGCTTGCTGTTTAGGAGTAAATTTTCAAAACAGTGTTTGGTGATTTAACTATGCACCTGTCCCATTAATAATTAAACACAGTTAAATCCCCAGCACAACACTTTGAAAACGGTACCCTTGCTGTAAATTCAGTGTCTGCACAGAATCTATAAATATCACAGATGCTTCTATAGGACTTTTTGCTTTCAGCTCTCACTCACCATTGATTATCTGTACCATTATTTTAACTGTTACTCTTTTTCTGTGTACATCTGTCAGTATAAATACATCTGACATAATACTTTACTGATGGTTTGTCTGTCATTCTTGGGTTTTTAACAGTGAACCTTCTTCAGCCAACCAATCTTGGGTTCTGTGATGGTGATTTTACTGTCTGATTAAATAGCAGTATGCAGGCAGTTTCCTCCTTATTTTGGAAAAGTCAAAGATACAGTATTAACATGCTTGAGATGGGCTGTGGGGGGAAAAATCAAATCACTTATTGTTTGTTTACTCAGGCCCTTAGAAATTGATTATATAAAGCTCCTCTAATAAGTTGTCAAAGAATGTGTTCACCAGCAGATAAGCGAATGTCTGCTTTGACAATAAACACACCACAAAATGGCCCTCGCAGCCAACTTAGCCTGCTTAGTAACAGTGTCAGTTTTGGAAGGCCTAGAGATCGTAAGACTCAATATGCAGCTGTTCAAGATTTTCCATTTTAATGGAAATAAACAAATTCATCCTTAAGATCTCTTTGCCTTTCAAATCTCGGTGCACTTTTTAACAGGTTTAAGATATGGACTGCAAAGACCGTTTTGTAGTCTGCTTATGTTACTGCAGAGAATTACTTGAATATTGACAGTAACATTCTTTGTTGACAATGCTGGGAGTGGGGAGGGGAGACTGCCTGTAATCAGTTTGTGAGAGTCTGAATGATCAGTAACAGTGGCTGCTCAAAGGACGGTAAGGCACTATTAAATAAATGTCAGAGGTTAATTTTGTTTAACAGGATCTGAATTGAAGTGTTTATTAGAAATGGGCCCAAACTGAAACCATTTATTTTAGCGTCTTCCTCCCAACACACCCTCAAATTCTGGAGTTTGGATATAACAGACCTTGGATCTGACCCTCACCTGATTTAGTTTGACTTTACAAAAGGCCAAGGCTTTATAAAACTGAAACCCACAATTTTGCCCATTTCTAGTGTCTTTCTAGTCCAGCTAATACACTACTTAAAGCCTTTTATATAATGACATTGAAACTGAGTAACATTTAAAGCTATGTAAAATGATCTCTCTACATTTTATATAGTATTCGTCCATCAGAGTAAAGGCTCAAGCTATTAGTCTGACATACTGCACTGTTTGTACAGTAGTATTAATTCATGTTAGAATTCCATAGTTAGTTGTAGTTAGACATATGAAACATCACATTTAATATTCTGTAACTTTTATTCCTAGAAGAAAAATTCAAGTCTTAATTAAACTTCCTACTAAAATGTTTGATTAATCACTTTTAGCTTTACTTAGTATCCTACCAAATGTTGAATTTAACCTTTTCCCACTTATTATATTTATTTTCAGAGAGGCTGCTGATATCAATAACAGAAGGGAGACAGATAGATACCAAAAATGGACAAATACAATTTCTCTTTGTCTGAGAGAGAGAATGATTCCTTTGTTTGTGAGAGTAAAGAGGATTGTTCTATACACTGAGTTTATGCCAATGACTTATAAAGGTCACTTCAGTTTAATTATATTTTTAAAATTTACTGCAGATTCTTTCCAGTATTTAGTTTAAGGTGTTGACACAATTTTGCTGACATTTTTCATAAGTGTATTATGGTCACAGTCAGTTTTTCAAAGCAAACAGATGGCTTCTCAAACAGAGCATGCCCACAGAAATTTTTGATGGTATCTTTAGAATTATGACAGCACTGTCACAAGGGATAAGTTTGTCATTAATTTTCTTGTGACAGATGATTCAAAATCATTTTTGCTTCCTCAGCTTGCTCAAATGAACTAGCTGTTTAAAAAAAAAAAATTCCAAGGAAACTCAGACATAGATCAGTCAGTACACACACGAATGCAATATTTTGGTAAGTACATTTCTATTTCTAGAAGGAAAGTAAAATTAGATTCTCCCCAGATTCTCAACAACATTTTATGGAAGTATAGTTTAGCTCTTGGATCCAAAAGAAATTTTAAAGCATCGCCAAGATAAACTTGTAAGCCATAATCAATTGTAATGGCCTGATTATTTAAATATTCAATAGACCAATGAACTATCACCTTTAGCATTAAAACATCAAACGTGAAATAGCTGGACTTCCTAGGGCCACAGATACAAATCTTGACAGGGTTCACTCAGCCTGCCATCCTTCCAAGATAGATAATTTAAATACCAAGTAGGATACCATGAGTGGGTCTTTCAGAGGAGACTCGAACAAAGGCCTGATTTACAATGAGACATGAGAAGGATTTCCATACCCACCTTTTGCCCTGGAAAGAAAAGGACGAAATCAAAAAGACAGCACAGACCATCCGTTTAAACTTTGCTTTTAATATCTATTGAATTTCATCTGTCCTGTGTTGCTCCTGCTTGATGGAAAATATTCACCCCCACTCATAGCATGTGTGAACTCTTACGACTACCCCCATGGAACTGTGTGCAATATGGGTTCATAAGACTAAACAGCTAAAATTGTCTCCAGAAACACACAGGCTAGAAGGACTTCAGGAGCTCCCCTGGCACCATACCATTATTAATTATTATTATTATTTCACATTTATATTCCTGTAACACCCAGAGGCCAGCCAGGAGTGTGGCTTCATTGTGGTAGGTGCGGTACAAACACATGGGAAGACACAGCTCCAGCTTCAGGACTACTCATTATTCTATGTGGTATTTCCATTCTTTGATGTGGTTAACATAATGCCAGCTTTAGACTCGTACATTTGAAAGCTAGAAGGGCTATTATGATGATGTAGTCTGACCTCCTGCCTACCATAGGCCATAGAATTTCAAAGCCTTTAGTCTTGCGCAGATGCAACAAAATAACACCAATTCCCAGGTGGAGCCTGTGCTCCACCCAATGTGGTTGTCATGGCAGTCAAGTTCATGAGAAAGATGCCAGCTCAGGCCTCAGGGACATAACATGGGAAGGGGGCAGGAGACTGATACAGCCAGGGACACTGTTTAAAAGTGGGTTGGGCTGTTCAGGTCAAAGCCACCTTGCTGGGCTGATAACTCCAGTCAGGCTGAAAATTCCCTTTATCTTGAAATGGATGATGGAGCTTCCCACAATAGCAAGGGAAGTGAAGGATGATGGTCCATCTCTGGGCCAGCATTCCCAAGCTTCTGAGTCTTCCATGGGAATAGGTCCTGAACCCACTGAAATCAATGGCAAAACTCCCATTGCCTTCGGTAGGCGCAAACAGCACATATTTAACTTACTGCATGGGAATGATTTAATTGAACAAAACTTTCCCTAGAGTTAAACAGTTAGCAGCTTGGGATCCCCGCCTTTTCTCAAATCATGTGTTGTGTAAAAATGTAGCCTAAAGGTGGTAAAAATCAAATCACTAAATTAATTTTGGACTAAAGTTTTATAGCTTTTTTTATATACACATACGCACAATTATATTAGATACAAATCAAATCATAACCTTCAAGGCACTGCCTTGAGGTCTTTCTTATTGGCAAATTGTACTAGTCAAATACAAACATTGTAAAAAATGGTAAGGGTGAAACACTAATACATATTTAAAACTGTTACATCAGGAATTGTAGTCTTAGGTTTGGTCTACACTAAACCCCCAAATCGAAGTAAGGTACGCAACTTCAGCTATGTGAATAACGTAGCTGAAGTCGACGTACCTTACTTCGAACTTACCGCGGTCCACACCCGGCAGGCAGGCTCCCCCGTCGACTCCGCGTACTCCTCGCGGCGAGCAGGATTACCGGAGTCGCCGGGGAGCACTTCTGAGTTCGATTTATCGCGTCCAGACAAGACGCGATAAATCGAACCCAGAAGTTCGATTGCCTGCCGCCGAACCAGCGCGGTAAGTATAGACAAGCCCTTAGTACATAGCAGTGATATCAGGCAGCCTGACACCATTATGGCTGAATCTGTAACAAAAGATTCCTGATAATGCCAAGTATCAGCATTAGATGGGGCTGTATTGTAGGGACATGGCAGATTGTAGAGCCTAGATGTTTCATCCCATTCAAAACAAACTATTTCAAATTACATTCATGACATCAACCTTGGTATAATTATTAATGTAATGATTTCTTGGTACCTATGTCTCAGATGATGCCACTAGTCCATCTCTCTAGGTACTTGCCCGGAAAGGGTCCAGTCACTGTAGTAACTTAGTGCTCTGTAAATAACAATGACTTTAGCCGCACAGCACTCCATTTCGCAGGTGGGGTAATAAGGCACAAACAGATGAAGTGACTTGCCCCCAAGTCATGCAGAATGTCTGGGGCAGTGTCATGGACTTAATCCTGATCTCTTGAATCCCAATCCTAGTGCCTTTAACCACAAGATCAACCTTCATCCTAAAAGCATAATCACACTTCTCTGAAATGTATGTGCTGCAGATTTTATTTACTGACTTCTTTAAACCTTTGCTGCTCATCAAATTCCAGTCTTCTAAGTATATCTATCTGCCTATTCCCATAACTGTCAGATTGAGCTTTCTCTCTTTATAGTTCAGTGCTTCGTAAGGAATAGCACACAGCTACTCTTATTAAATCTGATTCTTAGCATCTATTTAGTAACTTACATTGTACAGCAGGACAAGTCCACGTCATCAGGAAATGAAGCAATCAGGCTCTGGTGCACTGGCCTAAGATGACATCTCCAGCTGCCATTGTTTCACAAACATTGTTTACCAGTGCTGAACCCTGCCAGCTACCATTGTTTCTTGCTTTTGTTTACTAGGGTCAAAACAATACAGTGTGCAAAGTTATGTGGGTTAAATCCTGCCTGTTTTAGTGCTGGAGAATGGGAGAAGCAGAGCAATGTTAGCTGTGTAGTGCTTCCCATTATTATGATGTATCACTCTCGTGACAGCCTTTTACTTACCCATATCTATCTGGTGCCTTTAGAATACCACAAGGGGTTCTGGGATCTTCACCCTTTGAAGATATACAGGGTTCTGACCCTGGGTTCCAGCCCATTACATATGATTTGTTCTATAAGAACTCACACAACATGTATGGCATACAAGATACTAGATTAGATTGCCTAGATGTAGAGATGGTGTTATTGTCAGTAAGGGCCAGATCTTTAAAAAGTATTTAAGCACGTAAGGGTGCAGATAGCTAGTGAGATTTTCAAAGGTGCCTAGAAATCTAAATCCTATTGATTTCAAGGGGAGTTGGGAGCTTTTGAAAATCCCAGTAGGCACCTATCTGCATATTTAGGTATCTAACAGTCTTTAAAAATCTGTCCCTAAATCTTCATTAGAATATCTCCTGCCCTGAGATTCTGTGTTACGTGCATGCTAATGGACAAGTTCTGAAGCTGAAAAAGTACGTTGTTTAGGGCTCATTTATACATGTACCTGAACAGTGTTCAGGGAGCTTCCTTTTTACTGTGCAGGATTCTCTGGTGACTCCGCTCAGCTTTTAAACATGTCACCCAATTCTTGTTCCTCCTGTCCAGTAACTAATGTATTATGACTAAATTCTTGGCTCCACATACAAAATGTCATAACTAGCTTTTCATGGGCACACAGCAATGCAGGAAAAGCAGCAACAATGTATTCTGGTTCCCATGTGACCCATACAGATCTCCATGCTAATTACTCCTAACCGTAATAATCTGCATCGGAAAGGCTGTATATGATTGGATATGGTTCAAATTGCATGCACACTGAAACTCATGAGGTGAAATCCTGATCCCATTGAAGTCAATGGCCAAAAATTCTCATTAACTTCAGTGTGACCCCAATTTCACCCATAGGACTACAATCTTTAGCCCCCATTCCAGAGAAATCATCCATAGTTCTATCTGTGGAGGACCTGCAGAATAGCATCTCTGTGTCTTGAGAGATGCCAGAATTATAGTGGAAAATGATATGGCCCTTTATGTGGGTGATGCTTTAGAAAACTGGAAGCTTGAAGTACCGTTATGCCCCAATCTAGGACATGTTTCATAAATGTTATCCTACAGATTTCAGTTTTTCCTTATATTTTAAAGGAACTTCTTCTTGCAATCTGGCATAACTTCTGTTTAATCGTTTTAGAAAATTGTAACTAGTAATATGGATTTACAAGAAAAGCAAGTGGAAATCTTTTCATTTTGAATGCAAATATAAACAGCTGTATGCAATGATGTACCTAAAGCAGTACTTGGTTTGATGTTGACATTAAGAACATCAACTCAAGCTCTTGACAACCCTTCATTTTAATATCTAGCAGAATCTCCTGCTTTTATTTATTTATTTTGTAACACCAATCTCTCATGCTTGTCACTTCACACAATTTAAACTATCAATATTCATTTTAGAACTTTTAAACATTAGCATATTAATGGAACTTCCATATAACACCCCCACGCCCTTTTGGACAAAACTGTTGGAAGGCACCAAGGATATTGTAAGTGTGTGTGTGTCCTACAGTGGGTAACTCTGACTGTGTTAAGTGCACTTTTTTGGTATCATAATTCTCCTTGTTCTCAAATTAAAAACAGCTATCTAGTTGTAATTATGTATTTATAAACTTTCAGAGGGGGATAAATATTTTCCAAATTTTATGGGTATCCACACTCTGCATTTGTAGCAAGCAAACAATGACTAAAAAAATATAGACACACAGGTGTTCTTGCTGGTAGATGACTTTTATTTTTAATATTCACAGGGAGACAATTGTAAGTCTGCTAAGCAGTCAAAAGGTGTCAGTCTGGTAGCATGATTGTTGTTTTTTAATAATGTGTCACATTTTTATTTAAAATCACAGTTGACATGGTCAGATGATCTTGTATAGACCAAAGAGTAAACTCATTTTATATTTTGGTAACTTCTCTAACTCTCATTTCTCAGTGTCCTCTCTATGTTGTAGTGTAGATAACATAAGTACATTTATTTTTATTTGAAATCTTCAAAAATGTTAATTGTTCATCATTGTGTCTCTGACAAAGAATGAGACGCACAATTTATTATATTTGAAGATCGGCATTTTTTCTGATGTTTAAAAACTGGATTGAGATAACTTAGGGGACTTTACCTTTGAAGTGTTTTGACATGGTATAAAAGAAACTTTTTGTGCATCAAATCCTAGGTTCATGTTAGTCTGCTGGAAGGTCACAGATGAAATGGGTTGAATGGATTCAGCATGGTGCATAGAAATGTTTGCACATCTCATAAACACATCTCTGTCAACGAGAAGCTTAGGACTGGATAGCCAGCCATGACAAAGGAGTGTTAACAGGGCTATGTGAGAAGGCTTTCGTTAGTACTAAAATTCCCCCCAATTTACCCCATCTATATGATTTGGGATGATTAAATATTTTCATTTAAGATCTAATGTTTCAAAGAGTGGCATAATGGAGCCACTGGCAGTAGCAGTGTGGTGGTGGTTTTGTAGAATCACTATTCCAGCTGACGTATCTGAAGAGAACAATCTTCTATTGATTCAGTTAGGATTGTCACTGGCCTGGGTATAAACAGGCAGGCCTACTATAATGTATTGACTTCTCATCTATTTGAGAGAACTCCTAGCCTGTTATTATTAAATCAAGTTTATTTTTTCCTTAATATGGAGAAGAGTCTTTCCACTGATGCTGCTGCCTTGAGATCAGCTTAACAAACTGTTGCTGTGGTTTGATGGGGCCCTTGGGTTCTGCATTCCCAAAGGCTTCGCCTTAATATGCTGCCACTTCAGCCAGTTTGGAACATAGTCCACAGAACAATGAACTAGCTAGAAAAAGGCATTAATGACTATAAAATCCCTCTACTGACAATAAATATTTTTCATTGTTGTATGCGGTGTTGTAGCCATGTTGGACCTATGATATTAGGGAGACAAGGTCACTGAGGTAATATCTTTTATTGGACCATTCTCTGTTGCCAGACCTGAAGAAAGAACTCTGTGTAAGCTCAAAAGCTTGTCTCTTTCACCAACAGAATGTAGATATTACCTCACTCCCCCCCCCCCCGTCTCTCAAATTAATCGTTTATAAGACATTGTATCTGCAGGCCCAGCCCACCAAACTCACTGCTATGACTGCTTCTGCTGCCTTTTAGGTTGGCTAAAGGTACGGTGCATTTAAAAAGCTGCCAGATGATTTCAGTCCCTTCTGTCTGTGCTGAAATTAATAGTAGGCCCCACTGTGGAATTGAAACAGAGATGGATGAATTTGAACCTTGTTCCATCATAAAAAGTAATTTTAAGGAGGACATGAGAACAGCAGCTCCACTTTAAGTTCTTAATGATCTATATTATTCATGCCTTTTTTTCTTTGTGTATTTCTATATACTCTTAGGGACAAGGAGATCTGTTGAAGAATGCCAAGAATGAAGCCATAGAGAATATGAAGCAGATCCAACTGGCCTGCTTGTCATGTGGACTGAGCAAAACTGGAAGTGGAAACATGGATGCAAAATCTAAACGATGCCTTGAGGCAATAGAGGAGAAGGATACTGGGGATGAGAACGGCAGGCTGTGAGAGAAGGCAGAGCTGTCATATTTGTCATATATTTCAATAACTTTAAACTATTTTTTTAAAGCATTTAAAATTTCACACAGGAATGCCTTCTTGTAGGGTGTTGGAAGTATTAAATTCCTCACAATGTCAGTATTTTAATGCAGTTAATTTATCTAAGTTAAACTCTTTAGTAGTGAAATTTCTAATAAATCCAAGGAGTGGGTGGGGAGTGTGAATGAGAGAGAAAGCGTGTGTGTGGAATCCTAGAAAAGCCCGTTTAAGAGTTGCTTTATCCATTTACTAATTTATTCTTTTGTCATCTTTGAACAGACATGTTAATTCTGAAGATCAAAACAAATAGAATACTTATTGTATCAATTTTGTGCTTCGTTTGACTTTCCTGCCTTTGTCATTTAATTTACAACTTTTAATATATTCTGTTTAAATTAAACAAAACAGATTTCACTAACAAATAACCATTTGTTGTAAGGGTGAAATTAATGGATTGCTACAAATCCTCAACATCATTTTTAATGATCAATGAAAAATAAGTAAATGAAATATTAAACAGAATTTCTAGATAGTTCCTGATTGGATTTCAGATGGACATTTCATAGAATTTTAGCTAGTCTTTGAAATACATGCGTCTGAAATACATTCAGATAATACATAGTAATGTAAGAAATAGCGAACTTCTTTCATTCAAGAAGGTCAGTGCAACATTTTAGCTCAGCAGAATGGCTGCGATCTTTGCAGAAATGCATTTAACTTGTGTAATAATAAACACAGCTTCTGCCCTCTAGTTATGAAGTGAGAATTGTGAGCATTCATCAATGATAAAATAACATGACAGTGATCTTCAGTAATTCTGAAATATTAATGAATGCCAATATTTGAAGGAAGGTTATAGACTTCACAAACTGTGAGCTTTGTATGACATTTAGAGAATGGGTTAATTTCTTCTTGCCTTACTCATACCAGTGATCCTACTTAAGTCCGGTGAGTAAAGTAAGCAGGATTTGGCCACAGTGTGTCAGTTTTAAGAAGTATGCCCTGCTAGAGATTTGAAGTAAGACTGCAGAATTGCTGAAGATGTAGCATAGAGAAATGGCTTGAAAAAACAGGGTACCAGCATTCTTGTGCAGCAATTATAAATGTCATGCCACAACAAATCCTTATGGTAGTTTTGAGAATTAATTCCATTATGTTACTGTACTGTCATTTAATGTACACAGAAGAGATGCAGGACAACAAATGAATCCTTATCCTGTCATCCTTAATAGGGTCCTGCTCATGTATTCTCATGGTGTTCATTTCAGTCTTTTCAGTATTGTGCTTAAGTGTAGTATTTGTGTTACCTTTAACAGAACTCAGTGTTCTATGGTTATAAAAGACTATATTTATTTAAAGCATTGCTTTTATTTTGAAAAGCTACTTTTTAAATTAATTTGATTAACAAATGTGCTAATTTTCTGAACTTAACAAAAGGTAAATTGTTGGAAGTTTGGCCGTCTGAAAATCTTATATAGCTCCTGTGTTAAGTTATTTTTGACTTCTTAATAACACTATTATGTTCATGTTGCACATTACTGAGAGAGTAAAGCTATGAAACAACTGTAACCCATGTTTTTAAGTGATTTTACACAGAAGGCAAACACTGAAAACTGATTAAGAGCATGTGTTAGAATTTGGGTGAGCTGTACATAAGGTTCTGTCCTGTCTTGAAGCCCATTATTTAAAGGATTATAACTCAGTTGCCTGAAACTTGATTATATACAGTAAGAACCAGGTATTGTTTCCCCCCCCACACACACACACTATGTTAACCAGTCATTTAGGTCTTTGATTTGTGTATATATATATTTGTATTATAGTTTCCTTGTGTGACTTCAGGTGGGAGTTTCTTTTGGGTGCCAGTCAAGGAATAAATAACCCCTGCCCAAATTAATGTATTAAGCATGCATGGACAAATTCTTCCTTTAGATTCTGTTTTATCAATTTCAACAGGAATTATGTATATGGCAAACAGAACTTGGCGCTCAGAGGTTAGTATCCAATGGAACAAAAACTGTTAAGCTAACTTTATGCCAGTTATGAACACAAATTCTTTTAGGAATGATCTATGTAATGGGAAGGGTTTCTTTGGAAGAGAACTCTGTTCCCTGTGCTATTTTCTTTTAAAATGAAAACAGCCTTAATTTTTTTCACTTTGCAAGTCAATTTGATACTCCTTCAAGAACTGAAATTTTTTCTCGCTCTCTGGTTTTATAAATTGCCTGGGTGGTAAAATATAGACAAGAGCTTGATTTACAAGTTGAAGTTGGCAAAAGCAGGCACTATACAACAATGTTGAACTCCCTCTATACAGATGGGGCGGGGACAGAAGATTGTTGGAAAGGCCTCTAATCACATGTACATCCATCTTTCATAACAGTTTTAGGGTGCATAAAGTGTATTGGAAATTAAAGAACAAATCTTAAACCCCGCTCAAGTAGCCAGGCTGGGTGCTGGGCAGAGGGTGCTGGAAAAGAGAAATCCTCCCACTGCTTTAGGATGTAGAACAGTTGGGGAGCTGCCTCACATGGCTGAAGTAGCCTCCATGCTCCCTCTCCCATAGGTAAAGGACCAAGAGATTAATCCCCAGGCCTGCCCAGGCTCTTCTCTCATCTGCCTCTGCTCATTAATTTATCCTCTTAAAAGCTTTATGTGCCATGCAGTGTAATAAAAACTCTTCCTTGGAGAAAGGGACGTGGAGGGATCATGCCCAGCCTAACCAGCAGCAATACAAATGAGACAAGCTTTCTAAAGAAGAGCTCTGTGTAAACTCAAAAGCTCGTCTCTCTCACCAACAGAAGTTGGTCCAATAAAAGATATGACCTCACCCACCTTGTCTCTCTAATATACTAAGGATAGTAATGCATCAATATGTACAATTAGTTCTGGCTATTATGTAAAATCGCAGTCTATAGTTCATCCAAAACTGTTGGTGGATGCACATCTGCTAGTGCATTCTGGTGCTGAGATTGCAGTCTCTCTCTCTCTCTCTCTCTCTCTCTCTTTTTAATCAAAATAAATTTTTACCAAATTTTCACACACCTGTTGCCCTACTCCTGGGCTCAGCCAATGGAAATAAACATGTGCCTTCATCACATGAGGTCAGGTTAACATTAAAGACAGCCTTACATGACTTTTTTCGATATTATTTGCCCATGGTTTTTATGCTATTTTAAATAATCTTACAGCTTCCAAATACAAATGCATCTCAGGCCAAATGTCAGATCCTTGCATGTCCCTCCTTTTTTAGTCTCATTTCCCTAAATATAGTCATCAGATAACTGCATGCACAGCGAGAGCTTGCCTGTATAATAACCCATCTTTTCGTTTTATCCCTTCAGACTAAAACATTAGGTCATAACCTCCTTGGATTCCATCCCATTCCCAGAGCAATAGACAATGTCATCACTCAAGACACTGAAAGCTAAAATGTTTTATAAAAGAAGCTGAAGGCAGAGGTTATGGAGGAGAGCGCTCTTCTTCACCAGTGCTTATTTTAGATATGGTGATGGTACCATATCTTACTGTTACAGACATGTACAATAGACCTACCACAAGATGTCACAACTGTAATTAACTTGTCACTACTATATCTCAGTCTTATTTCTTGTAAAATTAGGCATATAGGAGGAACGAATAATAGCAAAGAATGAAAACTTGTCTAGGTACTTGGGCACTAACGGTGGTATAATCGCTTCATGCACCAGACTTTCACTTCTGGAGATCTTGCTTTTTATTTCTTAGGAGAAATGAGAAATAAATGTGAGAGGGAAAAACATTATGAATGGAATGACTGTGACTATATCTCCTAACCAATCTGCAGCTAGTCAAAATTCTCTGTTTAGGAGGTGCCTGACTGGAAAAGCAGATGAGTGTGAGCAGTCAGAATACAAGTCTGTTGAAAGAGTTATGTGGGGAAATTGTACAGTCCATCAGCCGGACTCATAGTTTTGAAAAACTACGAAGGTTTACTTCTACACTGAAAAGTGACTATAGCACCTTGTGACTGAACAGCGCTGCTCGCTGTGATTATTCAGCATCATATCTGCCATCTTTACTGACTAAAATAACATTTTACTACCTAGTGTTAGCCCAGCAGAGACAAAATAGCTATGGGGGAGTGAGCTGGATTGTCTCTGGCTTATGGATCTTTAATAAAATTGTTAATTAAACTCCAACTGCAGGGCAAAATACTGTCCACAGTTAGACTGTTCAACCCCATTGAAAACAATTAATTTGGCCAGCAGAATTTTTATTGCTGGTGATGATTCACGAGATGAAGACTACAGCCTGACTCTGCAGGGCTGACAGCCCTGGAACAAAACCCATCTTTTTACTTGTGAACTAAGCAAATTGAAAGTGGAAGTCCTTGAGATACAGTAACTGCACTGGATGTGAACCTGGGTAAATTAGAAGCACACTTTGGACTCAATTTATTGAGTGAAGGAAATAATCATTTTAAATAGAGCTGAGTAAATAATTCATAAGAAATACGGACAAATTTCATTTTTTTGTGACTTGTCAAAACACAGACCATTGTTTTCTCCCATTTGTTACTTGGAATTCTCTCCCTAATAATTTCTGATCTGTATCCTATTCACAAGCAGTTAGATGAGAGTAGTCAATGTTCAATAGTCAACTTTAATTGAAGGTGAAGATGACACAGTAGGTTTATCTTTCCTGATTGGATGAATGTAACTCTTAACATGAAGTTTCGGATGTGCACACTTGTGGTTAGAAATGTGAAGTTCACAGTCAGTGAATATTCTGCCATATTTCTTTAAAATAAACTTCTTTGGCAAACATTTCTACTAGAATATTTGAAGAAAGTTCATATAAAATAGTGCAAATGTCATCAAAGAAGCTAAAGATTATTCAGAGACATTTATTTGAGGTATCTCTCTAAGTTACATATATTGCCTCCATTGCTATAGTATCTCACTGTCTTTAATGTATTTATCCTCACAGCATCCCAGTGAGGTACGGAAGTGCTGTTATCCCCATTTACAGATGGGAAACTGAGGCACGGAGAGACTAAATGCCTTGCCCATGGTCATGCAGGAAGTCTGTGATGGTGCAAGAAGATGATATGGGGTGCCCAATCTAGCACCTTAAACACTGGGCTATGCTTCCTCAGCCATCTGACTCTCTATTTTAAAACACAAAAAATACATGTGCAAGAGTCGCAACTGGGTAGTGGGGTGGGGCAAAAAGAGATTGGAATAGATGGGGAAAAAAGGGAGAGATCTGGACCATGGCTCCTTTAGAGGAGTTATGGGAAGATGTAGAAGAATGAGGAAAAATTGGTCAAAAGATGAATCACCAAGATATAAAAGCATGAGACTTCGTCAGCGCTACTCTTACCCGCACGTTCTCGTTTTAGTGAGATGTATCAGGAAGTGTGCTATTTGTCCATCTATTTCTGTACAAGTCACTGCTCACAAGTTAATTTGTACTCTACTGTGTGCAGCACGTTTCAGTGTGGAAGGGAGCTGAATTTGAGGGTGAAAAATCTAGTCAAAGTGTTCCTATTGCAGAAGAGAGACGTTGGAGGGAAGGAATGGTGAAAAAAAGACGATTAAAGTGGTAGAGAGATTGTGACTGAAAGACTTGGGATAAATAGGACGCAATGACTAATGACCAGCTCATCCTAGGTCCCTTCAAATCTCCTCCAAGTCCAGGACGCTCAGGAATAGCTTTGAGATGCTAAGATTTTCACAGGTTACAGCTTC
Source organism: Chrysemys picta bellii (assembly GCF_011386835.1). Lineage (NCBI taxonomy): Eukaryota > Metazoa > Chordata > Testudines > Emydidae > Chrysemys > Chrysemys picta. Next base: position 56,598,236 of record NC_088801.1, read on the forward strand.
CTCCTAAAGTAGTGTGAGTCTGAGTGCGTACGGTGGGAAAAGCATCTGATGCCTGATGTATAGTAACAAAACAAAGCTGTGGCCATAAAAGCAAATCAATAAAAAAGGGAGGCAAAAGCAGATGAAGAAGTTAATTGCTGGGTGTGAGATAAATAACGTCTCTTCCAGAAGGTTTGTTCACTGATGTCAATGGGTGTCCTACCTGAGCAAGTATAGCAGGATTTAGCCTTTAGGAAATAAATTCAGATTATGACTGTGACGGGTTCCCCCTCAGGGTGCCACCTGGAACTGGAGTACCCCTGAGCTCCCCTGACCCACTAGCCTGGGCTTCCCCTCACACTGTGCTGCTGTGACAAGTTGGAAAGCCCTCCAAGCTTGCACTTTCACCAGCATTCACACAGGTAGGGACACACCCAGCTGCAGTTACACGCAGGCTCTCTAAGCACCAGCTTCCCAGCCGAGGATCCCAGAGCAGTACCCTCCTGCCCTGGTCAAATCTGGCCAGTATATTGGTTTAACCCCGGTCCGCCTCTCCCTCAATGTGAAGAGGACCATGCATACTTGTGGTAACCAAGATGAGATTTTCCCCAGGCACCTTAGTCAAACGCACACTGATTGGGATTAAAACATAAATTTATTAACTTCAAAAGGAAATATTTTAAGTGATTATAAGTAATAGCAAATAGATCAAAGCAGATTACCTATAAACAAAATTGCAAACTGAGCTTAACAAACGAGTTGAGTAGGATATGAATTAACAAATTCTCACCCTGAGTGATTAAAGGCTGGCAGATTCTTAAGGCACAAGCTGCCTTGGCTTTGCAGCTTGGGTTTCCCAGGTCTAGAAATCCCCAGTCTAGAAATCCCTTTATCCTGGGACCATCACTTCCCACAGTTCAGTCTTTGTTCCTCAGGTGTTTCCAGATGTGTGGTGTTGTAGGGAGAGTGACGTCCCATCATGATGTCATTTCCCCCCTTTTATATCTTCTTCCCACTGTCTGGTAAGCTTTTTTGCTGTGACCTGGGTCAAACAGTTCCCATGGTGCAGGGCTATCTCTGAGAGGTTTTTATTGTACACAGTTCCTGGGGTAATCCTTGTACCTGTGTGCATTTCCTCAATAAGCCATTAACATTGTTTGGCCTTTTTACTGTTGTACCTGAAAGGCTGCTTGTGGGTGTTTTCAACCTCACAACATGTTTCAGTAGCACATACATAGCCAAACTTCATAACTTCACATATGATGATAGCACATACAATCCAACAAGATATTAATGTCTAACATATCAAGAATGACACCTTACAAGACATACTTTGTACAAAACATATCCTAATTACATGACAGTGGTGAATATTGGAGTGCCAGGGTGTCACAATGACCATTCTCTTCATATGTGCTGGTGTTTTACTGTGTGTGCATCTTCGGAATACAGACGCTTGAATCCAACTGAAAGAGCTGAATTAAAGCTACTAAACAAGTAGCGTCTCTTAATTTGTCATCTATTACAACACTTTATATGTTTTAGATTTCCCTGGATATCTTGCGTTATACCTGAGTGTAAACAGATTTTATTTGGGCTGGTAAAAGTGCCATTGTTTGGTACTCCTTGGGTGAGTTCTCACTCTCTCTGCAGGGAAGCCTGATAGCAGCAGTGGTTGAGAAATTATACATCAGAGTACTTTGGTTTGGGGTTTTTCCTGCCTACCAGTATCTGGAACTTTCATTATTCTCTCCGAGCTAGTCCCCAGTAAGGCAGTAGAGTGAAACAGGCACTGTGCTCAGGGTTATGTGAGCTGAATCCTCTTCAGCTCTCCTTGTGCCATTGTTCTGAGGAGAGCCAGCTCTTGTAGTCTGTTAACGATGGTGAGATTTACTAGAAGGTCTTTTCCCTGGCTGGACCAGTGAAGAACACTGACTAAAAGCAACATGGCTGCTGATGGGGGGAGAGCAGGGGTATGTCTACACTTCAGACTGAGGGGTAATTTCTAGCTTGGGTAGACATACCTGTACTAGTTCCTGTTGAACTAGAGTATTAAACATAGCAGTGTAGTCACAGCAGGGCGGGTGGTGGGACAGGCTGGCAGCCCTGCACTCACCCCTTCTGAGATACTAGGAGCAGCTAGCCCCTCCTGTCACTTGTACTGCCATGTTGCATTCTATTTTTAGCATGGTAGCTTGATCAGAGCTACCACAGGTATGTTTCCTTCAGCTGCAAATCAAATCTCAGCTCTAAGTGTAGACACCGCTTGTGTGTGTTGGGGAATCTTTCTAGGCTGAAGGGCTGAAGAAGAGCAGTGGGGAAGGAGGAATGGGAATGCAAGTGCTTGTTAACTAATATGGACTCTCGCCTCTCCCACCCCAGCAGCTCAGCAGTTGTTTAGTGTCCCACTCTGGCCAAAGTTTCGCAATAGCTTTCTTGAAGTTCCTTGTCACCTCTTTTGAATGATACGGCAACAAGGGCAAAGCAGACTGGACAGGAGATGACCAGCTTCTTGGGGTTGGAGAAGGGGTTGCTACAACCAAAGACAATGAGGTAGGGCTTTAGGTTGCAGCTTTCCCCCTTGTCTTTCTTCTCTGCAGTCTATTAGTTGGGTCCCTTAATATCACAGTGAGTATGGGAACCCTAAGGTATCAGAATGCCACCGGGTCATTGGCAGGGCTGACAAAGTGAATGATATAATGGGAAGGGTAGTTGTGAGGTCACCCCATAATGTTTCCTGCAACCACCAAATCCAATATGTGGAAACATATCTCCAAAGTGGGTTGGGGAGTATTGCTGAAGTCACATGTGTGGAAAGATTTCAGGATCAGAAGGGGATGCACATCACAAGATGCCATTCAGGAACAATCATTTGAATTTTTAAACTAATTTGCTTAGATTCAGATTTTGTTTTTTTGCATCTGATTTTCACAAGATGTTTAGTGATTCAGTTTCCAGACAGGAATATTGGCTTTTTAAACTAATATTGCAGGGTATGTGTGGAGGTGAACATAGACTTCATAATCATGAGTATTTGCACCAGAAACCTGATTTTGTTCCATGCTATCAGCTGAGGAACTGAAAATGCCATATGAACCATATGCCCAACCAAACAGCTCAGCTTAAAAATCATGAATTTCAAATACTCAGCAAACAGTTTATGAGCAATAAATAGGCTGAAATATGTGCATCAATAACGTCATGGGACAATTTCAAACAAATTTGTGAAAATCATTCTCTGTTCAGACAATTCACATTCAGAGTAAAGAGCTCTATTTGACAGATAAATTGTTTGCTAAGAACAGTTATCTGTCCTTTGGACCCCAAAAGGAAAATTAATTATTATAAAGCCCAGTTTGAATTATTAGTAGTGCTGGAAGATATTCCCCTGTTAAATCTTTCACAGGGTGCCCATTAATGTACTAAGACACAACAGAATTAGACTGTGGTAGCAGACAGGATCCTTGGGATTGAGAATTAGTGATTCAAATTCAGCAAAATGCACTGGGGAAAGGATGGTATATGAGGACATATTATATACCAGGGAAAGTGTGTGAGACTTGAGATACTCCGTGCAGGTTAAAGTCCTGATTAGGAAGAAGCATCCCTGAGATACAACATGCTAGGGAACGTGTAGGGATCTAATTGAACACCAAATGGAGGAAATGGTGTCACCAGATAGAGCATCAGGGAAGGTTGCAGTGACCACGAACTGGTAAAAGATGCGTTTTGCATATATTCCCACGGGAAAGAGCACTTCAGCAAAAGTTTGACTGGGTCTCCTAGGAGGTTAGGAACAATTCTTTGTGCTTAGCAGTCATGGCCATACTTTCAGTTCTCAGTGTCTTTCTGGACTGATTTTCCAGTGAAACTGGATATCTTGTAGACAGACTGAGGACCAGGGCTTAATTTGTAAAGAAAGAGGTGTCAGGGCTCAAGCAATTTTTTTTGCTTTCCTAACTGAGGCAGTAAGCCCAGAGGTGCCGGGATTATAAACTGCCAAATCCAAAGGTGCCGGAGCTATGAATTGCCAAGCCCAGAGGTGCCAGGACTCAGCCCTGGCAAGCCCTGGCACAAACTAAACACTGTTGTGGACCAACTGGAAAAGGAAGAGAGATGTGCAAAATCATTGTGCTAACTGAATGCTGACTATTTAGACATATACCTCTACCCCGATATAATGCTGTCTTCGGGAGCCAAAAAATCTTACCGCGTTATAGGTGAAACCGCGTTATATCGAACTTGCTTTGATCCGCTGGAGTGCACAGCCCCGCCCCCCAGAGCGCTGCTTTACCACGTTATATCGAATTCATGTTATATCGGGTCGCGTTATATCGGGGTAGAGGTGTACTTCAAAGGGAGAGGGTAAAGACACACTAGTACTAGGATCTTGGCCAGCTGGCATAAATGAGCCCAGTTCCATTGAAGGCGGCAATGGGGCTACACTGATTTGCTCCAGCTCAGGATGTGACTCTGAGTGTGTCAGAAGCTGTTCACTTGGTTAGAGGCAGATGATCACACTCCTGCTCAAGACAATGTGGTTAGAATGTCTGGCAGTAGAAGCAGCTCGATGTTGAGACACATTAACTATTCATCTGCTTCAAGTCTGGCATTTGTAGTCCCAGAATTGCTGTTAGTTAAATGATATAATATGCAATTAAGAGCGTCATAGATACACTTACAATGCATCTAGATGTTCTCTTTCTAAGACAGAGCTGATGATCATTTTTGCACAAAGTACTAGTCCTCAAAATCAACGTGACTGACTCTCTGTGGTTAAGTCCCTAATTGAGTGTAATCAAGATTTTAGAACAGTGGAAGAAATTGAATATACCAGGTCAAGAATTAATTTTCAGGTGGCAGCAGAAGATATAGCTAAATAAGATACTTGATATATATAGTATTTGGATGAGATTAGAAAGAGAACAAACTGTACTATTCCTGCTCGTTTGGAGGTGCACATGGAGGAAACTAGGGGTTATAAATGAAATATTTGTATGCCTGCTCAGAGAGGCCCTGGTGTACCAGCTACACTTAATACAATTAGAAACTAGATAAAAATTATGGTTCAGGCAGCTGGAGCGGAAGCTTATTTGTGCTGCACGCTGATGGAGAAGGGTGTCTGCAGGAAGAGCAGTAGGGGTTTTGTAGCTTCTAGTCATAGCAGTGGCATGCAATAGCCAGGAGAGGTGATAGCACTACCCTATACGTGAAACGAACTCTGACTTCGTAACAGCCACGGCAACAATGGCCCACTGGTGTTCCCCATATGTGAAAACTGAAGAATCAGTGATTGCAAGAGAAGCAGAGAAACAATTAACTGTGGCGTGTACTGACGTTGGTAAGTCTATTTCTGATTGATTGCGATGTGTTGTCCCCTCGCCCCAATCCAAGAGTCTAGGGTGTCCTGGTTCTTGGTGACATTCAAGACCTGCTGGGCCTCACAAGACCTAGACATGATTTCACATTCTGGGAAGATCCACTCCTGACACAGATTTTGAGAACCACCAAAGACAGAATTTTCCTCAAATAATTTATCCCTAATACGTACCTCATGCCAGGAAGTCTAACCAATTGGTCTAGAGTGAGCATAATGTAGTGCCGTTGTAGGGAATGTGAGTTTGGATGCTGCTGAGGCCCCAGGATTTGCGGAATCTGGCAATGCCATAGTGACATTTCACACAGTGGGGGTAGGAGGGATCCACAGACTCAAGGAGCACATCTATGGCCTGTAGATGGAGCATGGGGTTGTGTCCCAGATTACTGAGAACTCCCTGAATCGAAGCACTGAGACTCAGTGAAGAGGCACGTAACTTTCACCTTTGCCGCTCCTGTCGGTCGGCCCTATGCAGTTATGTGCACAGTACTGACTAATGTGCAGCAATGTTCTCTATGAGGGTGTGAGTTCTAAAGCGCACTCATGTGTTGCACTTTAATTGGTCCATATAGACCCGGCTGATGAACGCTGAGGTTCCCTGATGGGGTTTAATATAGTGCTGTTTAAAGCGCACTAGGGAGCCACAGTGTACCATTTGGCTGGCATAGCCCCTGGCATCTGAGTGCTTCCTGGTCCCGGGGGGGCAATTGGGCTGAAGGATCTGCACAGTGGTCTCGCCCCACGACTTGCCCATTCCCAATGCTCCGCTAATGGGGCTTCACAGGGAGCCCCAATGGAACTGAGCCAGCTGCTGTGTGTGGACTTCCGAGCTAGGGGTGTGCACACATCCTGCTTGTGCACACATCCTTGCACGAGTGCATGTATAAATAGCAGTGTAGCTATGCTAGCCCTGGTAGTGACAGTGGAGGCTTGCGTGAGTACAAACCTGCCTGAAACCAGTGGGTACATACTCTGCATGTCTAAGCCCTGTGTCAGCCACCCCCACCTGTGCTACCACAGCTACCCTGCTATTGATACTTGTTCTAGCTCAATGAGCGCTAGCATTGGAGTGTGTGCGCAAGCCAGGGAATCCCGTCCCTTCTTCATAGTATAGACAGAGCCTAAGACTAAAAACATCAATCAGGCTCCCATACGTCTGGGGTTTCCTGGACATTTCCTCTTCTTTGATCCTCTGGCCAGGCAGGTTTTTCAAATAAGAGGAAATGTCCAGGATTTTTGTGGGGCAGACAATGCAGCTCAGAAAGAGCTGGCTCCGCATCCCAATTGGTCCCTCCTCAGCAGCTGGAGCTGCCAGATCCCGCCCACCCAGGCCCTGGCTCCCAGCCCTGGGGAGGGGGAGAGGTCTGAAGGGAGGTGCTGACTGGCGGCCAGTGCTGCGTCCTGGGCCACCCTGCTACTGTGACAGGGAGCAACACTGCCTCCCACCTTGAGAGTGAGGCTGCAGGTACCCCCTCCCCCGCCCTCCAAACACCCCCTCCCATCCCAGTACACACACACCCTTTCAGCACCCCCCCAAATACTCCCTCCAGCACCCCCCCAGGTACCCCTCCCAGTATCTCCATCCTCCAGCACCCCAAATACCTCATCCAGCACTGTCCAACTGCATCCCCTCCTCCAACTCCCACTCCACCCCCCTCCGCAGTGTCCTCTCTTTGGGAACCTGAAAGTTGGTAACCAGACTTTTTCTAGTATCCTTCTATTGCTAGGACAGGTTTGATTTTCTAGATTTCTTATCCTAATGAAATCCAGATGTGTGCTCTAATACATCATCACAATAGCAGGTGAGGGAAAGCAATGGAAATTCTGAATGCAAGTCCTTTTAGACCTATACCCGATTGAAATAGGCTCTTAGGAGAAATTCTAATGAATGCTGCCTCCTCTTCAAAGAGAGTAACAGCAGTATTGGTACCTCTGCGAATACTGTAGAGAAACTTAAAATAAGTAGTTTATAATATCTTCTTAAAGTGATAAAGCCAATCCTCAGCTGGTATAAACAGGAGTTAACTCCACTGATTTCATTTACACCAGGTAAAGATCTGACCCATCTGTTTCTTCGTATGACTGATGTAGATCTACATTTACATCTGCCCATGATATCAATACAAGTAAGCCAAAAATGTGACTTAAAGTTCCTTGATAATTGGCCTATATTTAATGAAGCTCTCCATTTGAGGAATCTTGCCATAGATTTATTTTATGAACTGATCTTTGATGGATACATACATTTAAGACAAACCAACAAAATTAATTAGGATTCAAGTGGAGCAAGAAGTGTCTATTTTTGGCTGCCATTAATACTGCAATGAGGGGCAGATCTCCACAGCCATGGAAGGCTCCAGATATAATTATTTTTAAATTAATGGAGATATCCCATCTCCTAGAACTGGAAGGGACCTTGAAAGGTCATCAAGTCCAGCCCCCTGCCTTCACTAGCAGGACCAAGTACTGATTTTGCCCCAGATCCCCAAGTGGCCCCCTCAAGGATTAAACTCACAACCCTGGGTTTAGCAGGCCAATGCTCAAACCACTGAGCTATCCCTCCCCCTGTTTTTTTATATATATATGGTGGAGCTGGCCTGTTTCTTGTGTGTGGGGAGAATGGGGAAGTTGTGCAAATAATAAGGAAGGTTATTCATATATCTGGTGTTTGCAATGCCTGCTTCAGAGGGGCTTCCATGGAGAGTCCTGTGCTTCCATGTTTGGTGAGTGGGTCAGGAGAGTGGGTCTGGCTGAAAATTTTCAGTTGAAAAATGGGGTTTTTTTTGTAATGGAAAATATCATGGAGAACTTTTGTTTCTTTTGGATTTTCCCCGTTCTTCACTATTCCTGATTCAGTCAGGATTATCACATGGCTGATGCTTCCTGCTTGGTACTTTTATGTTGGGGCTGGCCAGAGCTTTGATCACAAAACTCAAACTCTGTGTAATCAACTAAATTCATCCTTGGTGTAACTCCACTCATCTGAGCCTGAACTTTGCACTTCTTTAAAATCCAGAGATTGAAGATCCTACAGATCTTTAAAATATGACTGATTTTAGCCTCTCAATACCTCATGAAGTAGGTGGGTATTATTACCCCCATTTCACAGGATGGGTGCTGAGGCTCAAGGGAGTTAAATTAGTTACCTTCTGTAATGGAGGATGTCTGTGGCAGATCTGAGAGAGACAGCCCAGATCTACTGACTTCCAGTATGTGCATTAACCATAAGACCATCTCCCTCACTTTGTACACAAAGGGATCTTTCACCTAAGGATGCATAGGGCCCAGCTTGTATAATTCTAATGAGCACTGATGAGTTCACTAAAATGAACTCCCTGCTGACTGATGAGACTTTAGACTCCAGAAAATGCAGTCAGGAAGAAATACAGAGAGGTTTACATATACGGTACATTCACTAAGAGTAGCAGGATGAAGGATAATGTAGAAAGAAAGAGGATAGCAACCTGCTCCAGAGAACACTCCGCAGTTCAGTTCCCTTTTCCTTATTTCTAAATCACTCCATATTAAATGCTCTCTTGCAAAGGAGACCATTTACAAAGCTAAAAGTGTCCAAACATGGGATCACCCTTTAAAGCACAATATGTCTGACAATGGAAAGAGCTCTGAGAAAACAGTTTGGTATCATCTACTCTTCTGTACCGTGCCACATGGCAAAGCTTAATGTGCTGAGACAGAGGTTTTCCCCTGAACTGTTTCATTGCAAGATGGGACCATTTGTTAGCAGAATACCTCAGCACTTTCCCTGCAGAAATAAGGACAAACCTATTTAGGTTCAGATGGAAATGTATCAACATATTTAGTACACATGCTCCCCATTGGCCCCTTGCATTCAAACATCTGAACTCACTGTGAGAAATGCAAGGAGTGTGTGTGGAAGAGAGCTGCAGAGACTGCATGTAAGTGATGTAGTAGAACTGTGCCGGTATGTTTGTTCAGTTCCTCTGAACATGTCAATGTATTAAATGTGTTAATTTCACAGTGAAACAGAATTTTATTATTAAAAAAACTAATTTTTAGCCCTGTGTATCCCCATATTGAGAATCAGAGCAATTTGCAGTGTACTATTCAAAAGTGAGGGTCAGGGAGCTCTTGGAAATGGAGTATTGACAGCTGCAAGAGCAAGGTGAAGAGTGTGTGCCCTTGGTGCACCACAGATTGTGTGTTCCACAGAACGTGTCCTGGTTCCCCAGGTTAGAGGGTGGCAAAGAAAGGTGTGATCAGAATATAAAACTGTGTGTGTATTAATCTTCCCACCAGATCAGTGCCCTGGAGCTACCTGTTGTATTAAGCAATCCTCTAACTGTCTGTAAATCCCAAGAAACTTTGCCGTGAGAAAGACTGAGGAGCACAGCAGATGAACCTTTGATCAATGAAGATCCAGGTTTAAATCCTAGCTCGTGAGTGATGCAAAGAGTTTGGTTCTCCCATCCTATTCCCTAGTGCAGATATGATCCTGTCACTAAACAAGGCTATGGTCTAGGAACATTTGGACCTGTGGGTTGGGGTGTGTGTGTGTGTGTGTGTGTGTGTGTGAGAGAGAGAGAGAGAGAGAGAGAGAGAGAGAGAGAAAGAACATTCCTCACTTCAGTGTTCCCCCGACCCAGATGTGGCGATAAATAGAAGTTCAGGATCCTGCAGACTGACAAATCAACTGCTATTCTCAGACAAGCTACCATGTCACGAAAATGATCTCTAACAGAATCCAGACTTGAGACAAAGTTGGTGCTGAGGGCAGGAGTTCCTTCTTCAGCTCAGTGAAGCTGAAGAAAAGCAGCTGAGTTCTTTGCTGAGCATGGTAAATCAGAGCAAATGAGACATATCTGAAGCAGGAGGCCAGGAAAAGGACAAATGGTATTTTTGCCAAGAGTCACGCTGCAACAAAAGAACAGCGATATAGCAGTTTAGCTTCCCAAAACAACTTTATTCACACAGTGACAACGTAAGCAGCCTGTAACAATGAGAACATGCAGGCAATCTTATTTAGATTAAACCACATAGATGGATGACCTTGCTATAAAATCCAGGGAGATGTTCATAGCAGGGCCCTAAAGACCAGTCCTTGCAGAGCAGGCAAGACCCTTAGCCTCTACATTACAGGTTCCAATTCCTTTCAGTGAGGAATGGTCAACAGCCGCTAGCCCTTTCCATGGGACTGACTGTCCATGATATAGCCGCTTAGCCCATCTCACAGACTGCTGGGCCCCTGCACACATGTATTTCCTCCACTGAAAATGGGGAGGCCTTATCCTGGGGATGCAAATCTCTTTAAAACACATCAGTGCATGGGAAGCTGAACAAGCAAGGTTTTCAAGGCAAGAACTACTTAGCTGAGCTACCTGCCGGTGTCTAAGAGAAAAACAGGAAGAGTGAACGTAATGAAAAGGTGACGGTGGAAGCAAATGTACTTGGCAGAAGCAGTAGCAACTTGAGAGGGAAGCTTCCGTAGGGTGGAGCTGAAACGATGAATGTGGTTAAACATCCCAGCAAAACGTGATGTTGAATAGCAAATTCTCTATAACAGAATTCAGTGTGGTGAAAGATGGGGGTTTAATGACATTGTCCCTGTACACACATGGTCTAGGTGCATAAGCCTAAAATAATACTTTGGTGCCCATCACTCCGTGCTTATGGAATTTTTTTAACCATAAATGGGTCAGGTACTCAGTTTTATGCTTTCTTTGAAGGAAGGTGCCTCAGGTATTGTACTGTGGAATCCAGGCTGGAGTGATGATTCCGTACAGAAACTGAGGGAAGGATAGTGTGAAATGAGCTCTTCTTGCAATGACCAGGCAGGAGTACAGTTGTTCAGGGCCTTTGTCTTGTAGGTCTCCTCTGAATATCAAGGAATGTTGATCCTGTCTGAGTGAGTTTGATATCTGATGACATCTATCAGCTACTTCTGTGGCCCTCATTACCATATATCTGAGCACCTCACAATTTATCCTCAACATCCCTCTAATGAAGGGAAGTCCTACTGTCCCCATTTTACAGATGAGGAACTGACGGACATAGAAATTAAGTGACGTGCCCAGGGTCATGCAGGAAGTCTGTGGCAGAGCATGAAATTGACCCTGGGTCTCCTGAGACTCATGTTAGCTCCCTAACCACTGTCATACCCTTCCTCCCCAGCCTGAGAAGCTCAACTGAGTATGATTTCCAAACTCAGTCTTTAATGTTATACTAAGCTAGAGCTAAACTTCTAGTGGGAGGTTTCGATATGGGGTGTAAACGCACCGCAAGCTTTCCTTTAAAAGGAAACAGACTAAAGAGAGTCATGCGAAGCTTAAGCTGATTAATGGCTGTTATGTTTTCGTTCTAAGGCAGATTGTTATGTAACGGGTTGAAAAACAAGTTTTCTGGAATATAGAATTTAAACAAGGAATAGAAGTGTTCTTGCTTAACAGCAGAATTCCTCAGTGGGGGAAGGTGATGGAGCTTGAAGTTTGTGTCTCTCAGTTAGAAGTGCCTGTTCCAAATTCGTGAACCTTGTACAGTAAAGGAAAGTTTAGCTCAGGGGTCGGCAACGTTCGGCATGTGTCTTGCCAGGGTAAGCACCCTGGCGGGCCGGGCCAGTTTTATTTACCTGCTGATGCGGCAGGTTTGGCCGATCGCTGTCCCGGGCCAATGGGGATGGCGAGAAGCGGCGCGGGCGAGCGATGTGCTGTCCGCGGCTTCCCGCCGCTCCCATTGGCCCGGGACGGCGAACCGCAGCCAGTGGGGGCCGCGATCGGCTGAACCTGCCGTGTCAGCAGGTAAATAAACTGGCCCAAGCCCGCCAGGGTGCTTACCCTGGAGAGCCACGTGCCGAACGTTGCCGACCCCGGTTTAGACTATGCAAAATAATTGTTGGCATTTCACCTGGCTCCTGGAAGGCTTGTAATACTCTTTCCAAGGACAAAAATGCTCCTAACATTGAAGTGATCCAAGAACTGCTGCGATAGCCCCTTCTCTGGGAAAGCTCTGAGAACCTCGCCATTCATGCTGAGTAAGTGGTGGCATGGAGGGGAGCCCAACATGTTACAGCTGCACTGACTCAGCTGGTCCTCACAAGTGCAACCCCACAGTCCTCCTGCCCACCATTCTAGAAATGGCCCAGTGGTGTGTTTTGCTTCGACTCCAGGGCATCCCGTGGGGGCAATTCTTTTGGAAGTCTTTATATGAAAAGCACGCTCATGGGCTGCAATTGGGCAAGTGTTGAATCCTCTCATTGAGTTCAGTGGCACGCCTCACGTATTTAAAGTTAAGCATGCACTTGAGTACCTTTCTGAACTGGGGCCCTGCTCAGCAGCATCCACTTCTAGGCTTCTGTGCTATTTGCCCCCTGCTCTGGGGCTTGAACCCGTGCCTTCTGCAACAAAGGGAGCCTCCTGTTGTGCTGCAAGCTGGCCACCTGGAAGATGTTGGCACCAACGGTGGGATCTGGGGTGGTGATATTCGGTCCAAGCTGAACTTCACCAGTTGGAACATCTCTATATATACTAGGATGTCCCAGCAGCTGGACACACTGCACTAGGGGCAATGCAACTCAACAAGAGGAACCGGGAAGAGTGATCGGATAAGGGCTGTCTTTTGCTGCTGTAGCAGCGCTATTGTTGTTGCTGTTTTCAGGGCTGTGCTTTTTAAAGGTTAAAAAATGTTACTTGAAAGTGTTTTAATTTACATTTTATTGAAACCCTCCGCCCAAGAAGGGGAGAATGGGGGGAAACCCCCAAACCAGGTAAAGGAATGTGGGGAGGGAAAGGAATGGAAGGAAGGGGATCAGCGAGGGGAAAGGAGAGCAACATCTTGGTAAAGTCAGACCAGGCTTTTCGAAATTGTCTGAAGTCCCTTTTCTCTGCAACATTTCCTCCCTTTTAGCTGCCAGGTCAGCCAAGTGGCTGGACCAGGTGCTATCCCTGGAGGCAGCCTGTATGCCGTGCGGCTACACACCCTGCTCTGCAGAGCCAAGCTGTCCGTGAGTTGGAGAGCTTTCAAGATGATAGGGTCTACCCCCAAAACACAGGTCCTGGAAGTAATTTTTAAGGTGGTCTCCATTACCATATTAACCCTCTTACATACATCTGCCCCAAAGGATTGTCTCTTGGGATGGGCCCAACGCCAGTGTGGCTCCAGCGGCAGTTTGTTTGGCAAGATCCATGACTGTAACCCATGCCAGGACCAGTGTGAATGAAATATCATTTTCTGTCTAATCAGGCTTCATCATAGATCAATAGTACAATGTTTCATGTTTTGCAAGGCCTTTCCGTATTGGCTAGCATTCAAGGATCTACACCAATCATTGTTTCAGGCCAGGAACAGGCAATCTAAATTAGGAAGGGTGTTTTGGGCCAGGAAATTGTTGCAGGCAATTGGTTGGGTGAATGTATGGCACTTTCTCCACATTGGTGTCGCTGGCACTCCCAGTGCATCAAGACCAATAGATCCTTCAAGAGATGCATAAGTTGTAGGTAATACCATGCAGTTGGACCAGGTAGGTTGTATTGTTGTGGTGTTTGGAATGGCAGAAGCCGATCCTCTAAGATCATTTGAGAGCCCCAAACCAGCCTCTTATCCACCCACTCTTGACACACCCATGGTTTCTTGTTGATTTTCAACAATAGGTTTCCCCAAAGTGCAGCATCAGTGTTTGAGAAGGGGTGGAATTTAGATTTTCTAGCCAAGCTGGCCTATGTTTGTTTGACAGCCAATATTGTAGGGAACATTTTAAGATCAAAAAGGTAATAGGCTGAACTCGGTATTCCTGCCAATGGGAAGGGATGGATCAACTCCCATTCCACCAGTAGCCAGGGCGGGGTCTCCGGTGTGATGTTCCAGAGCCCCATTGGTGCCTAGCTAAGGATAAAGGCTGTATGATAGTGCTGCAAGTTGGGGAAATAGAAGCCTCCGGATCGGACTGAGAGTTGTAGTTTACATGAAGCCAGTCTTGGCTGCCCTCCTTGCCTGCAAGAAATATTTTCAAAATTTCATTCCATTTCCTAAAATAAAAGGGAGGAATACTAACTGGGAGACCTCACGGGATGGGAAGCACGTTCATGTTGATAAAATTAACATTCCACCAAAGGGTCAGGGTTCTCCGTCTGCCCAAATCTTTCACTCCTTTGGCTGAGACGGACTCTAGATTCATTTTGACCAGAATCTCTATCTCACTGGGCATGGGTATCCTTAAATATTTTGTATGTTTGGGTTGCCACCTAACACGCTGATGATCAAAGGTTCCTCTGTAAGCATGTTTGCTTATACCCAGAATTTCTGACTTATCCCAGTTGCTTTTATATCCTCAGAGGTGATTTAATAGGTTAGATACAGAATCATTCGGTTTAGAGACAAGCTCAAGAGCACCCTCAACATGAAGTACAATCTTGTGCTCTATGCAGTAGCTGTGTTGGTCCCAGGATAATAGAGACATAAAGTGACTGAGGTAATATCTTGGATTAGACCAACTTCTGTTGGTGAAGGAGACAAGCTTTGGAGCTTACATAGAGCTCTGAACCTGAAGAGAAAGTTGCATTTGTATAACTTGGATCAGCTTTCAAGTTAAGCCAAAGGCCATGTGGACGCTCTTATTTTGGTATGAGTGGCTTATTTCAGTTTATTCCTAAGGCCTGGTCCACACTAACCCCCCCCCACTTCGGACTAAGGTACACAAATTCAGCTACGTTAATAGCGTAGCTGAATTCGAAGTACCTTAGTCCGAACTTACCGCGGGTCCAGACGTGGCAGGGAGGCTCCCCTGTCGATGCCACGTACTCCTCTCGCCGAGCTGGAGTACCGGCGTCGACGGCGAGCACTTCCGGGATCGATTTATCGCGTCTAGACCAGACGCGATAAATTGATCCCAGAACATCGATTGCCTGCCGCCGGACCCGGAGGTAAGTGTAGACGTACGGTAACTGACGTAAGCTAAACTGGAAGAAGCCTTTTGGGTCTAGTTTAAATTCACACCTTTAAGTTATACAAGCACAACTTTCTTGTGTAGAAGTGCCCTTTATACAGGCTTATTTGGAGACAATAGGGGTAGAATCTCAGATCCACACCATCTACTCTCTCAACTAAGGCAACAATTACAATCAACTGGTTCAGCTAATTCATAGTTAAAGCTCTGTATCTCTTTCAGTACTGGAAAGCTGGGAGCAAGGTAGGCATGTGACCAAAAGAGGCACTCATTAAAAAAAACAAAAAACCTGTTAGAGTAAATTTTACAAATCTAATTGCTTGTTAGTGATTTGGCTATATTGGATGGTAGACTAGGGCAATAATTTTTTGAACAATTCATTCTAGGGCAGAGATGATGCTAGGCATCCACTCTTAGTTGGTGTGTTGAGAAATTGGATGGTAATGTGAACTACAGCAGATTATCAAAATTCCCATTTATGCATCCAAATATCGCATTAGCTCTTTGGCTACAACATCATTTTGAGAGCTCAAGTTCTGCTGATTACCCACTACAAACTCCAAATCTTTTTTCAGAGTTATTACTTCCCAGGCTAGAGTTCCCCATCCTATTATTTATTATTGCCCAGTGATCAAGGTGGTATCTTGGCTTCATCACTTGCCAAAAGTAAAATATCTATGTTCAGGGAGAAGTGGGCGCGCAGCAGCCCAATACACACAGTCAGTCCTCAACTCCTCAGCTCTTTGAGGCTCATGGCTGGATCTGCTCCAGCTTTCCCTCAAATAAGGACAAGGAAACACTATGGGCTGAATTCCTTGCGGTAGCTGGGGCGTGGACAGTGCAGCATGGTGCAGAGGTAGCTTTAAGCCACCTTTGCACTCCCCCAAGTCCTGGGCTGACTGTGTCTGGCTGGCTTCCCAGTGCAGGCTGCTCTAATGTAGAATCAGCCTGTCACGGAGTGTGGGGGAGTCAGGGCCCTGCACCCCCAATTCCTGCGATTCACCGTGACTCTCAGCCAGCCAGTAAAACAGAAGGTTTATTGGACGACAGGAACACAGTCCCAAACAGAGCTTTTAGGTACAACCAGGACCCCCCAGTCAAGTCCCCAGGGGGCAGGGAGCTTAGACCCCAGCTTTTGGGGTTCCCTCCATTTCCCCAGCCAGCTCCAAACTAAAGAACCCCTCCAGCAGCCTCCTCCCAGCCACAGCTCCTGGCTCCTCCCCCTGCCTTTGTCCAGTTTCAGGGCAAAAGGTGTCACCTGGCCCCAACCCCCTCCTGGTCTCAGGTATCGTCATCCTGTCCTGGTATCCCATCACCAATGCAGACAGTTTCAATAAAACTCCCATGCAACATCCCCAGGTCAATCCGCCCCACTCCCTGCTCTGGCACACAGCCTAACAGATCCTTTGCCACCACAGGGTCCCCGCACATATGGGGTGATAGTCCCATGGCCAGCACTTCCTGCTTTCTATACACTTTGTACCAGTAGCTGGGTGCAAAGCATCCACAGTGCAGGTGAGTATTTATTTGCCCCTGCTTTTACAGCACTAATTTGCAACCTGTTTTCTAAGCCACTTAGGGCCCCTCCAACTTCTTTATTGCATATTCTTTCCGCTCATGGCGAGTGCAATCCAATCAGGGGAGAATGGATGGTGGCTTTTGGTGGATCAGGGGAATACACACTACAGTGCACAAAGCATGTCCCCTGCATCTTTAATCCTCATCTAGGGTTGCCCCTCTGCACCATGAAATATGGAGACTCTGCCTAGGATCAACTCAAGGGTTTTGCTGGATCCAGGACTGGAAGGCAGAGAGTTGTGCGCTGTAATTCCTCTGGTTTGTTCTCTTTGCATGAACATATGTGGAAGAGCCTGTCAGAATTTGGCTCTTTGTGCTTAGCCTTGAGCAATCCCCTCTCATCCATCACTGAAATTTGCAGTTGATTGGTCATTTGAAAGTACAAGCCAAACCGGAGGGACATATGTAATGTGAGGTTTCACACGGCATGTGGCTGACCTCCCAGTTGGGAGGGGACCACACTTGTAATAGTTCCCTTTCCTGGGAAGTCGAACATCAGGTTTTAATTTGCTTGGGTTAGGATGAATTTCTTTGGAAGAGCAGAATTCTATGGCTTGACCTTCCCCGTTCACAATGATTGAGAGACATTTCCAGGCGGGCTAGAGGACTGGTGCTCTCTGTCATGGTAGGAATTTTATAATGAACTGTTGACATTTTCTATTAATAGGTTCCTAAATACCCTGCCCCAGGCTTAGGTCCCTCAGATCACCTTGGGTCAGAGATGGCCTGTGACCAGTGAAGCAAAAGGAGAGATGGCTCGAGAGCTGATGGTAGGAATCTCTTGTTTGACCAGGCTGAATGGAACACAGAATTGCTAAAATCATATGCAGTTTCTCTCCAGGAAGCAGAGATAATTTTTCACCTCCAACCCTCAGCATCTTCTAGAGTGGAACTTTTCTGGGTCCTGGAAAGCTCAGTTAATAAGGCTGCCTTCAAAGTGGAATTTTTCTTGCACTCTGATGCAAACATGAATAAACAATTGTACAACTTCTAAAATCTTCCGGGGCTCTATTTTGTAATGTATTCTCACTCTGCATTTCTCCTCCTGATAATGGGTCATCTTTTACATTATGAATTGCTTTAGTTGGATTAAATTATCATTTGTTCACGCCCATTTCAAGGCTCTCATTTCAGTTTAAGATTCATCTGCAGTTTGAGTAAAATGAATATTTCAGACTGTAAATTATGTATGCGTTGCAGAGCTGTCAGCTTCTCAGAGACTCTCTGACAAAGCCCTTTGTGAAGTTATTCTGTCCTCTTTCATTTTCTGCCTCTTCTAGAAAATGATGAGGAAATTTTTTTATCTTTCAGAACAACTGAATTTCCCTCCAACACTGTGTGTAGTTACTGACTATTTTGATTAACATAGTTGTTCCAAAGCTGGTTTTGGTTGGAACTCCTGCTTTTGTGATAGATCAGGTCCTAAGTCCTTCTCTTATTTCCTCTCATCCTCTAGGTGGTTGAAGTGGAAATTTTCTGTAGTATTTTTATAAATCCCAGGCATGTCTCAGTTTCCCTCGGTACGTGGCATTGATAACCAGTGGGTGCCAAAGGGTTACCACTTCTTCTGGAAGAGCAAAGGAGACAAAAGGTAGAGAGGTGTGTGTGTGTGTGTGTGTGAGACCTTGCTGTCTGGGGGGAATGAATACAGTCATTAAAGAGCTGGCTGAAACCAGCCCAAATCTACAGAGGGCCCAGCAAGACAAAGAGGCCCCAACAACAGAACAAGCAACACCTGGCAGCAGGAAACCCCAGCAGGCGGGGGCTTGTGAACTGGAAAACAAGGTGTCGGGAAAAATGGGGAAGAGAGAGAGACCAAGATGGAGTCCGTCACAGCTTGGCGTGCCCCTCAGGGCACTTGTTTTAATGAGGTGGACTATGGTTTAACTTCTGCCTCTCTGTGCTAACCTAAGGACTTTCAGATTCTGCAGCCAGGTGACCTTATTTTGCAAAGGCTGCCTGTTTTTCTGTGAATACTCACTGAGGGCATTGCCCCCTGGAGGGGCACTGAACAAGCCTTCTGCAGGAGTTTGGCTTGGCTACAGATTTGCTGTAGGGAGCCATGGAGAGAGACAGGAAATGCTGGTGCCAACAGTCGAGTCTTGGAGGCCATGGACCTGCCCCTGTGGAAGTGTGTGGGACCTTGGGACCCAGCGCACTAAAGGGGGACCGGTCACTCTCAAGAGACCGGTGACTGTGCCACACCTCTTTGTGTCCATTTCTATCTCCCCCACCTCATCTATTTTTTGCCTGCTCATGGGCTTTTCTCGTATTTTCCTCTCTTTCCCTTTTAGTTTTTTCCCCTCTTTTCTCCCACTCTCCCCCCGCCCCCCCGCCCGTTACATGGGGCTGCTCCCTGCCTTTTGCCACAGAGATGGCAGGGAGCAGTGCAAGGTAGTGCCACATAGGGGAGGGAACCCAGGCCTGTTAGCAGCAGAAAGGTGGAGAGAGTAAAGCAGCCATTACCTCTCTTGACAGGACACAGGTGGGCAAGAGGGGGTATGGTGTTCCCCAGAGGCCGAGAATACTAGAGCCGATGCATCTGATCAGTTCATCAGACCCCCTACCTGTACCCAAACCCACATACCACAGTTGTCCCTTGAAGACTGTTACTGGAGAAGACTAGAGTGACCAGATGTCCCGATGTTATAGGGACAGTCCTGATATTTGAGGCTTTTTCCTATATAGGTGCCTGTTACCCCCCACCCTCTGTCGATTTTTCACACTTGCTGTCTGGTCACCCTAGCAAAGACAACTTAGAACAGCCCTGAGGCTGCAGGATGAGACACCCATAAAGGTGGCCACATTTGTGCTAAATCATGTCAAGTACCAACCCCAGGGGCCTGCCCCATCATCACAGGCTCTTTTGGCACCCATTGAAACCTGTGTAAACCAGAACGAACTTCACTGAGGTGTGAAACTGGTGCAAGTGAGACAAGAAGGCTCAGTATAAACGAGAGGGAGTCATGCGAGAGCATCCTGGAGGTCAGGGCACGCTACACACTCCCTGTGAGGTCTGTCTCAGTGATGTGACAAATATTTGCTTCCTTTGCTATGGAAAGATTAGCTAAGGAGTTTGGAAACTTTTCCAGGGCTACTAAAGTCAGGAAGAACTGGCAACCACTCACCCATCTTTCCTTCAGCAAAACTTTCTGGATGGTGCTAATACCACGGTGACAGAGTGGGATACGTCTGTACCAAATTGAAACCTCCATTTTCTATTGTGCTCTGAACACCTATTTAACCTTGCCCAAGGCAGGTGATTGTAATGTACTCCAGACGGGTGCCCTGCGCAGGAAAGATGCTTGATGCCTCACTGAAGGACCGTCACTGAGAAGCTGTCACAGAGCAATCTGGAACCATCGTCTTCAGAAGGATTGCTATCAGACTAGGGGAGGGAGTGTCCTAGGACTCGTGTTGTTTTTTCAGAGGTTTATAACTCTCTAGTACTTTTTAAAAGTAAAGTGAAGAAATTCCTTGGCTAAGCCTGTGCTCTTTGTTTCCTGCCATGTTGTTCCCAAAGGAAATACACTAAATGCCAAGAGTGGCCACTGCCCAGGTGGGAATATGTGTAAGTGACTGGTGGGTCTCATGAGGTCAGATGCACTGGAGGAAGAGTCTGGGGAAGCTGCACTCTCATGTCCCAAGGAAGGGCTCAGACAAGAGGTTTGAGTCAGGGGTGTGCACATCAAAATCCCAGGGCTAGACACAGTGACTGGACCCATTTGGCTTGGAAACATGGGGCACTTGGCCTTTGGGTCCACTCCCAACAGACTGGATGATGAGTCAGAGTAGGACAATCTCTTTCTCTGATTCACTCCATGACCAAAGGAACAACTTCTCACTGACTACTGGTGAGTAGATGTAGGGTTACCATCCGTCCGTATTTCCCCGGACATGTCCAGCTTTTGCGTCTCTAAATAGCCGTCCGGGAGGAATTGGTAACAAGGTTGAAAGGTCCGGGATTTTTCCCCTCCCCTCCCTCCCTTCCATGCAGAGTGCGGCTGCTGATTGGGTGGCTGGGCCAGATTGAGCCACTTCCATTGGCCTCCAGCAGCCAGAGCCCTCCCCTGCCCCGCCCCCGCTGCCTGCAGCGTGTTTTGCCTACATGTGGACATGGGCATGGTAAGGTGAGTTCCGGGGGGCAGTCAGGGAGCAGGGGGAGGGTTGGATGGGTCCCAGGCCTCCACCTGCCACCCCACTTCTGCGCATCCCCCCGTGGGTCCCCTCCCCCCTGCCTGCCTTCCCTTGCCTGCTTGTACTGCCAGAGCCGGCAGCAACTGCTGTCTGCTGCCCCCGGGTCCTAGTGCCCCCCATCCACTAATGGCAAGACAGGCTGCCCTTACCCTGCCCTTCCACCCTAGCCCCGAGCCTCTCCAACACCCCAAACCCCTCATCCCCAGCCCTCATCCACCTGCACCCTAATCCTCTGCTCCATCCCTGAGCCCCCTCCTGCATCATGAACCCCTCAGCCCCAGACAGAGCCCTCATCCCCCCACACCCTAATCCTCTGCCCCAGCCCTGAGCTCTCATCCCCCCGCACCCTAATCCTCTGCCCCAGCCCTGAGCCCCCTCCTGCATCATGAACCCCTCATCCTCAGCCCCAACCATCATCCCCCTGCACCCTAATCCTCTGCTCCATCCCTCAGCCCCCTCCTGCATCATGAACCTCTCATCCCCAGCCCCACAGCCCTCACCCTTGCACCCCCTCCTATCCCCAAACTCCCTCCCAAACCCCTTCCCCCTTCCCGCACACCCCCTCCTGCCCTCAAACTCCCTCCCAAAGCCTGCACCCCCCTTTGCACCGCTTCCCACCCCCAAACTCCATCCCAGAGTCTGCACCCCTCACCTCCTCCTGCACACCCACCTCCTGCCCCAGCCCGGAGCCTGCACCTAGCACCCAAACTCTATCCCAGAGTCTGCACCCCGCACTCCCTCCTGCACACCCACCCCCTGCCCCAGCCCGGAGCCTGCACCCAGCACCCAAACTCTATCCCAGAGCCTGCACCCTGCACCCCTCCTGCACCCTAATCCCCAGCCCAGGACCTGCACCCCAGACCTCCTCCCCCCACCCAACCCCCCCTCCCAGAGCCTTAGGCAGGTGGGGGGGGGTTCTGGGCAGCACCAAAATTTCTACATCCCTGCCACCCATGCGAGTGGATAAGGGTCGGGGCAGTCAGGGGACAGGTAGGATCCTAGGGGGGCAGTTAGGGTGGGGGGTTCTCAGCAGGGGGCAGTCAGGGGACAAGAAGCGGGGGGTTGGGGGTTCTGAGGGGGGCAGTCAGGGGGTGGGAAGTGGGAGGGAGTGGATGGAGCGGGGCAGGGGCGGGGCTAGGGCAGGGATCCACCCCCCCCAGTGTCCTCTTTTTTTATTGTGAAAATATGGTAACCCTAGTAGATGCTGTGTTCTCAGCACATGCCAAACAGCCTCTACACACCCTCTTCCCCCTTTTCCTGGGGTCTGGCTTTACGGGTAACTAGCTATATAACAACAGAACATAAACCTCAGCCTAAGGTGCCTCCCTAAGCATGGCTGTTCCAGGGCAACCAACACTTGTGATTTTATTGTGACTTTTGCCACATTTTGTGTTTTTCTCAAAGCCCCAGCCCTTGCAGTCCCTGAGAATCTCATTTTTCATTAAAAAAAAAAGCCCTTCTGCTTGTAGTGACAAGCTTGCAGAGAAACGCTTGCAAATGTGCCCCAACTGTGTCTCAAAAGTTCAAAAGCAAACAGTAAATCGAAAGAACCCAACATATATTATTTGGTTTATAAATAAGTTTTGGTGCCCTGAGCCATGTATTTTGAGCACTTGGGGTCGGTAACATTGCCATTCCCAAGGTTTCCGGCAAGAATCAGTCTACTTAGAGTGTCGTCACCTTCACCTATCCCAATATATCCTGGTTGGAGTTAGCAAGCTGTGTTGCCCAGAATGAGTCAGCCCTGCTTATCATCAGTTCTGTGCATGGTCCTTACTCCTGCCAACGGGGTGGGTGAAAAAAAAGAGCCTTGTGTCCTTAAGCTGGGGACCAGTTTCTTTCCAGTCTGCTACTCTTAACATTCTTAATTAGAGCTGAGTCAATAATGGATTTGTCAGTTTGGTGGAAGAATTGAAAAATCTGGGAAAAAATAATCAATTCACTTCTAACAAAAACTGATTTTTTTTCCTAACCAAAATGAAAACAATTGATTTAGATCAAAGGAAACATTTCAAATGTCGTTTTGAGCTGATGTTTCATTTTAATAATGTTGATTTGAAATGAAATGTCAAAACAGTTTGGAATGTTTTAACTTTGCTGAATTTTTTTTCCACTGAAACTATTCACTGAACTTGACCTGAAGTCACAAATAGTCTTGGTGTTCTGAAAAATGCATTTTTTGGGGGGGCAAATTTACCACTCACTGACATTTTTTGCCCAGCTCTAGTCTTAATGCAATGAAAAAAGGAACCAAAGCCCTGATCTGCCTTCAAATCTCTCTTACTCTAGGTCTTCCTTGAAAATACACTACACTTTTTGGAACCTGTGGAAGCTCCATGATGCATGAAATCTGAAGGTCACAGCTAACTCCGTAAGGACTTCCAGAGCTGCTTAGAATGTCTGATGGACATTACTGGATATCTGCAAATGTAGGGAGCAGATGGTTGGAGAGAGGTAATGTACATAGGTACGTCTTTAACAAAAATCAGCTCTTTTCCACATTGTATCACCCAGCCTTGACTCTGGTGTTAGTTTGCCACTACCTGTAGGTGCTTGATGCACTGATATCTGATGCACTGTTAACTATTGTTTGGGGAGAGAGGATAGCTATTCCCATATAAACTTATTTGCATTCCCCTGGGGGAAGTGATCATATGGAAAACAACAGAAATGTGAAGGTTTAAATATCCCTTGCTGACCCTGGGAATGTGATTATTTGAAAGAATGACTTTTACTTGGCAGCTACAGCCAAGCTGTTTCAGGGTTATTATCTTGGATGATAGGCTGCTGATTCAAAGAGATCAATATGCCTTCCAGAAGTCTGTCCTACATCCTTTTAACAAATTATTAGCAGGAGTAATCTGAGCAGTCGAGCTATTATGAAACCCCAGACTTTTTTCTGTTCAAAGACTTGTCTGCTGAAAATGCAGTATGCAAAACATTAATTTGCTCTGCACATCTGTTAAAAGAATTTTCGGAGCAGACAGATACCTCCTTCTTTTGAAATGCTATGGAAATAACAGCACCACAGAGCCAGGTTTTTAGACCACATCTGATAAATAGTAGGCAAACGAGGCAGAAGTATTAGAATAACACACATTTTCTGCCCATGACAAACCTGCAGAAAGGTTTGTGCTTTCATATTGTAAAAATGATCATAGTGGGGGGGAGAATCTTAAAACGTCAAAAAATGAGCATAGGGGAAAAGGAGTTTGACAGGGATTTCGGGGTTAATCTGTTTTGTTTGCTGCTGAATGGGGATAAAGGAGGTAAAAAATGAAGGCGAGGTTACACCAAACCTAGAGTGCAGTATCAGTCGGTAGGTCAGCGTGACAGGGTGCTAAGCAGAAAACTGCTTCGCCAACCCTGTCACTCCAGCTCCAATTAAGGGAGGGGAATTGGAGCTGGGTAGATCACCTGGCCCTGTTTGGAGAAGCTGGAACAGCTGTTGCCTCATCAGGCTGGGGCTGGATAAAAGCCCCAGGGGAAGGAAGCCAGCAGAGAGGAGCTGGAAAGATGGGAGCTGCCGTAGAGGAAAGGCAGAGAGGGGAAGCAGAGAGAGATAGCTTGCCCCCTCTCTCCTACCGGTGGACTGTAAGAAGGGGACTACGTGTATGGTGGAAAGGTGGTGGGAGCGCAGCCTGTAAATAAAAGCACCAGGTGAGCACTGCACCAAAAGGTCTCTGTGTGACTTTCTCAGCCCAGCGGGGGCAGGAGCCAGACCCCGTTACAGTCAGCTGTTTAAAAAAAAAATTAATCAAATGAGTATAATGAATTCAGCTAAAGGTAGGATTACAGGGGGATGCTTATCTCTGCTCTGCAGGGAGTCACAGGGAAGATGTACAAAGATAAGGCAGAAGCAGGAAAGAGAAGTTACGATCACAGCTGACTTTAGCAGGCCTATATGAATGGGAAAGTTCTGTGATGAGCAACAGCCTCGTTCCAAAGGAGTAGCTAAAAACCCAGGTTGTGCTATTGCACAAGAGTCTCGCCTTCTCTTTGGATATACTTTCAGGTTTTTAGCAGAGTTCTGAGGTTTCCTATTCCTTCCTGTCCCCAACACTGTCGTATTAAGGGGTCCAATGAGACTGGAACTGCCAAGTGGTCAAGTGGGGAACAATATTCTCAGCCAAAACAATTTACAGAGATGAAGCCTTCATCTTGTTGGGAAGGCACTAGATTGGTACTCAGGAGGCCTACATTCAATTCCCAGCTTTCCTGCATGACTTTGGGTTAACCACTTCGTCTCCCTGAACCTCTCTTAAAGGGGCTAATAATATTTCCATAATCTGTCTTGTTTAGTTAGGTTGCAAGCATTTTCTGGTGGTGACTGTCTATTGCTATGTGTATGTACAGAATCTAGCACACTGGGGCTCTGATCCTGGTCAGAGCCTCTAGGCATGACCATAATACACCATAACGAATTAGAATACAATACATTTAAGGTACAAAACTGCCCCGCATAAAAGAAAATATCCACTATTTTAAATGGATACATATAAAATCAATGTCAGATACGTTGGTTTATGTGCCAAAGGCAATAGAGCTAAGCTAACTTACATCAACTGTCAGCCTGGTCCTTATGGTTTTAAAGATCGCTTTGCTCCTTGTCCTGCACCTGTGTGATGAGCT
The DNA here is from genome assembly GCF_011386835.1 of Chrysemys picta bellii. Taxonomy (NCBI): domain Eukaryota; kingdom Metazoa; phylum Chordata; order Testudines; family Emydidae; genus Chrysemys; species Chrysemys picta. The sequence goes on from NC_088801.1 coordinate 56,623,912, forward strand.
AGTATGTGAGTTAAGTCCTACAGATCTCTTCCCGAGCCTGGCCTCTCCTATCCTAGCAGTGCTGCTGGCCCACTGGTAGTATAGCATCAAAATGGAAAAATCTAAACCGTCTTCTCATATTTACTCATGTAAGCGATCGGCCATCTAACTCTCTCTGACATAGCAAAGATGGGTGTGTGTGAGTCCCCTGCTCTGGCTGGCTTGTCTATGTTTATGGTGCAAACAGCATTTATACATGTTCTCTCTAGTACTCCGGAGCATGGTAGCTAATGGAACTAACAGCTGAGACAAAGAGGCTCCCTGTCACCTGGTGCCCTTGCTGATGTGGCAGCTCTGGGGCTAGGGATGACAGGTTTAATACTGTCACTTCTGTGCTGAAGGATGTTACTGGAGCTGAAAATAAAGCTACAGCTAGCTGCAGCAGAAGGTGTATTGGCTTGGGTTGGTTCTTCCGGCTTTGCTGGCCATTTAGTAGTTTCCAAAGAGCTTTCCCTCCGCTCGTCCTCCCAGGCATGCGCTGCGCCGCTAGTACTTCTGTCCTTGCTTAAAAGAAACCCTGCAGGCCAACAGCAAAGAGCAGAGAGACATGAGGCCTTCAGGCCCAATCCCAAGGGGAAAACTTGTCTAATAAACTTAAGGGTCTTTTTATTTTTATTTTTTTTTTGTCCAAGTTGAATTTCCTGCCTCTCCACAGTGCCCCTGCATTGACTGGGCACCACAGCATTGTTAATTGTCCCTTCAGGAGAGCAAGGGCTTGTCTGAGTGCTAACCTCTCGAGGGACCTTGTGCTGAGCACCCCTGTGCTCCTGCTGCTGAAGAGCATCAGGGTACTAATTGCTTTCAAGCCCTAATTACTCTCTCCCTGCTGTGTTTATTGATAGGGTTAAACTCCATTTGCTAAGTAGCCTCACACTAATAGTGCAGGTAGATGCACAACTAGTTTAAATTACAAATATATCAGAAAGCAAAATACCAGACAGATGTCCACAGCTTAATGAAGACGACAACAACAACCTACAAGGAAACCTCACGGTGTGCACATTGGAAAGCTCTTAAGCAGAGCAGAATGTGCCCTTTTCTTCCTTGCTTTCCTCTGGCCAAGTTCTCCTTCCTGAAGTGAAATAGTTGTTTCAAGCATCAACTGTGACTTGCCTTGGGATTGTAGTAGCTTGTCCTTTTTCTGCTTGCACCAATCTCCTGGCTATTTCTGCATAAAAGCTTTAGTTGAAAATGAAGGAACACTTTTGTCTTGCCTGCCAAATGAAAATGAATTGACACACACAAACCATGGCATGGATCACATTTTTCAGACAAACCGGAAAAGAACTTGGATGCTTCACTTCTTCTGAACTTGCTGCCAGCTCACATGCTGAAACTGTATAGAAAGAAATTTCTTTGCAATCAGTCTTTTATATCACACTTTTACCTCACTCAAATAGCTTAAAACAAGGGTGGCAGAATGAGAGAAAATGGGCCCCATTTTAACCTGGCTGCAGAGTAAGCAAATTGTTTAGGCCCTTATCCTGCAAAGACTGTGGCAACTTTGCTTCCATGTGGAATCCCATTCAATTCAATGAGATTATCCCTGTGAGTAAAATGATTGAGGTGCCTAATTGTGTGCAAGTTCTAGCCCTTAATTTGTAACACATTCTTTGTTCATTTACTGCAAACACTTCATGCCAGGCGAGGCAGGCAGTGTACTCGACTGTCTTCTACTGTCCAAATAGTTTACAAGAAATTGTAGCGGAAGTGTATCAGGGCCAGATTTTTAAAAGAATTTGGTGCTCCTGGTTAGGTACCAGCAGAGCTGGCCAGGTTTTCAGCAGAGCTGGGCATGTGGGACATAAACGTCTTTGGAAAATCTGAGCATAAGTGTCACAAATGGAGCTGTTGGGTGGTGAGCACTGCTGAAAATCTGGAGTAAAATTCTGCACTGCTTATAGCGCAGCTTAGGTGAAGTTGCTTCCCTGGCCTTCCTAGACAACTGACTTAAAATGACTTCTGTTTTAACTGAAACAGGACATCCATTAAATATGTCCTGGCTTGACCTCGTATACCATTGCTATGATTGCATGGGCTACTTGATGCCTTGGACATCCATAGTGAACCGTGTATTCTGAGCTACTGTTCTTGGTCACATGTAATTTGTGAACAGATCCTGATTCTGTTTAAAACTAATAAAATGTTTTATGCCAAACTGTTTGGCTCTGGTTAGTTGTGCATATTGCTCCAGTGAATATTTCAGGCAAAAATCTTACAATGAATCATTCAGTGGGTAAAAAGTTGAGGTCTTAAGTGGGTCTTAATTGATGCCTAGGCCATGTCCTGGCCCTCTGCAGGAGGGTGAATGTCACTCCGCTCACAGGCTGCACAAGCATTGTCAAAGTACAAGCTTTTCAAGAATATAAATGAATGTTGGAAAATTAATTTCTGGCAGTGTTTGCCCAGCCTTAATTTGGGCACATATGGGAGGCTGGGATGGGGTGTCCACCCCACACAAGACCGGAAGGGGTTATGGTGGCTAGGCTGACCAATTTACTGCCCCGGTTGCACCTGGAGGAGGAGCCAGGGAGCAAGGATTAATTAGATGAGGCGTAGCTGGATGGGAACAAGAGGGGCCTGTATGAAGCTGAGAGCAGCTAGCACTGGCAGAGTTGTAGTCCCCAGTCACTCCCTGGGAGGAAAGAGCTGTGTTTTGGGGCTACAGCAGTAAGTAGCCTCTGGTTACTCCCTGGGAGCAGGGAATTTGGGCTGGCAAATCCAGAGAGTGGGGGGAAAGCAAGAAAGGTAGGAAAGGCTTTGGGGAAAAGCAGCAAGGCATGGGATAGTGCGGCCCTTGGGTGCTGAAGAGAGCGCATCTGAACTGGAACCTGGAGTAGAGGGTGGGCCTGGGTTCCCCTACCAGCCACTGGGGAAGTGGCACAGACCAGGTGGTGGAGAGTGGACTGCCAGGGACAGTTTGCTCTGGAAGGAGAGGCCCATAATGACCTGGCTGGAGGGCCAAGTCATGAATGGCAAGTTGCTGCTCCTGGAGTAAGAGGGGCTGCAGAGTAAGAGGATGACGGGTCACCAGAGGATGAGATCACCAGAGGAGGGCTCAGCACCTGGGAGGAACTAATCCCCAGTCCTACCAGGAGGAGGCGACCTAGTGGTGAGTGGACCCTGTAACCAAGGCTTTAATTGCTAAAAAGGAGCATTGCCAAGTATATAAAATTAAATCAAACTAAGGAAATGACCCCAAGCCCACATTCTCAGTCAAACTCAAGAAGTGTATGAATGCTTTTAACACCTCGGAACAGCAAATCCTTTCACTTTCATATCTGTTTGCCACTTTGTACATCAGAGTTCTAGTGCAAAACAGCAAGTTTTGAATTGCCAGCGTCTGGAGTTCCTCTCTCTCTCTCTAGGGATGTTGCAAAGACATCCCTGCCAAGGCTGTTTCTGTCTGCTTTAAAGACATTTCAGAAAAGCAAACGTCTTGCTTTTAGACAGCATAATTGGCATCATTACATGTGTTCCAAGGGAGGGTACATGCCAGCCTGCCTCCAGCCAGCCAGTGGCATTGCTTTCTCTCCTGTCTTCTCCTCCATCTCAGTTTGGGCTGTCTCTTGTTAAAGTGCTGAATGCCTTCAACTTCTCTTGAGGCCAATGGACTTTGAGCCGTCAGTACCTTGCAGGGCTGGGGCTTTAGAGCAGGAATGTTAATACGTACATGGTTTTTCTTTATTTGATTTCTCCAAGTGGGGACATTTGCCCATATTAAAGCCAACTCATAAATCAGCAGAGGTGACTGGGATTGGGTAGTAAAGCAAACTTCCTCTTTTACTAAACAATCTATTCTAAATTAAGGACGTATTTTTTGCACAGAAATCCTGAAGAAACGAACTGTGTGCATGTTCTACCTTCCTACAGACTAATTTTTCACCAGTCTGAAGGGAATTCAGCTGCCACTTCATTCTGAGGCAGTCTGCCTGGTGTCCCAAATGCTCAGGAGAGAGAGAGAGAGAGAATTACGGAACTGACAGAAGATCAACCTCCTCCCTTCCCGCACAGCACAGGACTAAGACAATAAAAGTGGCTAGACCTTTAGGGAATAAACATAGAAAATTAACTTTAATAAAACAGTGGAGAGAGAGAGAGAGAGAGAGAGTAAGAGGCAAGCAAAGGTCTGCGTAACCTAGGAAAGGGCTACAGGCAGACTAGAGTGGTTTTTTGTTATGATTTCAGAATTTAAAAACCCTGATAGTTTCTCTCCTTGTGATATTAACATCTCTGATTCTTGAAATGGAAAGATTTAAAATAAATTCAATGTACTCTTCATATCTCATGTTTGTTTACTTTTTGCAATTTTCTCAGCTTTGGCAATGCATCTACGGCCTATTGAAATCAGTGGAAAGATTGCCATTGGATAGTCCATGGACCGGGCCCTTGGACTGCCCAGTTTCTAGTTAATTTCACATCCAGGTTCTTGAGCCTTATGTTATAATTGTAAACTGTAGCTTTTTAAAATCCAGAAAATGATCTTTTACTGAAATTAAAATGGAAAACATCAAAACATTTTTATAAACATCGCTTTCATGAAGCCTGCTTTTAAAAATAATTCTAAAATGTAGAGCACAAACTACTAGTGTCCTTCCAAAAGGTGAATGCTATAAAAAGTAAGCAAATATTGGGTTGTGGGTGGCAGTAAAACTGGAAAGGGAGCACCTGCGTTACTTGTCTTTATTAAACTTAAAACCCCCGACTATACCATTTGCTGGTTAACAGGACCATCCTTAGGACTTCCGTACAACTTTTGCAAGCACACATTTTCCCCATCATGTTTGTGCACGTAGTATGGTGTGTATATACTCTGCTAGAAGGGGAACCTATAATATAGGTTCATATTACTGGTCATCCTTGAGTTCCTGATTTAAAAATAGACTGATTTTATCTCCCATTTCAGAACAGTTCATTCCCACCCGGTAGTTAAACAATATTCATGTCCTCTTTAAAAGCCCCGAGAAAACAGCCCTGTGTTATGTTGTTACCCTGTCACATATGGAATTCTCCTCTTCTCTCCCCCTCAAGCCCAACCTAGAGCCAGAGTGCAAAGCAGCTGTGGAGTATCTGTGTGATTCTAGTACCCACAACCGTGCTGCCGCCATGTAGGGGACTTGACGATTGGGTCCATGTAGCATATGAACCAACTGGCCATGGCTCCCACCGTAACCCCTTTCCCTCTGTATGGTGACTGCTGCATGGGTATGGAGTACGCATTTGCGCCTTAAAAACATATAATAGAACTAACTCTTTGCATCACAACACCATCGGCCAACTGGCTTATCTGTGGGGATACACGGATGACAGACTTGGAATCTCCCTCCCTCACTTATTCTTGTCGATGCCCATGTAAGAACTATTGGCCATGCATTCTGTTGGGTTTGAATACTGCAGGGTGCAGGAAATCCTACTACCTTGCTCTAAAACTGTCCTTCGCTTGGCATGATGCTGTACTGAATTACTACTGTTCAGATGCTACATGATATATCCAGCCAAAGTGGAGTTCTGGTCTGTAGAGTTACTGTCTGGGGAAAGCCAGGGTAACTTGTGAAAGGCTCTGTAAGCTCCATGTAGCTCACTGCAGAAACAATCAACTTTCTAATGGCTGTCCGCTGTACCTCAGTGTAACGCAACATAAACGGGGTGGATCTCCAACACAACAGGGACCATCCCCCAGATCTCAGACAGGCACTGAAATGATTATGTTCCTATAGGATTATGTAGTTTTCCTGAGCCATGAAAGGCCAAGTACTCTCTCTGAAGTCAATGGGAACAGAAGATACGTGGCCCCAGCAGGATCTTTAAATATAATGGCTCTGTTCCCCACCCCCATTTCTAATCCTACATATACCGCCCTTGGCACAGTAGCTGTGGAGTTGTATCCACAGTATGGCTGCCATAGTAGAGCTCGCATATCTGTATATAAGATTTTTTTTTCCCTCCTGCAGCTTTAGAAGTTCCAGGGTCATCAGGAATGTTGGCTTTGTGTTGATATTTATTATGAATTTCCATGAGTTTAATATCCTCTTTAATAAAAATGAATCCTTTTCCTACACTGAAAATACCCCCACTTACTGCAGCCAGTCATGTGGAAACGACCCTTTTCAAGTCCCAGTGGAAAAAAGAATGTGGGTGAGACTCTCAGAAAAGTGCAACTGTCCTGAGTACAGTGTCTTCTGGTTTCAAAGCTGGTGGTAGAGAATCTGTTTCCTGCAGGGCCAGAAAGGGACCAGTTACCTTGCAGCAGGATTTGTATTGGTCAATACAACCGCTAGACCTGTGTCCTGTGGGGTGTTGCATAAGACCCTGTTCTTTTGGGGAGACCATTCTCTGTCAGCAACCCCTTCTCAAGACATAGCTAGGATCACGCAAGCCTGTGAGCTCACCATGATCTCCCACCCCACTCTTATAAAGAATCCAACTCTCCAATTGCCTCATGACAGTACATGGATCTAAGCAATCCCTTCTCCCTCCAATGCTTAAATCCTTCCTCGTTTTCTAATGAAAATCTCCTTTGTCCCTATCCTCTCTTCCAAACTTGTCTTATTGCCCCATCCACTCCTCCCTATATGCTATGCAAGCTGCAGAGTGGTAGCTGAGGCCCCTACCAAATTTACGTTGCACTTGAAAGCTGGGGCTGGCCCTTGTACTACGTATTCTAAAACAACTTTTAATGGCATTCTAATAAACACTACACCTCTAATTTTAGAAAAGGAATGAACCCAGCTACATTTTTGCCTTGCACTGTAATGTATTTTTCATGAACAGAACTTTTGTTCTTATTCTATCAAAAGTGATGTAGCACTTCAGCACCAGACTTCTCTGTGCCACCATTGCTGTCCAATTTCTCATTTCCAAGAGCAGTTCTGTAATTAAAGTTACAAGGCAAAGTCTTTAATCACGAGCTGAAGATTAATACCCAGTATGTAGGGGACTGCATTTCCCCTTGAAGGTTAAAGCGTTTTTTGTGCAAGTCATAATTTTCATGGTACACTAGGAACCATCTGATTATTATTGAATCCATAATTAAAAATCACATAGTATGAGATAAATTTAAACTATGGTTATGACAATGCATTACGGTCATGTGGGGGGCAAGTCTTGAGGCAAGCCAACTATTTAAATGCTTTCCGGATTAATCATGAGACCCTTTTTATTTAAACACTATAAAAGGGTCCATGCATCCTCTGAGGAATTTGCCCAGGAGTTGGTTCTCAGCCCAGTAACTACTCACACGTTAGTGCATGCAGTTAAACTGGCATTCTGATGAATGAGCTAAGCGCACAGTAACACAAACACGTAAGAAACCTGAATGGGTAATTTAAGACCCATGTGTACTCAGGCCTGTGGAGCCTCTAAAGAAGGCAAGATGCTGCCAGTGGAAAAATTATCTCCAACCCAAACATCTGAGTTTTGGAGTGGCAACCTTTACACTGCGTGCAGCGACTATGGTGGAAGAGTTCTCTATAGTGTGGTGGTCAGTATATAGGGAATCAAAAGTCAGAGCTGTGGGGGAGAAGAATTACTCCATGAAAATAGGGGACCCTGATCCTATGAGATCTAACGCACTGTCTTGTGTGTCAACTGAGGTGCTCAGCACATTGCAAAATTTGGCTAACGGCCAACTCTATTTCCATAAGGATTTTCTCTCAATTCATCATTTAAAAACAGATAGTAAGAGATGGGCAATTTTATTCTCCTCAAAAGAATTTAATCCTATGCATCTGGAGTCTTTTCCTTCTGAACTACCAGGTTTAGGCTAGGTCAGTCATCTGTAAACATTTTTCTGGCCATTATTTGTATTACTTTTCCATTTCTATGGTGATGATCTTGTGTACATTTGAAAATCAACAAGCAGGTTTTTTTTTAATCCCATACAGGATGCCTATATATATATTTATTTCAATTAAATTACTTGTAGGCTGCTGTGAAAGAAAGCAATAGATTTATGTACTACAATAGTTTTTTTTGTTTTTAAACCACCACTGTAGATTTTTTAAAAAATCATCCACCAAGGATACTGTATGGGACTTCACTGTACGTTTTGGAGGCTAACCAGATTGCATCCCTCTTAAGAAATGGGAATAAGGGCTGTATTTATGATAAATTTGACAATGGCTAAGCAGCTGGTTGGCTGAGAACTACATGTCATGCTGATCAGTATCGCCTCATTGTTTCTTTGTGCTCCCCATCTATCTGTCTGTCTCTGTGTCTGTCTCATGTCTTACACTTAGGGCATGTGAAGCAACAAAATGTGGCTGCAGGGGCCTGGTACAATTTGGCCCTTACTGAGTAAGGGCCAGACTCTCTGGTTCATTGCTTGGCACAGGAGGGAAGGGAGCCTCTAGGGACTGTTGTGGGAGGGGAATTTTCCATCACTCGTGGAATATTCCTTTAAAATGTAATAGGAAATAAGCCAGTGGATTTCTAGAGGAGTTACTCTAAAAATTAATGAAATCTAATAATGAATAACATTCTTTCTATGGAGTTCCTTTTTACCACTCTACCACATTCAATAGCAGGGATATAATTGAATTATATTGATTGCATAGAATGGCCTAAAAGGCCTATATAGAAGATACCCTATTCTATAAAATGCTGGACAATTTGTCCATAAAGGATACCTTGTGTAAGGCTGCTGTTTATTGGGTCTGGGTGGTTTTTCTTTGTTTCTGTGGTGCTTTTGCTTTTCAAGATAAAATCCCTAAACAGTACTCTTGGTACGGTAGTTATCTAATGCCCGAGGGGCATGTCCTGCTGAGATGCCTTTAATTTACACACCTCTGTCTGCTCCTGCAAGTGATACACACTGCATAGAGAAGAGTGACCATCTAAGGTTAAAAAGTAGGGCCAGCAGCATGCAGCATTGGCCTTGCTCTCAACACCAGGTTCAACACAAATTTGAAACTTTATGGCCCCAACGCAGCAGAGCACTTAAGCATATCAGTAGCTTTGTGTATGTGAGAAATGTCATCCCATTCAGCCACTTAAGCATGTGCAAGTACTTTGGTGGATCAGAGGCTAGAAGAATAAAGTGAGGCCAGCATTTTCAAATGTGGGTGTCTACAGCTAGACACCTAAATACACATTAAAGCACCTAATTTTGTGTCCTGATTTTCAAAGGTACTGAGCACCCACAACTCCCAGTCTAGTAGATGCTTTTGATTTACATTCATTCAGTGTGAATTATGGGTTCTCAGAACCTCTGAAAGGCTAGGGGTTGCCAACTTTATACTCACACAAAACCGAACACCCTTGCTCCGCCCCTGTTCACTCCACCCCCCTCCCTCTATTACTCACTCTCCCCACCCTCATTCACTTGCTCATTTTCACTGGGCTGACTCAGTGGGTTGGGGTGCAGGAGGGGGTGAGGGCTCCAGCTGGGGGTGCAGGCTCCAGGTGGGGCTGGGGATGAGAGGTTTGGTGTTCAGAAGGGGACTCTGGACTGGGGCTGAGGGGTTCAGGGTGCAAGAGGGGGCTCCAGACTGGGGCAGGGGGTTCAGGTGAGGGGCTGTGTGAGGGCTCTGGCTGGGGGTGCAGGCTGAGGAGTGTGGGGTGTAGGAGGGTGCTCTGGGCTGGGACTGAGGGGTTTGGACCGTGGGAGGGGGGATCAGGGATAGGTTAGGGGGTTGGAGCATGGGGGGGGGTGAGAGCTGTGGGTGTGGGCTCTAGGGTGGGGCTGAGGATGAGGGGTTTGGGGTGCAGGAGGAGCTCTTGGCTGGGACTGAGGGGTTCGGAGGGCGGGAGAGAGATCAGGGCTGGGGCAAGGTGGGGAGGGTCAGGGGTGCAGGCTCTGGGCAGTGCTTATCTCAAGTGGCTCCCAGAAGCAGTGGCATGTCCCCTCTCAGGCTCTTACATGGAGGTGCAGCCAGACAGCTCTGTGCAGTGCCCCGTCCACAGGTCCCACCCCGCAGATCCAATTAGCCACGGTTCCTGGCCAATGGGAGCTGTGAAACTGGTGCTTGGGGCAGGGGCAGCACGTGGAGCCACCTAACTTCCCCTATTCCTAGAATCCGGAGTGGGAACATGTTGCTGCTTCTGTGAGCTGCGCGGAGCCAACTGGACGTTTAACGGCTCAGTTGGCAGTGCTGACTGGAGCCGTCAGGGTCCCTTTTCAACCGGGCGTTCTGGTCAAAAATTGTACACCTGGCAACCCTATGAAAAGCCCAGATTCTCCTCAGAAAAGCACTTGAGTATTTGAATGCCAATGTAACTTACGCATGTACTTGAACACATGTTTGAGAGCTGTCTTGAAAGGGGATGGATTTAAACACATGCTAAGTGCTTTCCTGGATCAGAAACAAAATTGGGAAAAACATTTAGCTACTTAAATATGGATTAGGTGCCTCGGTTTTTGTTCTGTGTATGTACCGTGCCGAGCACAATGGAGTCCTGACCCCGACAAGGGCCCCTAGCTATTATAGTAATAATTAATAATAGTAATATCATAATCATAGCTTTAAGTCATCCATGTCTTTTGAATAATGCTGGCCTAAATCTTTCCCCACATCCATCTTTGTAACTCTGTATAACTCTTTTCTAATGTATGCAAGATAGTCTAATCACAGCGCATTTCACTGAGCCGCACATAACATTGTCTACATTTTCCTTACTAAGAAAATCACAAACAAGAACAACTTTTTGTAAACAGTGATGAGCCAGGACGTAGAAAATGATTTAGCATGGAACAGGAGACTAGAAACACATGTTGACATGGAATAAATTTGCTGGAGAGAACCACTGAAGAGCTGGGTCGACTTGACCCATTGGTTCTGTGGCGCTCAGTTGGCTGCCACAACAGTGGCTGAGAGAGAGAGAGCATTATGTATCTAAAATGAGTAATGCATATAAATGACTCTATCCAGGGTTAATTTGATGTGATGCGCTATTAGTTACGGGAGTGTAGGAAGTGTCAAATTTTGGGAGCATTCTTATACCAAAGGAAATATTGTCATAGATGAGTAAGTTGAAACTCAAGCTAAAAACCTAGAATTCCTTCCACCTTTGGCTTAGGCATAGAACTTCCACTGGAAGTCAGTGGGTAGTGGATATCTAACTCTCATTTGTGCCTTTGGAAGATCTCCCCTATAGCTATTTTTTCCCTTTAAGAAAATAAAAACCTGTCCAGCTACCCAGTGCTGTAAAGTCATTTAGCTTGCTACAACACTGCCAAATTAATTTCCAGCTTGCCAGCTCATTGACTATGAAATGTATTCATTGTTGTCAGGCATGCAGGTCTGTTGGGTTTTACAACAGAATGAGGATGTCTTGTCTTTCACCTCACAATCCAGACTGTCAAAATGACAGCGCTGGGCTCCTGCTTTGTAGGATGTAATTAGTGCTTCTTTTCTCCTCACTTGCAGTCAGAGGTAATCTCACTAGTTTATGGGTTAAATTAAGGTGGGATGGTTCCCCCCCCCTTCTCAGCACATAGACGCTCCCCAACTCTGACATCTCTGCTGGGCTCCTTAGGCCTTCGTCCCCTAAACAGCACAAATGGTTGAAATTGTATTCAGAAATCCCTTTGTCTTGGGAACGAATAAACATTTGGTTCCAGGCTTGCAATGTAAATGGTATGTTCTCACAGTGACTTTAGACTTAATCAAGCTTGCTGAGACAAGTGATGCATTTTACAGTGAGTAGGAACCACTGGAATTTCCCTTCTTGCATTTCTTTTTCTAGTTTCTTTGGGCATGGGACCCCCTGGAAAAAGGGACGTGACCATCATTTACAAACCCAGCATGGCAGTGGTGTTTGGAACAATATTTTTTCTTTAATAACAAAGTTTGAGCACCAGTATTTTGATGGCCTCTCAAACCGCAAAACCAAAAGACTGGTTCTCTTGCTAGCAGTGCATCATAATGATTGGTTATGTGCCGAAACACTGGGGAGTGGCAGACTCTTTCACAACATATAGATCTCCTAACTCTTTGTTCTCAGTGCCTGTCAGCTACAAGGAGCACAGCATAAGGAGGCCTTTCTTTATCTTTTCCATTTCAAAGGCTTTGGTTTTTTAAAGACATTTTGCATTTGCAGTAAGGTGAGCCTAATTCTATTACAAGACAAAATGTTGGCAGGCTTATACTTCGCCAGTACATTTAGAATTTGTGGGTGAATACCATGGCTCTGTTTGTGCCACGTTAACTTCTCACTCTGCTGAAACTGACTATTCCAACACCTCATTTTTTCAATTAATCAATTAATGGAGATATCCCATCTCCTAGAACTGGAAGGGACCTTGAAAGGTCATCAAGTCCAGCCCCCTGCCTTCACTAGCAGGACCAAGTACTGATTTTGCCCCAGATCCCTAAGTGGCCCCCTCAAGGATTGAACTCACAACCCTAGGGTTAGCAGGCCAATGCTCAAACCACTGAGCTATCCCTCCTAGACCTTGCCTTTTCTCCCACAAGAAAGGTGAACTGCTTGGCATGGCCGATGCTAGCTCCAGCATAAAGACCCGAAACTTTTTTTTTTCTTGCCTTCCTCCTTAAACAAATTCTCATTTGTGTTCCAGTTGTGGCCTGAGGCTGACCAGACAGGAGAGAGAAGGGGCAAGACAGCTTCACGCTAGGCAAGCTCGTGGTTTTCATTTCTCAGTGCTCCTCGAGCTAATGCTATTATCTAGTCTGCACTCCCTTTGTTCTCAACCACTCCAGCAGTGTGGTAAGTTCTTGAGTTTGTGGCATGACTATAGAGTTCCTGGTCCGCCACAGTTACCAGAGAGGGCCATGATTTGTTGCTGGGGAATTTAACAAAGAGAGGCACTTCTCAGTCAGGGAGTTGTCTCGTTGCTGCTCGAGGCATGGTTCTTTGCGGTTATGTCCTCACACTACAGAGTTGTTGACACACACACACACACACACACCACACACACACACACACACACACACACACACACAGAGCCATGCTCCTGAGGACTGCATTGCCCCTTTTCACTCAATTTATCAATAGGTCACAATGTGACACAGGGTGTGACTTGAGGGGTGAAGGTGGGAGCGCCTGAAATACAGTGTGTGCTTTCCTACCTGCACTGGCAGGTGCTGGATGGCAGTAGCTAACTGTGCTTTGTGCTGCTACCTGCTGCTCTTCTGTTCAGCTGTGTTCCCAGACAGTTATCTGTCAGCCAGCAGAAGTCTATGGTGCACTTGCTGGTGGCCCATGGAGAGCTGGCAGGTCACATGGTGCTTGCTCCCTCCTTGTTTCCAGCTGCTAACTGCATTGCAAGAAGCTAGACATCCCCTGAATAGTTTCCTAATATTACTGTTCCTTGTAAACAACTGCTGTGGGTGCCACAAGTATGTTACGGGATTGTCTGCATGCTTGTGAATGAGAGCACACGGTCCATTTGTGTATTCGGGTGTAGTCTAAATGACAATAACGTTTGAGAATGCCTCGTGCAACTGAACAAAAACAAAGCAAAGTATGTCCAAACTACCTCCCTAAAAGGACAGAATGATCTAGGCCAAACGAGGAAATATAAAGGGCATTCACATCAAGACGTAATTACTACATTACAGCATGTAGTAAACTGTGTACAGCCATTTCATAACACAGCTTGGCTAGTCAACACAGTGAGCCCGATTCTGTTGTTGAACAGTACGTAAAACTCAAAGCAACATCAGTAGGAGCCTAGTGCATGGAATGGCTATTAAATGATTTGAACTGCAGAACGTAATACTGATGAAATATAGAGCCTGGTCTTGTCAAATAAACTCATAATTAAATAGATATGATTGTTTCACTCCTTCTCCCCACTTGTTAGGCTGTTCAGAGAGAGAGAACATGCTTCAGGGAGACAATATATTTTTAGGTTTAAACTATTGTCTTTTAACAAAATAATAATAACAATATTTTTCACATGTTGTATTTTGCACTATAAATCCAGGTCGTACATATCCTGTTTTGTTTTATTTTTTTCTGGAAGGTGATGGACAACTGGAGATGTAGTCAGATTATTGCATCAGAGGTAACAAGTAAAACTTGATGGACTGTAATTTTCATTCAGTGTTAAAGGGAACTAGCTCTCCGTTAAAGATTTAACAGCCCCACGCGTCTAATAAGGCTTGAGAGTTTCCAATCCACTCCTCTCTCTACTCCAAGCAGATCTCCAGAAACTGCAAGATCTGATATTCATGGTGCTTCTAAAGTACAAAAACCTTTCAGAATAAATCCCCAAACCTTTCAGGCTGCCTTTGTGCATGATGAACAAGGAAAATGTAGGGCACAACCTTCCCTGCCCCTTTTCCTTTTCATATACTCTTTTAAAGAGTGACAGTCTAACTGATTTTACCTCACACTGAGTATGTACACAAATCCCCATTCCCAGGCCTCCCTGGCAAATGGAGCAGTTGTGAATCTGCTGGATGGGGCTGTGGTGATTTCAGGATGATAGAGGGCCAAAGTCATCAGTTCCTTCTACATGCAGAATGGAGAAATCTTTCACATGCATCTTTGGTACCAGCCTGCTGGGGTATGCTACTGGTGGGAGCTGTTTACAGGACAATAGGAGGGAATCCCTCAACTGCTAGTGGCCATGGAACGAAGGTGTAGTAATTGCTCTGTTTTTATGATACATCTTTATCTCCTTGTATAAGCTGTCTTTAAGAACTGAATTGCAGGGAGAGAAGTGCTTTGGGACTATAATAATGAATGCAAATTTGGGCTGGATAGAGACGTGAAGCGTGCAATTGTGCATCTGATTCAACATCCAGCTGAGCCTACAAACCCCCATATTTTCACTTGCGCTGGACTCTTCCATTGCACATAGAAACACGGAAGCTCCTGTCTGGTTGTGTTGTGCAAGCTCACAGGCAGTCACTGCATGTGAAATAACATTCCCCCTTTTAAAAGTTAGCCCTTTTCATCTCCAAATATGTATTAGTAACTGAATAAGTGCTTGAGTAAATAACAATTGATTCTTCTCACCATTGGCTCACTGATATTCCCATGATCTTAGTTTAATTTTTTTTTAATATATTGGATTAATATTCCATGTCTACCTCTACCCATACGACCTCCTTTGCATAGTCCATTTGTCTTCTGATCTGGGCACACGTTTCTTGTATGAATGGCAGGCACATTGCAGACATGCTATTGATTTAGGAATTATGGAAAAATTATGTTCACAGTTGTGTGCCTGAAAATGAGAGGTCAGGTTTGTAGCCTCAAAAGCTTTAGATGAAGAAGCCACTTCTTGCATTTTTCTCTGTAAAGAGCAAAATCTCTACAGAATTTACAGAAGTCATTTTTTTCTCTCTCTCCCTAAAATGGTGATTGATGGTGCAGTTCTCGAAATGATCAAAGTTTATCACCCTGATGACATGGGTGAAATCCTGGCCCCATTCTGTCAATGGCAAACTCCTGCAGGCTGCAATGGGGCTAGGACTTCACCCCACACTTTGCAATTTTCAGGTGCTAGCTGACTAGAATACTGCTGGTGGCCTTTGCAGTGGGTGTTTGGGTCTCTGTGTGTAATGTTGAGTTCCCCAAACTCCTAATACTACTTAAGGTTCCACATTTAGATTCCTGACTTCTCAATGGGCTTTTTGGGGAGGAGATGCTGGCCTTTTTTTTATTATTATTATGAATAGCATGAATGAAGAGGAAACTGGCAGCTCTTAAACTAATTTTATTTTCCTTTGGTCTAAATGAGAAATATTTCTTTATATGACTACTAAAAATTATTGGGGCCTGACTCACAGTTGCCCCACAGCAGCTTTTCACTGGCTCTGGTGATGCAAAGTGGCTGTAAAACAGCTGTACTGGCCTTCATGGGATTTCCCTGACAAGTGGAGAGTCCTGGGTAGGTGTAGGATTGAGATAGTTGTGTCTGTGGCCACCCCTGTGTTCCCCGGTGCAGGGTTGGGCAGGGAGGCGTGGCCAGGGAATTCCTCCAGCCAAGTTTTTCCTAGCTGCTGGAACAGCCCATAGGAGCTGTTGGAAGTCAGGTGCAAGTTCAGACAAACCCGGAGGGTGCTATTAACCTGAATGAGGAGCTGAACCCATCCCTGTTTGTGCAAAGGTGCCACAGAGCTTGGGTCCAGAAATAAATTTAGCTCTTAATTCTTTTAAACAGTTCGGTGAAGATTTCCAAAAGCAACGCGTAATGGTGGGTGGCTCAAGTTTGGGGCTGCAGCTTGAGACCCCTTAAAGTGGCTGGACTTTCAGAGAACAGGTGCTCCGCACTTACTGAAAACGCAGCCCTTTTTAAGGTGCCTTAGGCTGGGCACCGAAAACTGGAGGTGCCCAGGATTTGGCTTTTGGAAATCTTGGCCACTGGTTTCAAAAGAACTCAGCACACTTTTCTCCTTCTATTTTGAATGTTGCATGTGGGGATTGTTGAACATTAAAAATGTGTGCTTTTAATTAAAGAAACAAGCTATCTTAGATGCACTATCCTGCATCTGTTGCCTGGGTGCTTATCATGATCTTTCTCTACATCTTCCGTTTTCGGTACTTAGACTTGGCAGAAACTTGGCATTTTAGCGAGACCTACCAACCTCTGAGCATTTGTTCATTAGTCCATTCTGCAATAGTACTCCATTATTTAGCGTTCTAATACTTTGGAAATGACTCTCTGGGCAGCTCGTTATACACCAAGTGATTTGCTGACAAACCAATAAGAGCTCCTCTGTAGGGAACCATTCCAGAAAGGAATGTAGCTAAAAACTGGCGCTGAAGCATCGCACCAGGCCTAGAAGTTAAAACATAGAGCTGAGGATTTCCTCAATGATCCTCGTGTCGTCAAATCATGTGACTTATGTCCATAACTAAAGGACAAACAAGGTTGAAAATAAAGGTCAGGGACAGATTAATCCCTTCTGGAACTAGCCTTTTAAGTGAAATCCTATACACGCAATATTTTTCTAACCCTGTGAAGTTACACAATGGGGAAATTGTAAATACGCCTTGTAGGGAATCATCTGCCACTCAGCAATAAAGCTGATGAATCCGAATATTTTGCATTTACATAGTACTTCCAATCTGAGGAGCTCAAAGTGCTTTATTAGCTGTTCATGGATTTAGCCTCCTAGGAGGGAAGTGGTATTATCCTTGTTGTTATGCACAGGAGGAAGATGAAAAATAGAGACGTTAAGGAATTTGCCCATGCATACACACCTCTGTGGTTGGAAATGGAACTTCCTTCTCCTGGCTCTTAGTTGTGCTTTAGCCACAAGGCCATCCCTAGATCCTTCAATGAACCCAGAGTGGCCTGTTGTTTATATTATTGCTACATGTTTCAAAGCCACGTGAGTATCTTGTGCATATAAAGGAGTTTGTCACAACATTCAGAAGAAACATAAGGCTAAGGGAGCTGTTAGCAGCAACGCAATAAACAGTGTGATGCTAGTTGAATGATTTGTGCAATCTGGAACTCAGGAGAGTTTCATTTATATGTTGATCAGTAAATCTCAAAGTGCTCATAAGGAGGGAAAAGAAATATGACAACAATTGAGGACTGAGGAGAGAGAGAGAGAGAGCCAAATGGACCACAAAGACAAAGTTTGCTATTTATGGAGCAAATTCTCTGATATACTGTGCTAACGTAAAGCAAGCTATCAGAAAATCTGCATGGTACCAGACATAAAAGATTAAGAAACAGTAGAACTCATACCAGCAATAGATTCTGATCTGAATTTGTTATGGCCCTGTCATGAGACAGCAAGTAAAATGGATGTTTCATTCTCCTGTCATGTGTATCAGTAGATCATTGTACAGCGAACATAATAAAACTGAAAGGGAGGTGCTTATGTCAGCACCGCTGCACAAGGCTTATGTGCCACTGAAGAGATATTTTGGGGTCTTACATGGAACTTAGGCTGGTTGAAAATGTCCATCAATTTTTTGATTGGAAAAGAGCTTATTTTAAAATGTTTTTTTTTTAAATAAAATTTTCATACTGCAAAGAATAAATGAGATGAATTCAATACCAACTTCAATATCAAATCATGTTTGTGTATGTCATGTACAATATTTACTTATATTAACTTCACTGTAGTTTGTACCAGGAACAGGCTACAGAGCTTGTATATGAAACAGTTAAATATAATCAATCCAAGATCTGTAGTTCTGTCAGATGAATAATTATTAAATGAGACATGTACTGGCCTATTTAATACATAATGAAACTCCTCTGATGGATGAGAATAAGGCTATTAAGATATTTCACTGAAAGAAGAGACTCTACATGGAAAATAACTCTTTTTCATCAAAAAGATAACCATTGCTAGTTATCTTAATATGCAGAGTTATACATGTGAAGATCAACTATTTGTATTTGGTGATTTGCAAACCAGATCAAATAACTAATGGCTGCGTGGTTGTTAATATCCTCTTAGTTACATGGTACAGAATTTGTTCATTATAATAAGTGCTGTATATTTTGTCATGCAGCATGTTGGCAAGTTCAGTGAATGGAAGTAGCTGCATTTTGACTCCAAGTTAGAGAAAGCAGTGTCTGAGAATAGCTGTGCAATGAGTTACTGGGCAAATCCACAATCTCTCAGGGTTTCAGGTTCTGCACCATGAGGCCTTCCATAGCAAACAAAAAGCTATTGTCAGTGTATGCCCCTTTTCGATCACGGTCACCAAGTGTCACAGTGTCATCACCTGAATCAGTATTGCCAAGTCTCTTTCGACCGAGTTGGACCATTTTGTTTCTAGATGTCTATCTCTGCACAGTGATTTCAAGTCCCAGTTGCACGTTGCTGACGTAGTTGGAGATTTTTTTGAGGATACCTAAACTGCCTTGTTCGGAAGTGGATAACAACACTGTTATAGCCCTAAGCCCACAGCTGGTTCCTGGGAAATACTGCCACTTTCTCAGGAACGGATTGTATATTTTTGTATGAAGGCAGCATCTGCTGAACTGCTTAAATAGAGTTTTGTGTGTGCCAGTGTCATAAGACAGAATAAATAATACCCAGGCAGACTGAAGTACTATCTTTAGGCTTAGGCTGAAAGTGCCCTCTGCCTGCCAAATACAAATCAGAACCAAAATGCCTCCCTATTTCCTGCCCGAAGAGTGAAATTTATTTATTTCTCATTATGTTATAGCACTTCTAAATCTGGGTGCATTCTGGTAAGTGCCAGGCAACTACACAGCTCTCTCTGACAACCCTGATAGCCCTGGCATAACCTCCTGCATGGAGTTACCTAAAGCTTATAGGGACCTGGAAATCTAGTCCCATATGCCTTCTGGCTTAAAGTTTCCTGCCAAAAGCACAAAACTCCCTTTTGAGAAGTCTGGGTGCCTCTCCAGCTTGTCCAGAGTTTTGACAAACCGTCTGGGAGGGCCTAAAACAGGTTCAGGAAACTACTGGTGTCATTCCTGCACTCAAATTGGAAGCTAACTGTGCCAAGAGATTTTGAAGAAAAAGTGTGCGTCTCCCCAAAGATCAGTCACATGACATGCATGCCCAGCCCTTCAGAAATAGAATCTAAGCACTTGATGTGAGCAGGGTGTTTTGCAAACACCCTATTAAGGTGGTACAACCCTCCATTTTGGCAGAAATGCTGTTGAAGCTTCAGACAAAATTGCTCATTACTTAGTATGAGCCCTGCCTTACCCATCAGTAAGGGTGCGCTGGACTTGCCAGGACTGAATGAGGTAATCAAGAAGAACATCCAAACGTAGCTTCGTGGGGGCTGGTAGGGCAGATTGGAGATCAGCTGATTTTATTTTCCACTACCGTTTATTAGCGAGGTCTCCCTTCCCCAGTTCTCCCTTTCACATGCTGTTGTCTTCTACGTGCAGGCCCTGCACACACACTAATGGAAAGCTACAGACATCCTAAAAGCACTACCGGTTAGATTGCATTACTGAATGGTAGACAGGTTGCTCAGATCTAACGTAATACACATCAAGGGGTAGTGCTTTCTGACGTGTGTGCATATATCAGTAAAGGGTGATTACATTTTAAATGTGGCTGTATGTTATTGTGACTCCTCATTGGGTTATCTGTGTTTCAATCAGCAGTGTTTGTTTTGATAGTGTCCCCTCCCCCCCTCCCGCCATCTGGAATTGACTAGCTGATCACTAACACCGCTAAATAAGAAAGCTGATTGCTGCTTTACTTGACGAAGAAAAATGGCAAAAAGATGGGGAGGCTGGAGAAGGTCTTAGGTGTTTTGTGCACAACTATTATGGAAACCACATAAGTAACTTTTAACCAAAAGTGAAGCTGTCTAAAACTTTTGCTGAGTGGAATGAGGAGTTGTTTCTGACAGGCCTCCACACTTGATTGCAAAATCAGAATCAGCTGTGAACTTCCTTGCATAGCGTGGTAAAGCACTCAGATCTATGATCCTGAGTCAACTGTCACATAAATTGGTGTAAATCAGGCATACCTGATGTAAAACGGGTGCAAGAAGTGTTTCAGGCTTCTGTGCCTTGTCTTGAAACTAGGCCTAATGTAGGGTTACCATTCGTCCGGATTTACCCGGACATGTCCTCCTTTTGTGTGCTAAAAATAGCGTCCGGGGGGAATTTGTAAAGCACTCAAAATGTCCGGGATTTCCCCCTCCCCCGGCAGAGCGAGCGGCTGGGAGGGCTGCAGGAAAGTCCCGGGCTGGACTCCGGAGCAGCTTCCTCCTCCCACCCCCCCTCCCTGCATTCTGAGCCGGCCGGCAGCTCCTCCTCCTGCAGCCCGCTCCGGCAGCCCTGTACAGGGCCAGGGACCGGGTTTTGTGTTGTGCAGGGGAGCTCAGCCATGTGTCCGGCTGGCACAGAGCCCAACACCCTGTTCTGAGCAGCAGGGTAAGGGGGGGGCAGGAGAAGGGATAGGGAGGTTCTGGAGGGGGCAGTCAAGAAACGGGGGGGGGGGCTTTTGGAGGGGAGTGGAGAAAGTTTTGGGCAGTCAGGGTACAGGTAGGGGGTAGGGTCCTGGGGGGCAGTTGGGGGGGGGTCTTAGGAGGGGGCAGTTAGGGGACAAGGAACAGGGAGTCTTAGGTAGGGGGTGGGGTTCTGGAGGGCAGTTAGGAGCAGGGGTCCCAGGAGGGGGCAGTCAGGGGACAAGGAGCGGGGGGTAGGGGGCTGGGAGTTCTGGGGGGGAGCTGTCAGGGGGCAGGAGTGGGGAGAGGGATCGGAGCAGTCAGGGGACAGGGAGCAGAGGGGTTTAGATGGGTTGGGAGTTCTGGGGGGGCTGTCAGGGGGCAGGAGTGTGGAGAGGGATCGGAGCAGTCAGGGGACAGGGAGCAGAGGGGTTTAGATGGGTTGGGAGTTCTGGGGGGGGCTGTCAGGGGGTGGGGAGTGGTTGGATGGGGCGTGGGAGTCCCAGGGGTCTGTCTGAGGGTGGGGGTGTGGATAAGGGTTGGGGCAGTCAGGGGACAAGAGGCTTAGATAGGGAGTGGAGTCCCGGGGGGCAGTTAGGGGCAGGGGTCCCAGGAGGGGGCAGTCAGGGGACAAGGAACGGGGGGAGGGTTGGGGGTTCTGGGGGGGCGGGAAGTGGGAGGGGCAGGGGCGGGGCCAGGGCGGGGCTCCTCCCGTCCTCTTTTTTGCTTGTTGAAATATGGTAACCCTACCTAATGTGGTGGAAAGGTTGATAGCAATGTGATCTAATTTAAAGTGTCTGCCAGGCTGTATTCAAGCAGGATGCATTGCAGCACTTTTGTTTTTGTTCAGAGGATTAAATGGAAGGTTAAAAGAAATATGATTTAAAAGAGGTAGTAAAGGGAAGACTAATTAATGTGAGGGCCTGGTCAGACCCATACCGTGGTGTTCAGCCCCTGATAATACTCTTTGCTCCATTTCAGTTCAGTACTGCAGCATTGAGGTCCTCTGCTCTTGTTGCTTGGGGGTTTGAGAAATATGGCTCTTTCATTGTGTATCGCATTCGAGTACTCCTAACATTCCCCCTGGTGCTGGTTCACTAGGTGCAATGTAATACGCAAAATGCAACACGTGTTAAAAGTAGCCATCAATGGCACATATCACTCATGTGACTGGAAAGCTGTTGCCATATAGATTTAGAAACTTGGATAACCCCAGGCAGAGTAATGATGGGTTCTGCTGGCACCTGGTAAAAAAGCTGGAGGTGTAGAGCCGTACATTGTGGTGAGGCATTTGAACAGCGAAATGATTGCTGTTGCCAGGGGAAGATCTATAATGCAGCAGGTGGGAAATGCTGATTGAAAAATCCTAAAATGGCAGCCTGCTACAAAGCAGCTAGAGCCTGTCAGCACAGAGCTGTGGCTGGCATGAAGGCTGCTTCTGACAACTTTCTGACCTGCTCGTCTTTGACCTTCCCAGCTGCCAGATGTGGTCACCTGAAGCTGACTTGTTCATTTCACCAATATCCATGGGACCATAACTAGGTCTCTTAAGCATTGTTTCAGTCCCATAGCTCCATTTTTCTGTAATTTCACTGCCCAAAGATTGGCTGGAAACCAAAATGAACTCTAAGGTACCACTAATTGCCTCCATTTCCTAAGCTATGAAACCAGCTCAGCTGTGAAGTTTGCAGGAAAGATAGAAAACTTGCTGAAAACCCAAAGCTGCAATTGAGCTGAGCTTTCTTGGTGAAATGAACTCTAACTATATCTCTTGTTATTCCTCCTTTGGCTGTTTTTGAGCATCTGCTTATCCTTCTAAGATGCAGAAGTCCAGGACTGAGTCCCCTGTCCCATCAGAGAAATTAGATGCTAGTAAAAAATTGAGATATCTGGAGTTTACTTTCCATACAAGGAATATATTCACATCAAACAAGGGAACTGCTAGTGACTTGATCAAAATTGCTGCTTTGTGATCTATTTTTTCCCGTTGCACTAATTCATTTCAACTCCTAAGTCTTTATTTCCTTCTCTTAAAAAACCGCTCTGTATAGTAGTTCCAGCAACCTAAAAATAAACCCAGATCTTATATATAAGAATCAAATATGACTGCATGATGTATCTAATCTACCAAGGTAGTTATGGCATCTAATGGTATTTAAGCATCACAAGGCAGATCGTATCAGTAATATTTCAGTTGTGATGGAAAACAAGAACTTCATCAGCAATTATGAACCCTAAAGATCCTACGACTCTTTTCAAAAGAGTTTTAGCCCTGGTGTCTTGACCGATCTCACTTAGCCAATTTGTGTATTTTTACATTTTGTCTAAATAAATTCCTCCTGAGGTTTCTATTGGGTATAATATTATTCTTTGTTTTGTATACTGTTCCGAACTGTTCTGAAATACTGCTGTGCACTGTTAAACAGCTGTTTTATTCTACCCAAGAGGTGGCTGCCTTTCTTAGGGGTGGGCTGAAGATGCTGCTGTATAATCTTTGCCTGCTGTGCTTAGGTGTTCGGGTTATTTCATTACTCGTAAAGCACTTTGAGAGCCTCAGGTGATAGAAGGGTAAAGCCTACATGATATTCATAATCACTGATGGTGACTACAAGATAGCATTTAAAACACAGGTGGCAACTATAGAATAGTGCGATGCTGAAGATTTTATTTTTATTGTGGTAGTCATGCTGAGGGTCACTATTTGCAGCAGGTGAAGGAATCATTGGTGGCCATTTCAGAGCCATCCCTATCATCACAAAGGGTTAAAGATCAATGGCCAACCCTTTTTTTCATAAAATTAAATGAATAGGCTTGAGTCTCTTTTCACACTGGGGCCTTGGCTACACTTACCCACTAGTTCGGCGGCTGGCAATCGAACTTCTGGGTTCGACTTATCGCGTCTAGTCTGGACGCGATAAGTCGAACCCGGAAGTGCTCGCCGTCGACTGCGGTACTCCAGCTCGGCGAGAGGAGTACTGCGGAGTCGACGGGGGAGCCTGCCTGCCGAGTGTGGACCAAGGTAAGTTCGAACTAAGGTACTTCGACTTCAGCTACGTTATTCACGTAGCTGAAGTTGCGTACCTTAGTTCGAATTAGGGGGGTAGTGTAGACCAAGCCTAGGTTTATATCAATGGAACATTTTGTCTTCCATTAAGTTATTCCTGACCTACAACAGTGCATGTGAGAGGAAAATTGGGGACCATAGAGTTTAAGATCCCAAACTAGTGATTTGCATTGACTTAAATTTTATACCAACATTTGAAAAATAATCTTTTGTAAATCAGCTCCCCCTGGCAAAGACTTGGGATTCAAGGTTGTGTCCCAGTGTTAAGACCACTAATGTCCCAAACACTAAAAATGTTCTTCTCTGTGTTTACTGGTATATCACCTTTTAGGGGTTTACACGTTCTCTTGTAGCGTCGGAAATACACTGGAACAGATGGTTGTTACTCTGCACACCTTGTGATTTGTGCACAAAACTGTTGTCTTTCCCACCTTTCTGAGCTCTGTAGTGAGGTCTCACATTACTAAGACCTAATAGCTTTTATAAAATATACTGCAGATCATTTACTAGTGCATGATGAAGTGTTGTCATCCATTTCAACTGTTGATTTCACTTGCTATTTCACAACATTCAGTTTCCCAGTCATTAATGAGAATTGGTGAAAATTTTACTGTACTTAGACTCAGATTTCTTGATAACCAACTTGTCTCATTGCCAATAAAAATTGGACTCTCTTAAGGGTAAGAGGTTGTAGCTGTGCACCAGAGGCATCTGTCTCCCCATTCATTTGTAAATTCATAAAATGTCACTTTTTGCTCTAGATCCAGTGTTGATTTCAGGCATCCCACATGCATCTGTTACATTGGAGGAGTAGGCACACAGGTAGTGGGTTTTTCAATTACAGGTGGATGACAGGTGGTGCATATAGTATCTAATGCAGCCGAATTTCTACTAGAGGGCTTTACAAAACTGATCTATGTAGGGTTTACACAAGGTAGAAAGAGCTAACGACACTATGTTGGAAAGAAGGTATAACACATATGCACAATTTGCTATACGACTCGGATCACATATACACAGCTTCTCTGATAAGCTAGAGACTTAGTGGGGAATGAGGATACCACTGTCTGTAGCAGAAGAAACTGGAAATCTTTATTTGTCTAAAGTTATGTCTCTTTAACCAGAGTATCATTTTTATTGTGCTTTGGGCTAGAAACTGGTCAGCTGCTGTGTGACCTCATGCCTGGCTGAACATTACACTAGCGAGTCTTTGTGAGGTCATGGGGCATACAAAGCATTTAGTTTTTCTTACTGTTGAGCTATTTGATTAGAGACAGATGCCACTACTGAAGTATGCAAAGAGCACAGTGTGTTATAGCAATATACAATACATGCAATCATTTCCCTCAAAGAATTGAGACATATATAACGGACCAAGGCCTTGATCCCGTCCCACTGAACTCAATGGAAGTTTAACTACTGGTCTCAGTGGGACAAGGTTCGGGTTTCTTCCGAGGTAAGTACGTTACAGCTTTTTGATGTAAAATAGTTATTTAATTTACTGAATTGTACACAACTGGAAGGAGTGGGAACAAGAGCAGGATAGAGGAGGGCATAATTGCAAGCCTGATGGCGCTGCTCTCTTGCATTGCCAGTACTGATAACACGAGAGAGAACAGGAAGGAGAGGTGCAAGAGCAGCACTATTTCCAAAACTCTGGCTACAGTGATGAAAAGGAGGGTAATGAAATATTTGGGGTCCAGATACAAGGAATGAAATCCAAAGGAAAAACTGCAGTGGGCTTACATTTGTAGAGTTCAGGGCTACACAATCATCCTACACTTACTGGACTGGAAGACTAAAACCTTTTGACACATAAGCCTAAATTGAGATAGTTCAATCCTTATTTAGGCATCTAAATAAAAATGGCCCGATTTTCAGCTCTCCTGGTCTTGAATGGAGTGATTGAATTTACACCAGTGTAAACTATGTCAGAATCTGGCCCTGTAATGTGACACGACACTCCTCATTGTTGATGGTGCCTATTGGACACCTTTCAAAGGCAGATAGCAGAGAAACATGGTGGCATGCCTGGCCAGGCAGTACTGGAGACAGTTCAGAGCTGCTGCCAGGGAACTGTTTAAAATGTAAATGAGGTGCCCCATGAGGACCAAGATAAGAGTGAAGCAATGGCACAATATCCGCAAGCCCATCGAAATCCAGTCAGAGTTGGGAGTCTCTTTCCCTTAGTCTCCTTTAGAAATCCCAGCCTGAGCGCTCTGGGGTAGGGTTAATCTTTTTACTGTGTGCCTGTATTTTCCCAGAAGGAAATGAAATTTATTGGGAACAGAGACTTGCTTCACTCAGGCCCTGGTCCCTAATCCAGTGAAATCAGTGGAAAGACTTTCATACCCCTATGTGGGTACCAGACTGGGCCCTCACCTCTATCTTAGGCTTTTCTGAATCTCTTATCACTTTAGTGTCTAATACTTTTAAAATTTTGGGTTTGGCTAAACAGGGGCACTCACTGAATTAAGCTAAAGCAAATTAAGGTCACTTTATTTCTGAATGAGAACTTTCACACATGGGTCTTAATGCACCTTAACTAATGCAATTTAACATTACAACTTTAGTTAATTTGGCTTTATTTTCCTGAGTGTCCCCTGTGTAGACATGTTCTTTGGAGCTCCCTGCAAGAGGCAAATATCTGTTGTTTAATTACATGGCTCAGTGCTTAATGTTTCTGCTGTATCCAGACATGTTGCCATACACCCAAAGGGCCAAATTATGATGTCCTTACTCCTGATGTAGGGTGCTATTCAGCAAGAGTAGTCCCAGTGAAATCAAGGGAGCTACTTATAAAGTATGTTCCTGTGACACTGCCCCCCATATTCACCATAGTGGTATGATTGTGTTATGATTACGACATAATTATGATGCATTTTGTACAAAATGTGTAATGTGTGTATCAATGGAAAAGTTCTGATTTGCTGAAGATGATTACCCTATTTGTATGCATGTATCATTTTTGTATCTGAAGCTATAAATATTGACTATGCATCTGTATTTCAAATGTGTTTGCTCCTGGGTAACACCCACAAAGTTCGTTTACATCCAGTCTAGCCAACACATTGTGAAGGGGCTATCCAAGGTAATGGCTCATCAGCAAAGACAATGAGCCATGGGAAAAGCTTATCCTCACCTGATGATCTTTCCTGTGGACACTTCAGCCAAAATATAGGTAATGGCTGCCATGACTCTTCAAAGCATGCAAGGGCATGTGTCTAGATCAGGTGACACTGGACTCCATTTTAGTGCCTGAATTTTTCCATAAACTCTGTTGGGGACTTGGCTTGAAACAAAGAAGTTCCCTCTATATGGAAGAAACTATAAAAGAGGGAAGCGACATCACAGAGGGGCCTCATTCCCCCTACAACACAGCACCTGAAACCACCTTAGGAACAAAGACTGAATGGGGGAAGTGGGGTCCCAGGCAGGAAAGAAGGAAACCTGCCTGTGTACGGAAGCTTGGTTGACTGTTTGTACTATCTAACAGGGTGAGACATTGCTTGATTCAAATCCTATCCAGTTTAGAGAACTTAGATTGCATTTTGTTTTATTTCTTATGGTAATCTACTTTGAGCTGTATCTTGTTACTTATAATCATTTAAAATTTATCTTTCCATAGTTAATACATTTGTTTTCTATTTTTTACCTAAAACAGTGTGTTGTTTAAAGTGTAAAGGGAAATCTGCTGAGGACCAGTGGCTGATGCATTGTCCTCTCCACATTGAGGGGGGGGCGGACTGGGTAATAATCTTTACTGGTCAGGCTTTTGACCAGAGCAAGACGGTACCACTCTGGTGTCCTAGGCTGTGGAGCTGGGTGTGTCCCTGCTTGTGTAAAGGTCTGTGTGAGTACAGGACCAAGAGTGGTCTGCAGCTTGTCACAGCAGTACAGTGTGAGAGGGAGCCCAGGCTAGTGAGACAGAGGGCTCAGTGATACCCCGGTTCCAGGTTGTACCCTGGGGGAGTGGGGGGGGGGGCGGGGAACCCGTCACAGTTACCCTTACTTGCATTCAGTAGTATCACAATCTAGACCAAAGTACCTGCAATAATGCTGGGGTACTGCTGTTGGAGCATGAATAAAGGTATGTAAGTATCCGTTGCTACACTGTACTCTGTTTCAGATACTGCCTGTTAATGATTCTTTCCACAGCCCACTAGTAAGACAATTAACCTATGCCAAGAACGTTGCAACATTTTAGGTAAAGATGAAGCGTTATCATTTTGTTCCTTAACTTGGAATGGGTCTGTTGTAATCTCCTCCTCAATGACTTTTGGATTATATTTAACAATGTTTCTTGTCATCCTACATTTTTTTTACAGGCCTCATTGATCCAAGCCAGTTTGTATTGATCACTTTGAACTAATTAAAATATCCTGATCTTTTTCTCCCAGGCTGAGCAGGGCAGTTTCTGTGCGCAGTTTCTTTGGAGGAAACACAATGGAAAGGCGCAGTGGAAGATTGGCCAGCCTTCAAAAGCAGAAGCCCAATATATACCGAGAAACAGGGGTGAGGAGGTATGAGGGAACCTTGTGGTTGTCAGCATATGTTGGTTTTTAAGAACTGTATTAGAAAATACTTCAGTATATCCACTCTGTATTTCAGTCCATGCTATTGCTATTAGTGGTCTTGTAGATGCTGTACAACCAGTCTCTATAGACTATACAGGTCTGATTTATGGTGCAGTGGCACACCAAATGTGCTCAGCACTATACAGACACACGTAGGAAGAGATGGTCCCTGCCAGCCAGAGAGTACAACCTGTAAAGACAGGGTGCAGAGAAGGGGAAAGGAGATACAATGTACAAGGAGAGTCACTGGCATTCAACTTGCTGTGACCCTGATTTTTATAGGATTTGAAACTATTTAAATTTTTCTTCTCTTGCCCATCCACGAGAAGGTATTTCCTTCTTTCCTATCCCCACCTCCTCTAGTGTCATGAACCTAACATTTTAAAGACAGTCTGGTGGGTACAGATAGGGTGGGGGAAGAGGCCAAATGATTATTTTCCTGTTGGTACTGGATCCCATAACCGCTGACATAGTTAGTCAAGGACTATAGTGCTAAACCATTCAGCCAGCTAACTTAGGATGTGATACTTTATATTCTACACAAAAAGCTAGAGATCTATCACAAACTGAATAACAGAGTGATATAATGAGGTGTCATATAACGAGGACTTCATTATGCTTACAAAATACATTTACAAGTACCGGTATATCATGAATTATCCTAAGTAAAACTACCCAGTTTAGCTAAATAAAAAAAAATGAATTATAGAAAGATAGCCCTTGTCAACAGTTAGTAAAGAATGCTAGCTGAGATAACCACAGATTTTTCCCTTGTACCAATAGCAACCATTGGCAAATGTTAACTTCCTAATGGATTCTACTATAAATACACTTATGATGCATTATCCTTGTTTTTGTTCATATACAGGACCCGCTCGTTTGGAAATGTCCTGAAAGTCATTAGTAAAATTCTGTTGCATTTGCAGTACCCAGACAGAGCTATGGAGTTGATACTCACAGCTGCCAAAGGGGCAATGTTTAAAATTTTAATCTTGTTTTGCTTTTAGATCATTTTACTGTAATGTTTTCTGTGTTCCCTAGATCCCTAAAGGAGCATTGCTGATATGGCGGTGATGCTGTCTAATGCAAAACAGCATAAGTTTTAAGTGTGAGCACTGTGTACAAACTGATAGTCTGAAATGAGCTCCTCTTTGCAGGGGTTCTATCCCATTTCCCTGGGGTTTGAAGACACTTTTGAATGTGGCAAAAAGGAATCTGATAACTTCCCTAAACCTGTTTGACAAGGGTTCTACATTTATTTTGCAGTGGTTGCTATTAAAAAGTCAACATTTCCTGGGTTACTATACGGTGGTACCAGAGATACCACTGTTTTAATGCTTAAACTAGGAATTAGCCATTGTATCTCAGATACTCCTGCCAATGATAATCACTGTCTGTTGGCTTGAAGGCTTTTTATTTGGTAGCACAAAAACTACCAATGAGCCAGACCAATGTGGACATCCCATTATGATCAATGGAAAACTAGCATGCACCTGAAATTCTGGGCAGTAAAAAAGATTTTTACTAGCTAGGATAGCCCTAGAACTTCTGTAGCAAGGTAAATGGACTCTGGAACATTCAGCAACAGTCTACTGTCTACATAGGATCTCAGTGCCATGTCTTCCTTAAGAGAATTCCCCTTGAGGAGTGTGCATGGATAAAGGGTCACGACCTTTAATGAGGGGCAATGCAAAGTTTTTCACTGGATACCACACAGTCTTCACTTTCCTTGGAGAGGGTCCCTGTCATCATGGTCTCCTCTCTTCCTTAGGGTTTTCAAAAGACCGTACAGGAGTAAGCACTCTTCTAGTGCCACCCAATTGAAACGAGACTGCAGCCCTGAGCAGGACCATTGTCCACACAGCGACAGTGATGCAGAAGACTCAACAGAGCAGCCTACCTGCAGTTAGTTTGTACATCTCTCTGTCTTTCTCCTATGGCAAAGGTGTTGTGCCGATGAAAGGCATGTATAACCTGAAGTGGCATTGAGATGCTTGGAGGTTCCCTGTTAAATTGTCAGGCTCCCTGGCTCTGCCAAGGATCAGGTGGCCACAAAATGGCTTGCAACTGCATCCTCACTTCAATCTAACCCAGGTGTAGAAGAGCTAGTTTCCAGGATCTGTCCCATTACATTGTGCATTTAGCAAAACGATGGGCCATAAGTAAGATAGCAGGCCAGATATGCCAGTGCTACCTATCCCTCTGGCTATAACGTAGAAGAGAGACCAAGAAAATACAGGGATGGAGAAAGTATCTCCTGTTTGAAATGGAGGCTGAATTAATGAAGTGATGTTACTATGATAAGTGCAGACGGAAGCAGGGAAACAGTCTCATCAGCCAATATTCTCTTCAAAGCAGCCCCTTGATAGGCACTAATGCCAGGGCCATGATGTGTCAGAACCAGGGACAGATCTTGTGAAGTATGTTGACAAATGGATTTGTTTCTTTGATAGTGGCTCTGGCAGCTATAAAATCTGTACAGCATGCAAGGGTGTGACTATTGGATACAAACAAAAGCCCTTTCAAATGGAACATGCCCTGCTTTGGAAACCTGTTTCTGGCTAGCTCTAAATACATCTCAGGGGTGTAGAGTGGGGTCAGAGTTTGTAATCCTTCACATGGCCTCTTGGATTTTATGTCCAGTAATAGAGCAACCGCAGGCATCTTGGCATTTCTTCTCCCTGGATTTTCCAGCTGTTATTAATTATTTTTATTACTGTTACTTATTTACTCGTACCCCAAGTGTGCTAGGCACCTCAGAGTGAAGAATGATAGCACGAGGACCCTGCTGCAAAGGGATTTTCAGTCTAAATTCCTGCCTCCCTTCGTTAGTGTTACTGAAGTGACATTTATCTAATTGACAGGTACAGAGCTGCATGAAGGAAGCAGCTGCTCCAGCAAATGTTTTCCTGAAACCAGCATGTTGGTAGACACCACCAACACTCCCCCTGTGTTGCACAACCAAGGGCAGATCCTGTTAGGTATGTTGGAGTAGATGGATCATAGTATCAGTTCCAATAGAGTATTTCTTGTTTCAAGGGGACCGTCACAATCACTGACTATTCAGGATTTCAGAGTTAACCGGTCTGAGAAGTAAAGCTTCAATATTAAATCTACTGGCTTCCTTTAGAAGCTGTATTTCTCCCTACCCTCTTCATAGCCTTGCTGTAACACCCTCACACTGTCTGTCCTTCCCTCATAACAGCAAGGAATAATAGCTACCCCTTGTGTCTGGCTGCATCTGTCCCATTACCAACATGACAATCTGCTCTGCAGCCATTAAGGCAACTGGATGCTGAGATTCTGTTCTGCACTCTTCTGTTCAGATACTACTGTGCAACCACTAGCCACTGTGAAATCCATTCTTCCAGCCCCAGCTACCAGATCAAAGCCGAAAGAATCCCCGGGCTCTTCACTGATGCCAGGGATGCGTCTCCTGCACCAAAGCAAGTGTCATAGTGTTCTGCAGGATCACTCTGATTACAGTCTTCTATTGCTGGCCCAGTTCTAATGACAAAGATGAATAAAGAATGCATTGCACCAATTTCCATGTGGGACTGTTTTTCCCCCCCAGAGGAGCAGTCCAGGCCAGTGATGAAGATGGTTGCTTTTCTGGCAATAATATTCCTGTTGGGCATCTTTTCTGGTGAGTGCTTGAAAGGATTTGAGGTCAGGGTTAAACTTCCTTGATATGCTCAGAATTCCTCTTATCTGTTAAGGAATTGTTTTAGTTTCATGCCAAAACCTGGCCCATGGCTAAGGCCATTTAAAACTGGAGTCCTTTGGGTCCTCACCTTTCAAAATATTTTTATTATATTGGATTTGGTGCTGATGAAAGACCTGGAAAATGAACTCTCCCTTCTTTCCCCTCACCCACAGGGAAAGTAGAGTCAGCAGCTGTAATGTAGATTGTCCTTTCAAAAGGCCTTACTCCCTACCCAAAAGAACTGCCTCTGTAATTGAGAGGGTACTTTAGTCTCCTGGGCCAGTTCAGTTCTTGGCTCCTTGCTGAGAGTGCTATTTGTGATGTCAATGGTTATCCACTAGAAGCTAGCCTATTATCGAATAGCTGATCGGTGGTAATGATTTTGGGTCCTTGCTAGACCAAACCTAGATGTAAATGAGCAAACTAGTAGTGAAAGACTCTCATAATCCCACTGCCAATCCAGTTCTCTTTCCTTCTTCCGTAAATCTTGTATCTGACTTATGAGGGGCAGCGGTGAAACTTCTGTCCTCTGTCAGAGGAGCACAATGGGCCATGTATCCTGGAAAGAAGGGACTCTGAGAAGGACTCAGGTGCAGGGCCGGCTCCAGCATTTCTGCCGCCCCAAGCAAAAAAAAAAAAAAAAGCCGCGATCAGCAGCGGCAGGTCCTTCGCTCCTAGAGGGAGTGAGGGACCTGCTGCCCCCGAATTGCCCGCAGGTGCCGCCCCTCTCCCTTGGCCGCCCCAAGCACCTGCTTGTTAAGCTGGTGCCTGGAGCCGGCCCTGCTCAGGTGTCATGGTGGATAACCAACTGAACACGAGTGCATAGTGTAACGCTTTGGCTAAAAAAGCAAACACAATCCTAGGATTTATAAACCGAGAATATGACACTACCTCTATATACAGCACTGGTGAGACCATTACTGGAATACTGTGCCTAATTCTGATGTCCACACTTCAAAAAGGTTATGGGAAAAGATTCAGAAAAGAGCTTTAAGCATGATTCAGGGTTTAGAAACCCTGCTTTTCAGTGTGGGATTTAGGAATCTCAATCTATTTAGCTTATCAAAAGTGAAGGGTAAAGAGGTGACTTGGTCACCGTCTGTAAGTGCAATCATAGCGAAAAGATTTCTGAGAGTAGAAGGCTCTTTAATTTAGCAGACAAAGACATAACGAGATCCAGTAGCTGGAAGCTGAAGCCAGATAAGCTAGAAATAAGGCACAGATTTTTAACAGTGAGGGTCATCAATCACTGGAACAATTTGTCAAGGGCTGTTTTGTCATATCCATCACTCGAGGTCTTTAAATCAAGACTGGATGCCTTTCTAAAAAAATACGCTGTCGCTCAGCCACAAGATAAGAGCTTAATGACTGGATGAAATTCTATGGCCTATGCTTATGCAGGGCTAGATGATCAGAATAGTTCCTTCTGGATTTAGGAACTATGAATGTTCCCCTTCAGGTCAACATCATCCCAAAAGTACCTGGGCTGGGCAGCTCTGGCATTTACTTCTGACTTAAAATTCTTTAGTCCCGCTTTAATAGATAAATATATTGACTCTAGGGGTTGCTGTTATTTGAGGAGTCTTCCTCCCTCCTTTTCCAGGAAAGCAAAAAAACCTGTCAGCTAAAATGTGCGTGTATTCAACTTTTCAGGGCACTTTTATCAATCTAAACCAAAAAAAATTTACATTCTTTGTGCTGTGATGATGTTTAGAAAGTGAACAGTGCTATGTACAGTTATATAATCCTGCACCATATATATATACAGCTGCTGATGCATGCAGAAAACTGTTAACCTAGCTATTTCCTCTCTAGCATTTGTGCCTGGCTTTCGCTTGCCCTCTGAGTCCTGCAAGAAGCAGATGCAGTTGAAGCTCAGGTAAAAAGGATTCTTTGAAGTGAGCTTTGCTCACAATAATCTCGGGTTACATAGAAAAGCGTGAAGCACCGACGTGGTTACTACAGTCCCAGGAGCTCTGACTGGTCTCCTGGCAGCTTGTGCTGTGGTGGGGTTGACACAACAGACCCCAGTTCAAGTTTCTCTTCTGAATTCTCAAATGTGTAACCTGTGGTGTGTGGGCTGGAAGCTTTGCAGTGTGGGAGCTGTATGTACTGGCTGAGATCTGGGGGAGGTGAGCTCTAGCTAAGTCCAGTTCTCTTCTCTTCTCTTCTCTTCTCTTCTCTTCTCTTCTCTTCTCTTCTCTTCTCTTCTCTTCTCTTCTCGTGTTGCTTGACCCAGGAAGAGTCTCCCTTTGGCTCACCTGGTACAGTTGCTGCCTTGAGAGACCATCAGCTTCCTGCTTCAAGGCCTGGTTGTGGTAACATGCAGGATGTGCTCCACACGTAGGGGAAAGGGAAGTACTAACGCGCCTATGGGAAAGGGAAACTCTATCACATTCTGCTGCCTGCCCTTGGGGCACACTGAGGTCATTACCCTAGTGCCCCTTACTTCAGGGACCAGAATGAGAGCCCTGGAGAAAGCACCCTCCCAAGAGGCAGCTCTTCCCATAAGTCTACATTGAAGAAAATGGCCTGGAGAGGGGCAGAGAGGTGTGGAAGGCCTGAACTCCTGACCTTTGTGGCTCACCTTCTGTCTCTGTTTCCACCTATGTGCTAAGGCGTCTCCTTTCTGCCCCCTCTCTGTGCCACTGGTGGGGGTAGCTTGCGTACACACTGTGTGACAGCTTAGTCTGAAATAGCATTTCCTGATGTCTGTTTATAAAGACACCAGAATGAGATTCTTCAGCAACACCTTCAGCGGGAAATTGATGACTTCCGAGGGCAGATCGCTGAGCTGCAGATCCAAGTAGCGACTCTAGCAAAGACCCACAGACAGCACTGTTGGAGGACAAAGAAAGTGAGGACCAGACCATGTGTAGTTGCTTTTTATTTTAGTCTTAGAAAATGGATCTAAGTCCAGGTGGGTAATACGTTTATATGGCTTTGAGGGCCTTTCAGGCACGTGGAAACTGTCTGGGGACAGCCGTGGCCCATCCGTGTCAGCCCAAATGCCACTGCTTTGAGCTTCTTTGTATTAGTGTCATAACTTCACCTCCTGTTACACGATGGCTTTCTTCTACGTTACATTTACTTTAAAAGTGAAGGTACCAAACCCACCCATTCCTCTAGAAAGCAATCAGATTGCGAGGGCTTTTTTGAGCCATCCTATAGAATTGAATAGTAAAGGATAGCCCTGCTACTGAATTTTGTAGGGGGCTCAAACAAAACAATAGAAAGGGAATAACTTTCTATGAAATGTTATAGGTTTTTAGAATAACTTCTATAGAACCATATTGATTTAATCTTGGTTAAATTCTAGAGGGCCTTTGCAAGCGGGCAGGTCCTGGAGGCTGGAGTCCTATTTATCCACAGAGGAGGAATAGCCTGGGCAATGACAGTGCTATCGATCCCCACATACCTTTCCATCTCTCCCTTCTATTGGAGAACACGTCTGTGTTGGACAGAGGAATCCAGTTCATGTGACTCATTCAGTCCTGTTTGTTGTTGTTAATTAGGAATCATGTTTGTTATGATGGTGCCTTAGGGCCACCCAAGATAGGGCCCCATGGTGCTAGGTTCTATACAAACAGTAGTATCAGTCTCTTCCTCCAAGAGTTTACATTATATATAGAGAAGACAGACACAATGTGGGGGGAGGGGGAGAGCACACAATCAGAGTGAATGATACAATGGTGGCAAACATGGTGATAGTGCCACATTGTGTTTTATTTTGTGGGAGGTGGGTTTAGTTAGGCTGAGATATGCTAAATGGGAAAACCAAGTAAAGGGAGAGGGGACATGGAAGGAAAAGGAGCCGGGGTGGGCAGGGCTGGGGTAAGAGGGACAGGAGTGGAGTGAAGCTGAGGTTAAGAGATTGAGGGAAGGGGAAGGAGGAGGTGGAACAAACAGCTGATCAACACAGGACAGAGAAAGTCCAATCCAAGCTCCAGCGCTTCACAAGGAGGCTAATTAGCACCAATTATGCTGATAGTCTAGGAGATCTGTCCACTAGGACTAAGGCAAAGAATCCTTTTATGAGGATGGCTGATGGATACCACATTTGTGCTGCAGTGTGTGGAATGCAGGCATCATTGCTGACTTGTTGAGCAGAGACCCTGGAAAATAACTGCCTAAGCCCAGATGGGATGTGTCCATTCAGGTACCTCTAGGTGTTATTCTATGCAGCGTTCCCTCATTTGGTGTCTCCTTCACAGCATCCAGTAGGGTCAGTGAACAGTTGGGTACAGGGCAACAGTGACCGCATGCAGAGGGAGGACTTTGCTCTGAAATCATTGGGTAAGCCAAACTCAAGTACAATGGGCTCTCTACTCTTCCACAGCGAAAGATGCTCTTAATTGGGGGTGAATGGAAGATAAATGCTCAAGCCTAGTTCCTATGAGCAAGCCAAGAGTTATATCACAAGAATAGACTTCAAAGTCTATTCCCCGTATACACTAGGGAATTGCATATCTGTCTGGTGCACATATGCTACTGTCCAAATGCAACTTATTCTGGAGCTGTTCCTTATGTCTTCTGGTATGTCTGGATGTATAATGTTCTCACACATGCTGTAATATCTGCAGGTGCCTCTGTTGTGAAATACAGCGAAAGCTACAAGACAGGTGCACATATCTGTATGTTTGGACTCTGCTGGGAATATTCACGATCTCCAGATGTGATTCTACAGGTAGGAATGCCATGAAACTGCACCTGTTTGTTCTCTTTTGGTGGCTTGATCCTCCCTTCCCCCACCACCTCAACCAGCCCTCACATGATATTGTGAAGGCAGAGTCCCCTGTCCAGTAAGAGACAAAACATAAGTCTCCAGCTGAGCGAATTGACCCCTGCAGATTAGATCAGCTGTCTTCATGAGCAAGAGCAATGTGAGTGGAAGCAGGACCTGCTAAGAGATCTAAAAGGGGTGTCAGCTATCAGAGAACCAAATGCAAAGCTAATGGCTGACATTTTCAGATGAGGATATTCCTTTAAAAAACAAAGTTCTCAAGAGACCAGGCTCAGAACTGTCTCAAGTTTGGGACACTAGAAAAAAGACAGAAACTACCTCTACCCACAGTTAAGAAGGGATGAGTCCTTCCAAATTGATGCTCTAGGAAGAGAGAGGCTTTTGTAATAGGGAAGCCAGTCTACTTTCCTATCCTAGAATATTGCTGTAGCACTGAATGTAGCATCTCCCTGTACAACTCTGGTACTTTGATGTCATTCCTAGTTGCCAAGGAAACAAAGAATTCTCAAACTGAGGTCTTGGAAGCAAGACAGAGGAGGAAGGAGGGAAGGGAAGAGCAGTTGAGGCCCTTTTCAAATATTTTGCTTTATAGGGATCAAAATAATTCTGAAATTTACGCCCTAGACCAGCATTGAATCAAAACAGAGCCAGAATAATTTAGAAGAATATTTTACTTTGTTCCAAAACGAACACACACAAACAAATCCTGCATTTTTTAAAAAAAATGTTAAAGTTGTTAAAGTGATAATATGGTGGCCTATCGTGTCAATTACAAAAGTCAATTGTTAAAAAGCAAGCTAATTTCTGATTTAGAGCATCATAAATCTTCTGCTGAGAAAACACATAGGGACACATTCTAATCCAGGACAAAGAAATGCATGGATATAACTTTGTTTAGAATAACTTTGTAGATGTAGCATAACAAGAAAAGTTTGTAAGACTGACATTATAAAATTATGCAGGCACACTTCCATTATTATGGGTATGAAATAAGGCTGTTGTGATGGAGTATATATTTCTTTATGTTTGATAAGAATGTGATAGTCATGTGGGCAACAGTGTCCTTCACTATGCATTTCCTGGCTTATTAGATGATTACGTTTTGCGAAGTGATGGAACCTACATTGTTGTTACTTAGCAACCTTAATGGGTTTTGTAAATGAAGTCTTTTGACTTGAGCACTGAGTTGGGTATCACTTATTTAAATAAATATTTCGTGTTCTATTTTGTGCAATTAAATGAGACTTTGTTTTAGATAAATGGATGAGTGGGCATCCATATTATTCAATGAAAGTAGTGAGTGATTGAGGTCAAGTTAACAATGGCCCTGGCACTGACCTGTCCCACAAGTCACATTACACAAGAGATGCAGATTCAGTATAGTGGTTGAGTTAACCACAAATTTACAGGTACCACAGCCTACCTTTACTATGAAGGCTGGTAAAAAAGTATTGACAGTCATAGAAAATTAAGTATCAGACCTAAGAGTGGAACCCAAGTCTGAAATTGCCCCGGCCAAATCACTTAATGTCATTGTGCCTTGGTTAATCCCTCTGAGAATGTGGCCAATAATACTTAGTGCATTTCCATCTGCAAATCTCAAAGCAATTCACAAATCTGGATATGCATTATTATTATTCCCATTTTATAGTGGACCTATCTAGGTGCAGAGCATCTGAGGCAGTTTGTATGATAGTCTTTGGTGGGAGGAAAAGACATGGATCTACTCTCTTAGGTCCTGTCTGCACTAAGGAAATGGCTTTAAAAATTCTCAGCATTGCTAATAGTGGGTCAGGTTGTTCTGCTCTGATGCACCCAGAATAGGCAAATGATCAGCACAGAACTACTGTTCCTTCATCCCATCTGCAACCGTAGTCATAGACAGACCATAGCAGAGAATTGCAGTGGATGTTACTGGCCTCTCAATTGCACGGCATGGTTACACACTATTGACTGTTATAGAATATTACTCATGTTATGCCTTTGAAATCATAATTTCACAAGGCATTAACAGAACTCATTTCTTGCCTAACCCCTTGACTTGCTATGTTTGACTTGCCAGAAAGCCTTCTTTCAGTTAATGGGATGCCTTTCGTATCAAGAAGGTTTGAACACTTTCTGATGGGTATTAGTACAACACATTATTAATCAGCTGTGGACCATCTCCAAGGAAATAGGGTAGTGGAGAGACTGCATGGGAGTCTGAAGAAGTAGGTTACAGATCTGTCTCATCTTACGCGGGGGTTCCGTTCCGTGGTTAGCGAGTAAAGCGAAAATCACGTATAGCCAAAACCCCACTGCCCGCACTACAGGTATAGTATTAAAACTGTTGTTTTTCTCTTTTTTTGGTTTTGTTTTTGTTTTTGCCGACCGCGTAAAGTTGAAATCGCGCATGTTCAATGTGCGTAAGATGCGACAGACCTGTACATGCGTACTGGATACTGCATTAACTCATGCTTTATATGATATTCGGAGTAATCTCATAAAAGTGTTGGGGAAACCCCATTCTACTGGCTCTTCAGCCAGCCTCTGAGGACCAAGTTGTCTATGCGGATGGAAAAGATACAGCCCACCCTTTCACCGTTCTTGAAGCTGACTTTTGAGATGAGGAAATATGAGTTTTCAACAAGTGTAACCATGCAAGATTCCAGGCATTCTATCCTGGACAAGCAGTGTCTGTTAGGCTAGGGTCTGGCAGCGTTTTTGATACTGATGATGTGGCTGCAGGGAGTGCGATGAGCACTTTTACCCTGGGGAGAACGTGGCGTTAATCACCAAGACGTACTGCCTGCTGCAAGGAGAACAGATTGGGAACATTTTCTGTGTATGATGATGTCATGTGGCCAATTGGAGAAGTTGTGCCACAGCAACAGTATCCACCCCTTGAAGTGCATCAGAGGCATAACCTATGGCTGGTGCCTCTGCCCAGGTACTGCTGAGCTTTTGGGGAGAAGGGAAGGAAATTGTGATGACTGGTGTGTGTGTCGCCTTCCTGCAGCCTGCTCCTTGTTCCTACTCCTGGATACTTCTCCCTGAACTCAGTGGTTCTGTTCCTGGTTAAGGCTCTGTAGGTGTGGACAGCATTGGGTGTGTGCAGCTACTCAGGGCCTGCTGCTAAATATCTGCTGTTTGGACTGTTACCATGATTTGAGCTAAACAGTTCATGGTTATTACATGTTTTGATTGACAACCTACCTGCGTGTCTTGCTTCATTTGTGTGTGTGTGTATGGTCCATCAATGGCATTTTCAACACCATCCCCTTGGCACTTCCAGAAAAGCTCTAATTGACCTGATATTAAAAATGCCAGCAGCCCATCTACTCTCATTTGTGACCTTCACAACACAAAAATCTTTCTGTTCCCCATTTTTAATAGTTTGCGAGGGACATTGACAACCTGGAACTTCTTTGCCACCCGAATATTTTGCTCATGATATGGGGTCATGTAGCTAGAGAGTCACAAACAGTCATGTCTGAAGGGACCACCAGATCATCTAGACATGTCTGAAATGAAAGACATGTCACTCTTTTATATTCTGTATGGGTTCCAGCGGGATAACACGCCAGGGAACTGCTGGGCCCTGCGTGGCTCTCGTGGCTATGTCGTGGTTAAATTATCCAGAGTCATCCATCCGCTTGCTGTCACGCTGGATCACATTGCCAAGGAAGACTCTCAGACGGAAGAGATATCCAGTGCCCCAAAGAACTTTGCCATCTATGTGAGTAACCTTCTTACCTTTGTATAGAAACTGACCTCTGCATGCTTGCTGCTCGCTCACATGTCAGAGCTGGTTGGTACGGAGGGCCGATCACACAATGGGATTTGTGGCACGCTGCAGTAGCCTTTGATCAGCATGTTGTTTGTCTCTGGCCCTGGAATTGTTGAAATTCCATCCCCTTCCTGTTTCTTCTTTTAGGGGCTGAAAGAAGGCTTTGGAGAGAAGGGAGGCGCCTTCTTAGGGGAGTTTGTCTATGATCAGGAAGGATTCCCTGTCCAAACATTCAAGCTGGAGGTATGCGTTGGAGTTGAAACTGGAAGAATGTATTGCTTCATTTGATCCAACCATGATGCAGAAAAATATTTGTCATGGTGACAGGGCTAGCAGCCCCTCGGTCCCCTCTCTGGTCTCTCTCTGGTGTCAGGCCTTGTTCCTTTACCAATCCCATTTTGCAATTATCCCATGCTATAGTACCCTGTGGATCAAGTGTTATTACCCTGAAGGGCTGACTGAATTCGGGCACCTGTGGTTCTTGCCTTTGGGAACCATTGACCAAACAACCTTCTTAAAACAAACATAGTATTTATTTAGCAGTAGGAAACAAGTACTAGAGAAAAGGGTTTAAAAACCCAGCCTACACACATCTACCTTCCCATGACTCCTACCATCCCATGATGGCAACCTAGACAGGTCTCATTTCTCCAGATCTCTCAGTGGGCTTCTGGGTCTGGGTCTGCTTTCCCTGTGGGTTCTCCCTCTCCTGGAGAGTGGCCCTCTTTAAACCCTGCTATTTTTTTTTGTTCTCTTGTGTTTATGGGCCTTGTCCATTTCTAGTCAAACCATTTCATAGGCTGGCGGGACATCAGAGCCAGAATCTGGCATTGTCCCTTAACAACTCATGAGTGTCCTTAAGGAACAAACCAGTGAGTTTTCACATGTCTGGTTCTTTACCTCCCTCAGGATGCAAACACAGATCGATTTGGATATCTACAACTGAGAGTCCTGAGCAACTGGGGTCACCAAAACTATACATGCATTTATGGGCTTCGTGTGCATGGGGACCCAGCGCTTTGATGAACCTGCCAGCAAGAATCCATGCAATAAATAATTACTTCTGGGTAACACGTTTGCTTTGATAGTGTTGGTCTGGCCAGTAACAGCAAACAGAAGCAGCCCCGTTTCTTTATATTACTTTTGACTCACTCCAGATTGCAGAAGATGCTTAATGAAATGTAACCTGATTCCTAAAATCCAACTTGTGGCTATGGGCAGAAAGTGACACTG
Source organism: Chrysemys picta bellii (assembly GCF_011386835.1). Taxonomy (NCBI): domain Eukaryota; kingdom Metazoa; phylum Chordata; order Testudines; family Emydidae; genus Chrysemys; species Chrysemys picta. The sequence goes on from NC_088801.1 coordinate 56,665,819, forward strand.
TAAAAATGGCACCTTCTTACTCCACCGATCTGCTCCCAGAGTATTATCTGAATCCTATTTGCTGATTTAATTGGCCAAAGTAAGTTTTAACAAGTCCAATTAATACAGTACTTCTAGGAGAGACTAAGCTTGATTCTATTCCAGCTTGTATACTATCGACCGAATTATTAACAAGGCTTCATTTGTAGAATGGATATTACTGTTGCTGATGCATTAGTCAGAAAGAACCCAGCTGGACTTTCAAATTCCAATGGGCTGGCCATTAGTGTAGAAATATAATTCTATTTGTAATTTTGATCTGGAAAGGGGAGCAACAACAAGAGTGGAGCCCACGATACTATTTTTAGCGTCACTTTTCAGAGCAGAACCACTTTTTAAGACCTATTAGAGACATTCTTAGGCAGTCTATGTGATCCTGGTGTCTTTCAAAATAGGCAAGCACCCATGCTGGGCTGAGGCAGCCAAGTCTTGGCTACCCAAAAGAGATTCTCCTTCTTAAAGAAACACTCAGTCATCTACTATTAAAATGCACCTTCGCATGTTTGGAAAGAACAGTCATCTCACTAAGTGTCATTTTAGATACAGTGGAACCCAAAGTGTGCTAGTCATTTTCCAGACAAGAAGAAAAGGGGGGAAATCCTGACTCCACTGAAGTCACTAGGAGCTTTATTATTGACTTCAGTGGAGCCAGGATTTCATTCAAGGTCCCTGCCCTGAACAATTTACAATCTTAAAAAAAAGACCTAAAGGGACCCTTTAACAAATCATAGGACAGATCTTTGGTGTAAAAATCAGCATAGCTCCATCACTTTACACCCGGTGAGGATCTAGCCCCACATATTGTAAACACCTCTTTATGAATAGTGCATTAGATTATTACAAGTGCAAGGATTTCAGAAATCCACTCATCACTATTTATTTGTTTATTTTTGTTGTGTCAAAGCAGAGAGAAATGAAAATAAGTTTTTGACATGTTTATAGTCAGTTATGCTTTTAGGTTACTAGTGCTGCAATGTTTGGGTTTCAAACACTACAGCGGGATTTTGATTTAACAACTACAGTCTTCACTGCGACTTTAAAAAAAATGGTGTCAACATTCCTACTGGTTTTATGGTTTTCTAAATTTATTTTTTATTGGCACAAATTTAACTTGATTGCGTCCTTTTAAACTCTTGCTGAATAGAGACAACTTGTTACTGGCATAGCAGTGTCTCTGTAACTGCTTGTAATGGAAGACTTCTCACTGTCTCAGATGACAGCATTTCATAATAGGTCCTTTGGCAGTTTTTGCCATGCCCTGATGTCTGTGGCCCCCTACTGGAAAAAAATAAAGTATGAAGCAAATCTAGCTGTTTGAAGGGGAAACCAATATTTTTTCATTGAACATGGCACATGTCAATTACTGGTATCACACAGCTGCCACGATTCTGAGTGCTTTGAAACTCTAATAGCTTTCCTCTTCACGAGAGTTTGCACTGCTCTAATAATACCAGTAGGGAAAATGTTTGTAACTGCATCTGGTTTCAATTTTGATTTCACATTATGCCAGGTAAGAGATGCTCATACAGTCCTGAGATGATCAAAATGGACAGCGCTAAATCTGCTGCATTTTAGGGATTTAAACATCTTCCACCTAAATCTGTGCTTTTAAAAAAAAAAAAAATCCAGACTATTTTCTTCAGAAAGTAAAAATAAAAGAAATTTTTGCTGCCTTTTATTAGTACAGCCAAATTCATCCCACTCTGTCTGACAGCAAATTTATTACCAATCAATAAGACACCCTATAGATTACACTGTATATGCTGTAATGATCACTAACATTCTTTTTGAAAAATATATTTTCTCAATAAATACTAGTAATTTCATCTGAATGGCAAAACGCCAATGGTTATGACCTGTGGAAGGAAAAGCCCAAAGAAAATGATGGATATTTGTGATTATTTTAATATTCTCTGATAATATAAGTTTTCCTGCAAGCAGCTGTGTGTGTGTTAAACTCTGTGGTCAGGTGCTTCTCTCCCCCCTGCCCTCCCCCATGTTTGCGTGGGTCTGGAGGCTCAAAGGGGATAGAAACTGATGGTGTTTCACCTCCTGAGGATTGCCCTGGCGTGATGGAGTTTGCTGTTGGTGGGCAGTGCCCTGGAACCACTGTTCACCAGCACGATTTAAACTTCATTGGGGCTCCCTGTGGGTATGGGGTTCTTCAGCTTGCAGCTTCAGAGCTTTAGCCTATGTTTTCCTTAACTTGCAAATGTCAGTGCGGTTCACAGCTTTTTAATAAACAGCGTTCAAAAAAGAACTACACAGCTTCCAGCTTCTGCAACGAATGATACAGAGACCCTACAGGCAACGGCCTCATTCACTACACAACCTGATTCATCCCCACAACTACGGAAAACAGGGGATTATAATGGATAATTAGAACTGGTCTGCAGTCTCTATCTTTTATGTAGCAGGAGAGAATAACAGCCTCCACTGCAAGAATCACTAGTTGGAATTCTATGGCTTGTGCTATGCAGGGCGAGGTCAGACTAGATAATCATAATGGTCCCTTCTGGCCTTTTACAATCTATAACAATTCCTCAGAAGCTCTCTAAGAAGTTGACCTGTGTCACTTCCATTTTATATTCTATTCCTAGGTCACTCAAGTTATTTCATGATCAAATCTTCCATCACTGATGTAATTAATAGCCCCATGGACAACAATGAATGGGAAATCCTCAGCATTCTTTAGGAAGTCTGGCTCCCTTATTGTTATACTGTATGACTAACTCCAGCATATCAACCGTTTTCCCTTGATTGTGCCACAGATGTATTGGTCCAGGGAGAATCATTCTGTATGGCTCCATCTTAAATGATCTTATTGCCAAGAGATGCAATTTTATGTTGACTCCTTGAAACCTGTAGTGCACGAGAAAATATTGTTACTTCTGTTAAAACATAAAACTAGGAAAGCCTGACTCTGCATGTTCTGTCTATCAAGAAAATGTGCATCGTTACTGCTGTATTGAAAACTGAGCAATTACATCAGAAATACTTCTATGAGCAAAACATAAAAGCAACAGAATCTCTGATTCAAATGGTTTGATGTGTCCTAGGCTCCCAGAACTTATTTCTAATATTATACACTAGTGTACGGCTCACTAATGAACTGGTTGCCATGGCAAAGATCTTAAGTATTGAAAATTGGCATTTTGCAATGGGCTAAAAGTTCTCAAGTACCTTGTGATAAACAGGACTGATTAGATGTATTAGATATATTGCTCTGACGAAGTCTATGACCAGCACCTCTTTCTGTTATAGAATTATTTAGTCTCTTTGGAGAGTTGGTGTGTGTAGAAAAAGCAAATGTATACCCTGATAAACGTATGCTACAAAATATTTCTTGCTGTCTATTTTGACAGGCTATAATAAAGATTTAAATTTAAGAGGCCTGGAGGCTTAGTCAGTAGCACCCTTCTTAGTTGGAATATATTTATTTATATGAACTAAAATGTGTAGGTGGACTGAGTGTAAATTGCAATTAATGATACATGGAAAGTTTAAAATAAGTTCATAGATATATAGCCAAGACTGACCTCCATTTCTTGAAAGATATAGTGATTTTGGCTGCTTCAATGTTAGGTGCTCAACTTGAGACCTCTTAAAGGGCCCAGGTTTTCAGAAAGTAGGTACTCCCCCTCTGAACATTGAGTACCCAACATCACAAGTCATTTTTGCAAATTCAGGCCAGCAAGCCTCAGAATTCTCAGTAGTCCTGCCATGTTGCTATAATGACTCCTTGTGGGGCCTGTATTACAGCAGTTCAGGCAAAAGATTCTCTATTTCCAGTCTCGGCGGAGTTAATAAATTGAGGAGCACTGGTACAGACCCCAACCTGCTCTTTAGCAGTAACGATTCATTGGGAATTTCTTCTCTCACTTTCTGCTGAAAGGATAACCAACCTACTCCATTACTGTAAATCCACTATTCCTATAAATGGGCCCTTTTGAATTCTCTGGCACCTGAGTGCCAACATAAACAACAGCGTTAAAGATTCTGTAGCAATGAGGCAATTCATTATTTGTGCAAATTTTCTCTTATTTATAGTAACAAAAAGATTAGAGTATCTTATTCATTTTTTACCCATTCGTGTTTTCCTACATTTTCCTGCTCACAAATGATCTTTTGGGGGGAAAGGATAGAGAGAGATGGAGAACAAAACAAAAAGTCAAACCAAACCAAAATCCCCTGCTTCTGCCAATCAAATACTTGGGTGTTATTAGTCATTGCTATTAGCAATTTGACCTGTTAATCCACTGTTTAAATATCATGATGATAAAGTACAAACTGTTCTCAATTCTGCTCCTTCGGCAAGAAAGCTGGTCTCCTTTTACTATTTTATACTCATATAATCAACTATAGCAGGGGAAACATGGAATCCCAGCTGTATTTTCTTGGCTTGAAGTTAAAGGAGGAATGGCTTTGTCAAATATAGGTGATGATCCTGCAAGGAGTTACTTACATGCCTAACTTTATGCATTTAAATAGTCCATTTGAGGTCAAAGTTAAGCTCATGAATAAATCTTTGCAGGATTGGAGCCCGGTATTTAAAAGCATAGTAGTCTGTCTTTGAGTCAGTAGACAGGTTATTTTTCTTCGAATTATTCCTTTCACCTTTAACATGCAATTGCACTTCATTTTGGAAGGCAATGTCAGAAATGTTTTTGTTAGGAAAGTTTATCACTCTCCTGCCCCCTGGAGGTGGAACTGCTGCACTGAGTCAAATTAGAATTGAGTCCTAGGCTTACTTGGGGATGTTAACCATGTTCCAATTAAGATGTACAGAATGAGAGAACTGTTTCATCTATCATTATCATTGGATAAATCAAACCAGATCTGTCTCATAAAGAAATGGTTGCAGCCAGTTTTCCCCTCCTACTGCACCGTGAGAGTGGAGATGCTTCCACGTGAGCCAAACCACCAGCTGTAAGAAACAGAGAAACTCCTAGGCAGTAAGGAACCAAAGTGATTTGCTTTCTCAGCTCCTGCAGCACGGAAGCAGCCAGCATCCCCAGAGTGAGGCCAGAAATCTGAGCAGCAGGGAAGGTGACAAGAACTGCAGCATTATCTGGCCTTGTCTATGGTTTCTTTCCCCAATTTGCAGTTTGCTGGAATGCTCTAAACCTTTCATCATTAATGCTGTGTCTTGCAGATCTCAGAGTATCACCCTGCAGCTCTGGCACTTCTGCTTCTCTGCTATTTTAGGGAAAGGCTGGTTTAGAAAAGTCCATCTCCCTGAAGACTTACTAGAGTGGCCATTAAAAAGCAGACACTCAGCTGTGGGACTAACTCCCCCGCCCATGCCTTCTTTCAGGTGTTCCTGGTGGAATACAAGCCTCTGAGGAAAATGGTAGCTCTGAAAACCATGAAGAAGTCAGAGCTACTGGATGGGGACCTCATAAAAAGGTGAATGGGAAATAAATCTGTGGTTGTGATGCACAAAATTACTGCCATTTCCCAGGGGTGCAGAGTTTTGGGCTGACCTATCCTCCGGCCTGGGGAGGGGGACTTTAAAAGAACATGAAAAATGGGGAAAACAATTCCTGGGTCCCTTTCCTACTGAATTTTGACCGATCCCTCTGCTCCCTGCTGGGGCATATGGTGCTCTAGCCAGATTGGGAGTCCTGTGGGAGGGTCAGAGAGAGTGCAGGATTCTGATGCAAATTTTCTAGCATGGCATCAGAGGGGAGGAATTTGGGGAGGAGGGAGGCTTCAGATTTCTTTCTTCTTGCTGTGGCAACAGGAAAGCCTGTGCTGCCCAGAGGGAATCCTGGTGGGCAGCAGGAGGGATAGAAGCAGTCAGGGAGCAAACTTACAGGTCTACACTAACCCCCCAATTTGAACTAAGGTATGCAACTTCAGCTACGTGAATAACGTAGCTGAAGTTCCAAGTACCTTAGTTCGAACTTACCTCGGTCCAGACGCGGCAGGCAGGCTCCCCCGTCGACTTCGCGTACTCTTCTCGCCGAGCTGGAGTACCGCAGTCGACGGCGAGCACTTCCAGGTTCGACTTATCTCGTCCAGACAAGACGCGATAAGTCAAACCCAGAAGTTCGATTTGCTTGCTGCCGAACTACCGGGTAAGTGTAGACCTACCCTTACAAGAGAAAATCCCATCTGAGGGTGGGACCTTGAGCTGTTCCCCTATCAGTTTCAGCAACCTCTCTCTATTCTGGGACTGGGCTCCTACCTGATCCCACTGCAGACCTCCCACTTGGTGCTTTTCCATTTCACTTTGTTTTCTGGGACCTCAAATTATCAGCCGGCTGCTGAGAACAGACAGGTTTGTGAAGAGAACCAATTTTGGCCTCCGCAAAGAAGGGATCTGACTATTCACATGGGTCACCCTGCTGCCTTCTCAGAGCTTGGGCACTTTGCAGATCCATTTTCCACTGTGTTTAGCTGGAGTCCTACAATCTGTGACAAATCAACTTAAACACTCTACTGTATTACAGAGGTTGTATAGGCTGGTAAAGTGTAAGCAAGAGGAGGCAAAGCTGGTACACAGAGGCATCTTCATAGCCAATGCACAACTGCAGGGAAACATGACACTGTCTCTGAGACCTGCGGAAGCGCTCTGTGTAAGCTTGAAAGCTTGTCTCTCTCACCAACAGAAGCTGGTCCAATAAAAGCTATGACCTCCCCCACCTTATCACACTGTACCCCACTTGTTTAGTTGTTCTGCTTTAACTGGTATTTTTAAATACCCTTCCCGTGATGCCACAGGTGTGAAATGCCCAACTGGATTTTCAACCAGAATAGAGGCAAAAGCAACACTAACTGATTGATAAAAAGGACATTTAATGTCACACTGTAAGGCATAAATACCAGGGATTCCCCAGAGAGCAGCGCCATTGAGGCCGCTGAGGGGACCATTTTGGAAAATACTCACTATTTGGGGTGTTCCAAAGGCATGATTCTAGGAGGCCGGAATAACAGTGATCAGACAGGTGGCTGAAATGCAGCAGCTTCAGTGGACTACTCCTCCCCATCTTCTCTGCCATTATAATGCTGCTAAAGCGCCCAGTAGCTTGTACAGTGAATTACCGTCCACTAAGGAACTGTGGTTTGTTAAAATTTAAATTCATCCCTGGGCTCACACCTGCTTTGTAGTAGATATTGCAGTGCCCAGGTCTTCTGGCCTTCAAACAGTGAAGGCATCAGGGTGGGGTTTACCAATGAGTTAGATACAGTGTCATGTTCACCCACAGTTGTGCATTGCCTCTGAAGATGTCTTTGTATATCAGCTTTGCCTCCCCTTGTTTCCATCTCACCAGCCTGCCCAACCTCTATAATGGGGTCGAGTGGTTCTGTTGCTTTGTTACAGATCAGAGGACTCCAGCTACACAATATGGAACTTTGTGTAATTCTCACTTCCTCAAAGCTGGTAGCAGGAGCTCTAATATTTAGTATAGCCCCAGAGCATAGTGCACGGAGGAGAGAATGGGCTAGAGGGGCATTGCCTGGTGTCATGGATGTTCTCGTTCTTGCAGGTGTTGGTTTTGAGAACACTATGGACAGCATCTGTGGCACCCCATGACACTAGTACTCTAGAGGTCCTCAAAGGGGAACCATGCTCCAGAGCTGCAGACTGGAGGGGCCTTGGAATAATCCTCAACTAGCTCGTGGTTAGAGCCGTAAGTGCAGGAGCATGTGCTATTCTTTTTCAGGTGGAAAAATGAGTGAAATTTGCATCTGACTTGGGGGTGCACTAGCTTCGTGTGTGGGATTTGATACTTCTCTACAATACAGACTTTTACAGGAAGTGAGTATATTAAATTTCAGATCAGGTGCAAATTCCTGTTACGTGAAGGTTTTCTGGTGCCTTGACAGTGTGTATTGAATTCAGAAAGGGCTTTTCCAGGCAGGGCCGGCTCCAGGCACCAGCCGAGCAAGCTGGTGCTTGGGGCGGCAGCTTGTAGGAGGCGGCATTCCGCCCAATCCTAGGGCGGCACGGCCGCTTTTGTTGTTGTTTGTTTGTTGTTCCACTCCGGCCGCCCTGTAGGGGGCAGCAGCATGGAGGATGGGAGCGCCCTGCAGCAAGCCCGGCAGGGCAGCCCGTGTCCTTCCCTCCCAGCCGACCGGAGTGGTGTGGAAAGCTCCCAGCAGGTGGCACGGAGTGGTGTGGAAAGCTCCCCGCTGAAGCCCTGCCCGTCCCCCTTCTCTCTCTCCCCCTGCTTCCTCCCTCTCCCTCCCGCTAGCCGGGGCATGTCTGAAGGGCAGGGAGTCCCCCTGCATCTGCGTTCCGGCCGCGCCGCAGGTTTTTTTTTGCTTTGCTGTTCAGGCCGCCGCGGTGTTTTTTATTTTTTTTTGCTTGGGGCGGCCAGAAAGCCGGAGCCGGACCTGTTTCCAGGGACTGGGTTAAGAGTGAGATTTTCAAACACACTGATGTTGCCCAAGAGAAGTCATCTCCGCACTCTAGCTCCAATGGTTTTCAATGGCACTTCTGCTCCTCAATCACTTCAGTGCTTTGGAAATCCCATTAGAGCATTTTACTGAGCTCTGTTTCCCAGCTTTTAACCTTTGTGTAATGCCCTTATTCTCCCAGTTACCTCCTTCAGTGTCAATCTCCTTATGGATTTTAATGAAGAGGCCTGAGTTCATCTGGATCTCACCTCCAATTCAGCAAGTAACTTCCTTATTCTCTTTCCCTATGAATTTACTTGGCAGTTCCTCCACTCCCCTCACTCCTTCTTGGCAGAATCACCAGGGCCCCTTGGAAAGAAGATTCTAACCACAGTGTAATTTCCTGTTACTTGCCAGATAGTTGGAGATTCCCAAGGAATAACACAAACACACACAATATATTCAACAGAATAATTTTATTAAACAGGAAGTAAATATAATAGGGTAAAATAGAGCTCTTAAGGTCACCAGTGCCCTCCCCACGCTGATAATACCCCTACATTTCCCCAGTCACGCAACCTGATATAGCAAGAGTAAAATGTGGTGTCCCGTTGATACGTATACTTCATAGGAGCCCTTGAAGACTGGGACTTGCTTGGCTAGATCTTCACTCTCCAAATGAACCAGGGAAACTTGGTTAATTATGGCCAGAGGGGGCGGATGCTGAACCCATCTTCCCGCTCAGTAGAGAAGTGGCGGTGGCCGTTACAATGAAAAATATCCTAGCAGAGAAGTGGCCACAGCACAAACCCACCATCATCATTGACACCAATTGTTCCCCTCTTTGGCAGTGTCAGCAGAGAGGCCAAGGACTGAAGGGGACAGAGAGACTGAACCCACTTCCTGCTCCTGATGGTCGCACAAAGAGCAATACAAGCGTAAAGAGAGTCAAAATGATGGGACCCCCTAGGAATGGCCGTGGTAGCTCACTGGGGACAAGGAAAGTGCTGCCAGGTCACCTTCCCTCAGTCTTTAGAGATTCACCAAGGCAGGCATCAGTTATCTAGGGATTAAGGGCCTGATCCAAAGCCCATTGCAGTCAGTGGGAGCTTTTCTGGGCAACAGGCCACAAGTAGCAGAGCTGGGGAGTGTAGTGCAAGCAGGAGAGCTGGTTAGGGGTAGAGAGATAGATATGTCTGGTTAGGGGTAAATAGATAGATGCATCTGGAATGCAATGCTGAGCCCACTGAAGTCAGAGGCAGAACTCCCTTTGACTGAAGTTACCAGGCTTCGGCCCTGATTGTATAGAAACCACCAGATCGAAGCTACAGCCTGAGGTTTATACAAACTGAGCAAGAACCTGAGCAGTGAATCCTTAAGACTCTTTTTTTTTTTTAAAGATTCCCGGATTCAGAGGACATTCTTGAGGGTTTGCTAAGGAGCAATCATCCCTCGAGGGTTTAAACACAGACAAACCAGGAGCTGCCACAGCCAGGGTCCAGGAGGTTTGGTGCTTTTCTGCTTATTAACAGAGTATTTTACACATTACTTGTACCCACATTTCACATATTCTAGGGCCTTCTCTTTCTTTGGTGTTTGGAGACATTTACAAGCCACCCACGCCCAGCAAAATGTGAAGCAGCCAGCTGGTTTATTAGTTTTTCAGTGGGGACATAGCAGGGTCAGGCTTGAAAATGCATCTCCTCTGTTTGGAATATGTTAGTGAAATAACCTCATTCCCTTCCAAGTCTGAGCTGTGTCTTTGGTTTCTCCTTGATCTCAGGACCCCTTCTCTGGAGACGACATTGAGATCATGGCGGAGAGTGGGCAGAGGTCCGATGCCCCAAGTCCCTCTCAGCAGAGGTAACCTCCATAATGACCAGGGTGAGAGGAGAGGGAAAGCTCATGTCTGGTGCCTTTAGAAAGGTGAGTGACTCTGGTCCAGCTCCATCTGTGGCCATCTACTGGCAGGAAAGTGAACTGTCAGGTCAAGGGGATGAGAGTTTGGGCCCTTGGATTTCAGGAATTGGATGCTTCTTCTCTGGGGCTTCTGTGGGGTGGTGTCCAGCCCCCTTTCTTGGCCAGAAGATGGTTGTTGTGAAACATAGGCCAGTAGGAGAAGGTGAGGGAGTACAATGGGAGTGGGAGGGGGAAATAGAGGGGCAGGAGACAGCTAGTACAGGTGTAGAACGTGCTGTTTCTAAGTTAATTTAATAGGCTGCCTTGAGGCACGTGTCCCTGTCTCCCTCTGCGAGACCCAGTGACTCAAATGTCCTGCTACTCGCTCACTGCTGAAGGGGTCACTCCTTTCGTTCGGGGGGAGGGGCGGGAGACCGGTGTTGCTGGTGCTGGGTTCAAACCCTGCAGCCACAATGTGTGATAGGAGGGCAGTAACTGAGGCTGGGGTGTGTGTGGACACTGCAGGCCTCACGGCACCTTCTCCTCCAACTGGAATCAGGCCTTTCTCTCTGTCTCTAGGCCCCCTGCCCCTGAGATCCAGGCTGTTGAGTTTGGGACATTGGTTCCTGAAAATTGTTTCGTAGGTTGAAACGTCATAACTTGGAACCGCAATCCACTCCATTGTGGGACTGAGCATCATAAAGTTGAAACCAACGGCATAAGTCGCATCAGGGTGTCAATAACAGAAACTCGTAAGTGCTGTTCATCGTAAGTTGAACATCGTAAAGTCAAGGACTGCCTGTAGATGGATCCTCTGCGTAGGGGGAGGTGGTTGTCCTGACCTTCTCCACAATGTTTACCAGAGACATGCAGCAGCCCTGGGGGTGATGGGAACAGGAGGATGAGGAGATGAAGAGCCACCGCTTCTTCCAGGTACTGAACCACAGGGTGGGATTTAGGTAGACGTTAACTATCCCTTCCTAGGCTCCTCCCAGACTTCCCCTGCCTCCCTCTCTGCTCTTGTTTCCTCCTCCCCCTCCCCCATTACTCCTTACACTCCACCTAAGCCTCCATGCTCGGTCTCCCACTCTCACCTCAATGCCTTCTCACTTTCATGCAGCCCTGCACTTGCGTCCAGCTTCTTTTCTGCCCAGACCCTCCCTCTCTTCAAATCCCTCTGTCAGCCCCAAGGCTTCCGGTGTGTCCAAGAGGGACTCTGCCTCTCCCCAGGTATTTCTCAGGCTTCAGAATCAGTCACTGTCTGCTTGGTGCGAGACACTGCTCCCTCGTATCTGGCATTAGCTGCAGACACAGCTCTCTAAGGGCCTGCTCCTATGACGTGCTGTGTGTCCTCAACTCCCACTGATGTCACTGAGAGGTGAGGGCACCAAGAAGCTTGTAGGATCACTCCCACGTCCTAAGGCTGTCTATGCCCCCTTTATGCCCCTGTGTCTGGCTCCCACCATAGCGCTGTCTGCCTCTCCCCGGCCCACACCAAGGGCTAGCGCGTTATTTGCTCTAGGGAGCTGTGCACCAATATCTCTCTTAATCCTTTATTTATGCTGGTAGAGGCATGGATCTAGAGGGGCTGGGGTAACATGGAAGATCTTCTACCTCACATAGCAAGTGATCTTTCTAACACTGTATCAGCCTGGCTATTGATTTCTAGACTCATTCAATGGGTTAGACAGTGCTAAGGGGAATTGTGCCCCCTGCAGATGTCCTGCCCATGCCCTATTGGCACCTGTGTGTCCTAATGATTCATCAGAGATTTCCCATTGCTGCCTCCTTCTCATCATTTTGACTCTTAGCAAAGAATGAGATCATAAATATTCCAGCCCACTTAATTGTCTTGATATTTAAAAAAAAACCCACACTTTTTATTTGAATTTCCAATTCACGAAATACATGATTTTGGTCACCAAGGACACAAGACAATAAATTGGCAAGAGTCAATGGACATCAAACCCAGAATAACTGTGACATTGTATATGTGTGTAAAGGCAGGTGTGTGTGTGTGTGTGTGTGTGTGTGTGTGTGTGTGTGTGTGTGTGTGTGTGTGTGTGTGTGTGTGTGTGTGTGTGAGATCAATGCATGTATAATGAACAAGCTTTAGGGGAGAGCTAAGATCCCAGTCCCCAGAGTGCAGTCAGTTGAAATTCTGGGCAGAGATGCAGCACTTCCTAAGGTCCTGTCCACACAACAAGTTGGACCTGAGCTTGTCACCAGTTAGTGATGCATTTGGCCCTAAACATGGGATTCCTTCCCAAGGTCTGGGTTCTTAACCACTATCAGATGAGTGGCTCCAAGGATCATGACAGCTTCTATCTTAGGCTACCTGGAATTAGCTGACTTTAGTTGGTGTTTGGGGCTCTCTCCTCTAAGGCCCATGGGCTTCCTCCATGCTGGAATAACTCAGCCGGTGTCTTTGAGCTCATGTTTTAGAGATGAGCTGCTGGTTTCCCTGACCCCTGTGGCTGAACTGCAACCATGTAGCCCAGTTGAGTTTTACATCTGATTTCTTAATGTGCAGAAATAAACTCACGAGGCCAGATACTGACTTACCCCCTTTAGCCTCCCTGAAGAAGGGGGCAATTTCATTTTGTTTTATGGGTGAGTAGTGCGTTCATTTTTCACTCTCCCCTAGCTCAGGGAGAGAAGGGTGTCTCTTCTGAGGGGATGAGAAGAGCTGAAAACCTGCAGCTTTGGGCCTAATTACACCCAGAGTTTGGGGGGAAGGGATCCCAAAGGTCCTGTTGCTGTAATTTTTCCTCACACCCAAATGTATTAAAAGATCTGAACTGTTGTGCAATTGTAAAGGTTTCATGGGTACTAATCAACCTTTCCCTTATGTGATCTCCTGTATACGCAGCTCCTCAGCGATGGTTTGTACAGATTCCCTAAGTCCTTTTTTGGCTGGAATTTTAAGTTGTCAGAGTTTTTCTAATATAATATTTTGTTTGATTTTTTTTTCATGCTATAGCTCTGAATTTACCTCCATTTGCTGCTTTTATGAAATCCCCTAGACTCAAGAAATCTAAAGGCAGATGGTAAATAAAGAATCCAACTGTCCTGCCTTAGGCTGGGTCTCACAAAAAATAACAGCAACAGGAGCAGGGTCAGAGAATGAAACTGCTCAGTGGTGCATTTTTAAACTAGAGTTAGAAGATGCCTTATCAAAAAGAGCAACAGAAAGTCCTGTGGCACCTTTAAGACTAACAGATGTATTGGAGCATAAGCTTTCGTGGGTGAATACCCACTTCGTCAGACGCATGCATTGCTTTTTACAGATCCAGCCTAACCTGGCTACCCCTCTGATACTATCAAAAAGAGGAGGGGCATATGAGGAACACATATGGTGCCTCTCAGAGAACAGTGTTGCAGGGCTAAATTCATCCCTGGTGTAAACGCCACTGACTCCAATGGAGTTCAGTCAGGATGCTGGACCTTCCATGCCTTGATTAAGCCATGATCACTTATTATCAATTAGAGTGTCTACACTGCACATGCCTTATGGCGGTGTGTCAAGTACTTTCACTGCATGCCCCACAGCACAGGTATAAATAGCAGTGTAGAAGGTGCTTAAGTGAATGAAGTACAAGACATGCCAGAAACTTAGGATACGTACCCTACACGGCTCTCTACACACCCAAGCAGTGCCTTCCCCTCTATGCTGCTAGTGTAGTGTCCTGCTGCTTCCCCTCTGCAGGAGTCTTTCCCCATTGCAGGGAGCTGCTTGGGAGCCTTTCTCCTGCAGGGAAAGACTCTGGCAACAGGGAAAGGCTCTGGCAGGGGGCAGGCAGTGGGGAAAGGCTCCGGCAGGGGGGCATGCCAGAGCCTTTCTACACTGCTTCCTCCCTGCCAGAGCCTTTCACTGATGCATGTAGTTACACACTGCAGTGTAGACGCAAGCCTGGTTTTCATTGTGGTGTGTAGCTACATGTACCCTACATGCCACCGCTAGTGGTGTGCAGTGTATACATAGTCTGAGTCTCTCTTTTCAGCTATCAGGGAGAGGTGTCAGACTACCTGAAGCCTCATCAGGGTTCAGAAGAGTGACAGTCCTCTGTGTGAGTATAGCATTGTGAATTGTGTGTGTTTATAGTTGTAGATAGTCAAGCTTTTAACATTTTGATCAGTAATGCATTCTGTTAATCATCTGAGGGGGCCCTGTCAGGGGAGATGAGACTAGGGGAGGATGGTGTGGAAAATCATTACTAGAGGAAACACATCTGGAGGAGGGATTTGAAGGAGGAGAATTTGCTCAGACACAGTTAAAAATCCGTGAACCGAGTCACTACGGGACTAGGAATTTTACCCCGCACATCAGGGAGAAATGGTTGGAGTCTGCAGTACAGATCAAATTCTGTCTACTCTCAGCTCTTTGGATTTATGATGCTTGGCAGACAATGAGAGCCAGCACAGTTTGATTGGGCAGGGCTGCTGGATACGGGAAGCTCACAGAAGGAATTTATGGGATATGGAGGCGAAGTCTGTGCCAGTTCTGCTTTATTTGGATGGAGGAGTTTGGGGGTTGGTAGATGCATTGTCACTTAGTGCACAATCAGGACTATTCCGTGGCCCAAACTCCCTCTTTTGGGGAGGTGGGTGTATGGATCATAGCTTGGCTTGTTGCCTTGTATAAGATCCTGGCTACTGCCCGGTGTTCTTCCTGCTCACTGGGGAAGGGGCCTGAAATTTGTTCCACCATCCTATGCATACATAGTTCCTCTGCCCAAATTGCATTGTTGATTTGATTAAAGCTCCTGGAGATACTCTTATTACTAGCGGTGGGTCCAAAGCAGATTTCAGGGACCTAGAAGGCTCTGGTTCTGACTGGGCCCAAGGTGAAGTCATGAGGTGGATATCACTGATCAGGACACATGCTGTCATATTGTCTCTTCCACTGCTGATGTTACCAGCATTGGAACAACTTATTTTATCATGGTTTCATCTTTATCCATGAGTGAACCCATGGTTAGTACTTCTCAGGCTTCAAAACCAGTCACTCTCTGTCCAGTGCAAAACACATCTGGCAATATCTGATGACACTGAGCATAAAGGACATTCAGAACCTTGCAGGATCAAACCTAGGTCATTCTTTGCATGTAATAAGAAAGTCAATGGTCCCTTGATTTCCCTCAGCCTGGCTCCCTGAACAGTAGGATGTGCTATACCCTGGAAAACAGTTAGAGCAGGTTCCCATGCAGTGAGAGTTTTCTGCTTACTACTAACACTCGTCGTCCTTTCTTTAGACAGAAAAACCTGGTGAAACGATAGGATCCAGGTTGGGAGGATCTGGGAGATCTCATCTCCCTCATGGTGAGTGACTTTCTTAGGCCTGGTCTACACTATGAGTTTAATTCGAATTTAGCAGCGTTAAATTGAATTAACCCTGCACCCGTCCACACAACGAAGCCATTTGTTTTGAAATAAAGGACTCTTAAAATCTATTTCTGTACTCCTCCCCGACGAGCAGAGTAGCGCCAAAATTGATATTGTCATTTCGAATTAGGGTTAGTGTGGCTGCAATTCGATGGTATTGGCCTCCGGGAGCTATCCCACAGTGCACCATTGTGACCGCTCTGGACAGCAATCTGAATTCGGATGCACTGGCCAAGTAGACAGGAAAAGCCCCGCGAACATTTGAATTTTATTTCCTGTTTGCCCAGCGTGGAGAGCACAGGTGACCACAGAGAGCTCATCAGCACAGGTAACCATGCAGGCTGATAATTGCAAAAGAGCACCAGCAGGGACCGTACGGGAGGTACTGGATCTGATCACTATATGGGGAGAGGATTCAGTGCTAGCAGAACTTCGTTTGAAAAGATGAAATGCCAAAACTTTTGAAAAAATCTCCAAGGGCATGATGGAGAGAGGCCACAATAGGGACTCAGCGTGAAAGTCAAGGAGCTCAGACAAGCCTATCGAAAAACAAAGGAGGCAAACGGTCGCTCCGGGTCAGAGCCGCGGACATGCCGCTTCTACGTCAAGCTGCATGCAATTCTAGGGGGGGCCGCCACCACTACCCCACCTCTGACCGTGGATTCCGAGGCGGGGGTAATCTCATCAGCCACACCTGAGGATTCTGCGGATGGGGAAGAGGAGGAGGAGGAGGACGAGCTTGCGGAGAGCACACAGCACTCCGTTCTCCCCAACAGCCAGGAGCTTTTTCTCAGCCTGACTGAAGTACCCTCCCAGGCCAGTATCCAAGACCATGACCCAGTGGAAGGGACCTCAGGTGAGTTTACCTTTTAAAATATAAAACTTGTTTTAAAAGCAAGTGTTTTTTAATGATTACTTTGCCCTAAGGACTTGGGATGCATTCGCGGCCAGTACAGCTACTGGAAAAGTCTGTTAATGTGTCTGGGGATGGAGTGGAAATCCTCCAGGGACATCTCCATGAAGCTCTCCTGGAGGTACTCCAAAAGCCTTTGCAGAAGGTTTCTGGGCAGTGCAGCCTTATTCCATCCTCCGTGGCAGGACACTTGACCACGCCATGCTAGTAGCAAATAATCGGGTATCATTGCATGACAAAGCCTGGCAGTGATGGTCCCGGTGTTTGCTGACATTCAAGCAACATCCGTTCTTTATCTCGCTGTGTAATCCTCAGGAGAGTGATATTGCTCATGGTAACCTGGTTGAAATACGGGAATTTAATTAAGGGGACAGAGGTGGCCATTCCTACTGGGCTGTTTGCCTGTGGCTGAAAAGAAATCCTTCCCTGCAGTTAGCCAAACGCGGGGACGGGGGGGAGGAGGAATTGGCCCTGAGCTTTTCGTGTTTGGCTAGCAGGGATCTTCCCTGATAACAGCCACGCTGTGGGGGGAGGGATAAAGCGATCATTCCAGAGAATTCATGGCGGGGGGGGGGGTTAGTTTGGTTCCTGCAGGGATCTTCCCTGATACCAGCCACGCGGTGGGGGGAGGGATAAAGCGAACATCCAGAGAACTGGATTGGGGGGGGGTTAGTTTGTTTTCTGCTGCTGAAGGTTAACAGGAAAACCGCAGCACTCAACGGGCTTTGCTTGGTATGTGGGAAAGGAGGGCGCAGAAGCCGAAAGACAATGGCTTACCATGGCCGCATGCAAGCCGAATGCTGTTGCCCGGACCTGCGTCTGTGATCTCTAGCAGCAAAGCCACAGGCACTCAATATTAAGAGGCAAAATGCGACCTTGCACAGAAATCACATGTGCTATGTAATGTGAATAGTGTTGGTCACCGTGAAAGAGTATAAGCATTGTTCTGTAAAATGTATCTTTTAAAAAAATTCTTTCCTTTTTTCCCTCCCTCCAGCAGCTGCAAATTTTTCAAGCCTCCCTCCTCCATCCCGAAGGCTATCTCAGATAAGGCGTCGGAAAAAGAGGACGTGAGACGAGATGTTCGCGGAAATCCTGGAATCCACCCGCAGTGAAAGAGCTCATCTGAATGAGTGGAAGGACATGGTTTCAAAGTATAGGAAAGATGCCAGTGAACATGAGGACAGGAGGGACCAACGTGAGGACAGGAGGGACCAACGTGAGGAGAGGAGAGACGCTCGAGATGAGAGGTGGCAGCAGGAAGATCAGAGGAGGCAGGATGCAATGCTGGGGCTGCTGTGTGAGCAAACAGACATGCTCCGGCATCTGGTGGAGCTTCAGGAATGGCAGCAGGATAACAGAGTGCCGCTACAGCCCCTGTATAACCCCCCTCCCTCCTCACCATGTTCCATAGCCTCCTCACCCAGACCTGTAAGAACGTGGGGCGGGAGGCTCCGTGCACCCTCCCATTCCACCCCAGTGGACAGCCCAAGCAAAAGGCTGTCATTTTTTTAACCTTTTTTTAGTGGCCTTTTCCTTCCTGCCGATCCTCCTCCCCAACCCCACCCGGGTTCTCTCCCTCTTTTTATAATCAATTAATAAAGAATAAATGATTTTTAAATAATAGTGACTTTATTTCCTTTGAAAGCAAGCTGTGATCGAAGGGAGAGGGTGGGTTCCTTACAGAGAATGAGTCAATAAAGGGGGCGGGTTTTCATCAAGGAGAAACAAACAGAAATTTCACACTGTAGCCTGGCCAGTCATGAAATTGGTTTTCAAAGCTTCTCTGATGCGCAGCGCTTCCTGGTGTGCTCTTCTAATCGCCCTGGTGTCTGGCTGCGCATAATCAGCAGCCAGGCGATTTGCCTCAGCCTCCCACCCCGCCATAAAGGTCTCCCCCTTACTTTCACAGAGATTGTGGCGCACACAGCAAGCAGCAATAAAAATGGGGATATTGGTTTGGCTGAGGTCTGACCGAGTCAGTAACGATCGCCAGCGACCTTTTAAACGTCCAAATGCACATTCTACCACCATTCTGCACTTGCTCACCTGTAGTTGAACAGCTCCTGACTCCTGTCCAGGCTGCCTGTGTATGGCTTCATGAACCATGGCATCAAGGGGTAGGCTGGGTCCCCAAGGGTAACTATTGGCATTTCAACATCCCCAACGGTTATTTTCTGGTCCGGGAAGTAAATCCCTTGCTGCAGCCATTTAAACAGAGTAGTGTTCCTGAAGACGTGAGCATCATGAACCCTTCCTGGCCAGCCCACGTTGATGTTGGTGAAACATCCCTTGTGATCCACCAGTGCTTGCAGCACCATTGAAAAGTTTCCCTGGCGGTTTATGTATTGGGTACCCTGGTGCTCTGGTGCCAAGATAGGGATATGGGTTCCATCTATCGCCCCACCACAGTTAGGGAATCCCATTGCAGCAAAGCCATCCTCTATGACCTGCACATTTCCCTGAGTCACTACCTTTCGTAGCAGCAGCTCAGTGATTGCTTTGGCTACTTGCATCACAGCAGCCCCCACAGTAGGTTTGCCCACTCCAAATTGATTCCCGACTGACCGGTAGCTGTCTGGCGTTGCAAGCTTCCACAGGGCTATCGCCACTCGCTTCTCAACTGTGAGGGCTGCTCTCATCTTGGTATTCTGGCATTTCAGGGCAGGGGACAGCAAGTCACAAAGTTCCATGAAAGTGCCCTTATGCATGCGAAAGTTTCGCAGCCATTGGGAATCGTCCTACACCTGCAACTCTATGCGGTCCCACCAGTCTGTGCTTGTTTCCTGGGCTCAGAATCAGTATTCCACAGGTAGAACCTGCCCCATTAACAACATGATCTCCAAAGCACCGGGGCCCGCGGTTTGAGAGAATTCTGTGTCCATGTCCATGTCCATGTCCTCATCACTCTTGTCGCTGTGCTGCCGTCGCCGCCACCTCCTCGCCTCATTTTTCTGGTCCTGGTTCAGCATAAACTGCACGAGAATGCGCGAGGTGTTTACAATGTTCATGACTGCTGTCTTGAGCTGAGCGGGCTCCATGCTTGCCGTGGTATGGAGTCTGCAGTGTTCACCCAGGAAAAAAGGCGCGAAATGGTTGTCTGCCGTTGCTTTCATGGAGGGAGGGGTGAGGCTGTACCCAGAACCACCTGCGACAATGTTTTTTACCCCATCAGGCACTGGGATCTCAACCCAGAATTCCAATGGGCGGGGGAGACTGCGGGAACTATGGGATAGCTATGGGAAAACTACCCACAGTGCAACGCTCCGGAAATCGACGCTAGCCCCGGTACATGGACGCACACCGCCGAATTAATGTGCTTAGTGTGGCCGCATACATTCAATTTTATACAATCTGTTTCCAAAATTCGAATTCTGTAAATTCGGATTAATCCCGTAGTGTAGACATACCCTTAGAGCTGTATCAGTTTGGTTGATTTCTAGATTTTTTGGTGGTTTTTTTCCAAACTGAATTGCATTCCCTGTAGGTATCTAGCCCTTGTCCCCTTGATGATACCAGCTGGTCTTAATGATATTTCCTTCTTATTGGTGTGATTCTTAGCAAGGAGTGAAATGCTGCATTTCCCAGCCTATTTAATATTATTGTTCGATCAATTTTTTAATAATATTTTATTAGTCTCTCAAGTTTCAAATTCACCAAACATATTTCTTTCCTCCTTTTGCATGATTTTTGGTTGCCGTGAACAGAGGACGGTAACCATGCCAGAATCAACTAATGAGAATGTACAAAAAACTCAGCGTCACTGAGTATGGGGATGACCAACATTTCATGAGCAATAAACTATATGGCAGAGTTAAGTGCTCAGGCCCCATAACTCATCTGAAATTCTGGGCAGAGAGATCTCTGAGGGGTTCCAATGAGAGTCTGCTGCATTGCCTCAATTCTCCCTTCCTGCGGTATAAATATAAGGGAGGTGTTATTTTCCTGTCTGTGAACTGCGGCTTTAAAGGCAAGTTAACTCCCCTCCTTTCTGAAGGGTGGGCCACGCTGTGAGCAGTACATGAGTGTTCACTCACTCTCTGTCACATGGAGACTTTATGTTGGTTTGTTTTTTTGCTGTTTTCCTTACTGGGAAATAAAACCAACAGAGACTGGAAACTGATTGGGTTTTTGAGGAGGTACTGAACCCAGTTGAGTATGAAAATAAATACAGTAACTAGGAAATTGAAACAGACCCTTCCACCCCAAAAGACAAGGATAATGGCCTCCAAGAACAATTCCCACACAGATAAAAACACCACACATGAATATGGATCAAAGACTTTCTGGTTTACAGGCACATGCATTAGACTTGGCAAAAGAAGTAAATGCCGTTTAGGGATTAAGATGAAGTGACTATTTCTAATTCCTTTCTCCACTTTAAGGCTGTCCCCCACTTCTTTGAACCAGGTACTCACAAAATCAGACCTTTTGGCAGCAATCCCAAGTCTCACAGCTATCAAAATAAAGCAAAGGAAGGGCTCAATTTTTCTAGTGGAGACATCGCTTGCAGCACCCAGCAGGGCTATGAATGCAGATAGTCAGGGGGAAATGCCTAACCACATTGACTTGCATTAAGACCGTTCCTTAGACTATTTGTATAAATGTTACAATCCCAGCACGTATGCCCGAAACAGCCCACAGAAGAGTTCCAGTGCCATTTGGACCATTTTCTCTAATCTATGTGGGGAGAGTTGGTTCTGTGGAGTAGTTGATGTTACATGTTCAGATAGTTAGCACATATAAATGATTCAGAAGTATGTTTCCAAACTTTTCTCCTAAATGATGAGTGCAGATTAGCAGGAGATGGATTAGTCAAATCCCCTTTGTCTATGGATCATTTACGTAGAAGATTCTGAGCTTTTAAAAGTATTGCATAGGTTTTTGGTAAACTGCCTCTATTGCTTGAAGAAATAATATTGAATATGTCTAAATCTTAAAAGGATCTGGTCACTAACATACTGTTGTCCTATGAAAATGTATAGGTTTGGAAGTCCTTACATAATGTAACATTATATTGTGCTACTATGGTGTGTTCTTAAGAATGGTCATATATATTCTTTATTTCATTTATGAAGACATTAGGAAAACCACAAAGGCTCATATGTTAGATCTTTTGTGGCAGATCTTTTAGTGTCTGTGTCTTTTTCTCTCTCTATGTGATAATTTGTCAATCTTTGACATATTATCATAGGATATAATAATAAAAATACGACATCCTTTGGTTAGTATAATGCCTTCCGAAGAAGTCTCTCCCAAAAATAGAAACTTAAGGACAAGGGTCATCCACTGTCCTATGTTGCTTTAGAAAGAAGGTGAAGCTGGAGAATGGGATGTCATATAGATCTTTCAACACTCCATGTGTACATTTAAAATAGTTGTTTTTTCTAATATTTTAAAATCAGGGGGAGGCATTTCTAGGCTACTGATTTATCTGTTTCTCAATGTCTTTTTCTGTTTGGTGGAATTTTTTGTGAGCGGTACGTTATGGGATAAAGCCCAACAAAGATCGGTAATAACTGCAGATAGCCACCAGAGAGCACCAAATCTCTTTGCGAAGTACTTCACGTTGATTCTAAGGATGTGCCTGTAGCAAACTTGTTTGGCTTTTAAAAATGGATTGAGGTAGAAATGACTAAATTCCTTTTAGGTATTCATGGACTTCTGACCTGCCATGCAACTGCCCCAGCCTCCTTGCAAATGATGGGAATCATCACTCGGGTATCGTCAATCTTGATAGCCAAACTTTGCTAGCAGGGTTGGTGGCACAGTGGCAGGCTGTAGTGAGGAACATGCAGGTGGGGATGTGTGAGGGTTCCTTGGTACGATTACCATTTTGGCGTATGCCCTGGCTTTGATTAAACCCACCAAATCTTGATGCAATATAGTCTGTTGATTTCTGCAGAATGTTTCCATTCTTAAAACCTGCACGGAGTCTTTTGCCCCATGTGCATGTACATTAAAAACCAAACACATCAAAATAGAAACCAATTGCAAACCTGGATTTTTCACTCCATCTACGAGCCAGGATTTATGAATCCTCCTCCACTCTCATGACCATTTTCCCTTTCCCTACCAGATAGGCCTTTTAGTGTGCCAGGAAGATCAAGAAACTCCAGCTTTGCTGGACCTAAGAGGAGGGAAAGTACTAGATACAAGGACCCCTGCTTGAAAATGCCAAGCAAGCGGCCCAGCTAAACCAGGGGACTAATAGCTGGAAGATCTCCACTGCTGAGATATCAGGAATAGAAAGATAACCAGGATCCCATCTGTGTATGACTTTAAAGATTATTTAATTTGCCACAGTCCTGTGTTTTATTGCCATGGCATCCACACTTTGCACAACAATGTATAGCATTCAGCTTTCCATGGTATTAAGGTGTGGTTCCTTTCTATTGAGAACAGTTTGCAGAAATGGAAAACTGAGAAATGTAAACCTGAGATACTGGTATTACATTACTTTAAGCTTCATGTTTTTAATGTTTACATACTGGCACTCATTTATGGTCCTGTTAAAGGTAATGTTCTGGGTAGATGCAAGCCCATTTTTTACTCATTTTCTCGCAGAAAGTTGCACAAAGTAGAGAACTTTCTTGTTATTTTCCACAGTAATTTTTTGTAGTCTGGGAGACAGTGAAGGATGAGCAATTTTATACCCTCTGAGCATTGTCATAACTACATTCAAATCATTGCATGCTAGTCTTGTGGCTGCAGAAAAAACCTTGCAACAATTCGACCACGGGTCCCGGTTCAGGAAAGCACTCAAACATGTGCTTAAGTGCTATCCTGAATGGGGATGTTTTCCTGATTTGGGGCTTATTAGTCTATTATTGAATTTTTGATTGATTTTTCAGTACGAGCACATTTGAATTGATTGTTTTTCACTTTTACGCTTGTAAAACAAAGATTTCAGTTAAATGGAAGGATGTTATTAATATGGACAGCCAGAAGATGGCACTCTTGTAAGGGTTAGGGGGACAAACATTCAAAGTTATAGCACAAACATTGGGGAGAAGGTTGAACTGCAATAACCTACTCGCTGTGAGCCCTTTCCTGAAGATGTAAATGGAGTCACCTTACTCATAGGAATAGACTCACTGAAGCCAAAGCTACTCATGTGCATAAGTGTCTTGGTATCAGTTCCCACAGGAGTATTTTTCTGCTCTTCAAAATTTATTCAAAACCCATCTGGGTGGATGCTGTTATTGTAAAGACTTTAAGTAGGACTGTGAAATGGAAAGAAAAAGAGTATCAGATCTATACGTTACTTGTTATAGCAGGAGTTCTTTACATTACAGGCTATGATTCCATTCACCGTACTACACCGTTAGCTATTATATCCTATTAAAAGTGATCTAATTTTTTTTAATCACAGGCTATTTTTCTACTTGATCTGTTTTTGATAGAGTATTTCAATAAAATCATAGAGTTTTCCCAAATCAAGTGTTGTGTCGGTTTTAACAACACTTAGAACAGGCTGAAAAATAACAGAACTGCATTTTCTTCGTAGAATGTTAAAAAGACAACGATTTCTCCTCGATGAAGGATACAACTACATACTTGACTATTGAAAAGTTAACTTCTTTGAACAATTTTCTGCCCTGTATATGGACCTTTACTGCTACAAATAAGTAATCTTTGATGTGAAATCGAATTGTTCTCCCTCCCCAAAAGAAATCTTGCTTTTGTAATAATGGTGACTAATTTACACACATGCTTCCATTCTCTTTCTAGCCTTCTGTTCTAAGCAATGTATCAAGGATGAAAGAAAGGCATTTGAGAAGAATGCCAATACAACAGTCTGTCCCTGGAAAAGATATTTCTTTTTCAATCTCCCCTGAGTCTATTCTATCTTTGGCACAGAAGCACTGTCAGTATAACCTCTCCCCATCACGCTCTTTCTTCCAAAAAAAAACCCCACCTTCAACTCCCTGATCAACATTAAATCTCTGACAAATATGCTAACAAATGTGGGGTTTTTTTTATTTAGGAACAGCTCTTTACAGTGCTAATGTTTAAGAAGGAAGAGTCTCTTTTTGATCATCATCTGAACATTTAATATTTGCTAAAACTGCGCTGCCTTTTGTGTTTGCTTTAATTACAAACCCTTTGTAGCCACTGAAACACTCAGACCGATGAGTAAAATCACAGACAATGGTCCGATCGAGTCAAGGAAATAAAGACCTCTTTTATTTTTTTGTTAATAATGATTTAAATACTCATTTCCCAACCATCTTTGATTTCATAAACAACTAAAATAGTCCTCTTGGAAAGACCCTGATTCAGCTTTCTTGGATTCCATAATAACAGATGGATCACTAGACTGTTTACTGCTGTGTCCCACAAACTTCCTGTTAGTAAACGCCTATATTATTTATGAAACAGAAAAATTACAAAGTAGTATCTTAGCTGATTACTGCTTGCTGATGAACCAGTGCCAGAGAAACTTTTTATACAACTTTACTTTCTTGAGAGGCTCTGTTACTCTTATTGTTTTGGGTTTGTATCACAGAACCACCCAGAGGCCCTAATTGGATTGGGGTCTCATCCAGACACTATACAAACACACAGTAAGACATTCCCTGAATTATGGCAGGCACCCCCAGGTGTGTGAAATCAACAAATGAAGGGAGTGGAGAAGGGATGGGGAAAGTAACAGATAGGCATGCATGGTTCCACAGGTTAGCTGTTAGCACAGTGTACGTTTCAGAACAATACTAAATGAGATATTAAACCGGGACTCTTGTAGATGCTGGTGGTAGAAAGGATCTTGCCAAGCTGATCATGTCAAAGATATTTGTGACATAATTAGATGACAATTAAATACATAGATCCTGATTCTCCTTTCACTTACATTGGGCATACACTCATATAATTTCATTACATAGTATAGATTAGACGAGAGCCTTGTTAGAAATGCATACTGTAGCTTGATAGATTGGCTTGATTTCTGAGGAATTACTTCTGATTTACAGTGGTGCGAATAAGAACAGAATTCAGCCCATGTGCTACATTTTTAAAATCATACAAAGTTAGGTCATTTCAAAAGTAGTATATAAACAAGGAGCAAAGTATCGTGCAGAAATATGAATCTTGCGTATTACTTAGTGGTTCTGAAAATAGCACTTACTTAAGCTAACATAGTTATTCTGGTTTTAAAATATTCTGGTTTTGAAGTTACATTTCACTGAGTTTATATTCTCTCTATATAAATACTTGCTGCTCTACCTGATACTGACGATTATAGACATATGTAATATATACAAAAACAGAACAAAGGTTTTCCTGATTCTAAACACAGATAAACAATTCTTACCATTTTGCTTTGATCCACAATTGAAATTAAAACTTGATCTAGCAATGCAGAGGCATGTTTCTTAACATTAGCTCCAGTGCCGCTAGATTATTCATTAACTGAAGTTTAGCAAATGCTGCTATCTACTGGAGGCCTGATCATTATTATCTTTATAAGAACCATATCTACAAAGAAAGTGGCATCAGTGCATTTGCTCATCGAGGGGTAGAATTGATTTTTTGTGTGGATGGCAGTGCAAGGTAAGTAATCTCCCATTTAAAATTAATAATAGTAAATATTCCTTCTTTGAGCAAATGTATCCCTGGCCCTCCCCAGACATTCACTATAGGTTCCTATTGACAGCAACAGAAGCTAATATTATTAAGAGCAGATGATCGACTACAAGATCGCCTGATGCCTAACTCCCCCAACAAGGAGCTTGTGACAGATGTTTCGGCATTTTATGCAAATAGGAACTTCTTGGATCAGTTTTCCTTTTCTCCGTGTCACAAATGTAGCTGGAAAATAGAATTCTAGCACCACAGCATGCAGCAAGAAACAAGTATCCCACTGACCAAACAAGCAGAAGAGAAAGCAAGATGTATACGTGAATTTGAAATAATTATGCTAAGAGTTGTTAGCTCACTTGTCTTATCTGTCAAGATATGCACACGACGATACAATTTCAGTGGTCTTTTTCTCCAACTGTAGCCTAGCTCACAATTCATTTCTGAAAGAAAAACCCCTTCCTCATTTTGTATACAATGTTTCTGCATGAACCTCATCATATTGTATGTGGATATATTATATACACACCTGCAAACACTATATATACAGATACATGCACAAACAATTAATTAAGGTTGAGTTGAGTTTGCACTTAAAGCCAGGATTCAGTTTCTTTATGTATAACACATAATATATATAAATATTTATATAATGGGTGTGCTTACTTACTTTCTCCATAATAGATAAGAAGCTAAAACTGGCCACTAAAAGGGGATCAAAAAATCCAGTTCCTATTTTTTTTTTTTAAAGCTGCTTTGGGAATTTGTGAAATTTTAGGGAAAATATAAATTTGCAAATTACTGTGCAACATATTAAGGTTTATTTGTATTAAATAATTTCTGTGATATCATGCAGTAGAAAAAGTTGTGGAATATTGTATGATTTCTTCTGCAAAACTGAGAAAGCCTTAAAGAGCTAAAGTCCTGAATTCCCATTATCCAACTGCAATTTTAAAAATAAGACAGTGACTTATTACTGTTATTAAAATAAGATAAATATTGCATTTTTAAAAATGTTTTGACCCTCTCCAATTCTTTATAATTTTAGATACATCTTTTATAAATTTTTAGGCATGTATTTTCTAGGAGACATCTCCATTTTTGGAAAATACCTCATTAAAATGACTAGTCAATATTATGGCTTCACAAACTGTTCAAAGTGGATCCATTCTGTTTATGATACTTTTGTTCATTCTAAATATTTTAGATATTTTAATTTAATCTAACTTGGGGAGCAGGAAAATATTCCTTAGATCTTTCAAATGGGATTTCGTTCAAAATCTATTTCTGTTAATCTGCAAACATGCAAACAGATTTAGATGATTGTTTTATACACATCCTGAACACTTTTGGGTTGTAGTATGATATAAAATTTTGTCAACATGTCAAGTTTTTTTGAATGCTAGAAAACAATCTTCATCTGATTCAGATGTACAGTCTAATTTTGTTCAAAAGTGTATGACAATACTTTATTTCTGTTCACTTATTATAAATATTGCTAGATTCACATGTATTTCTTTTTCAATCTTATTCCTGTTCAAGTTTTTTTATTTAAAAAATGTACAAAAAAGAAGTGAAAATACCAATACGGGGACAAAAAAAGAGAGAGAGGTATATATGTAAACAAATATCCTGCTGCAGTGAATCTAATTTTTGGACAGAAGCAATTAGCAATATATTTTTATGCACCATATCATGTATATATGTTGTTGCTTTGGAAAATAGTTATGCAGCTGGTAACATGCTGCAGGTGAGGTGTGGCTTTAAATGAAGCCTCTGCCTGAAAATACCAAATACCATTCCAGAATCAAGTATTAATAGAATAAACTTAATTTTAGTTTCTCATAAGTGCAGCTGCATTTTTCTATTTAATTATAGGGTTCCCACAGTAGTAATTTTTCCCTGACCTGCTCAATCTCAAAAGTCAGAAAATTGCTTCTTTTTTAAAGCTGACAATAGCATGGTATGTTTCCAAAGGAAAAGTACAAATTACAGAAAACCATTACTTTAGACATATTTAAATAGCCAGGAAGAAATCCTAATTGAAAAGTTTGCTAAAATGTGAAAAAGTTAGGGTTTTTTTTTTATTCTTGTTATATTGTTGGTTGCCATATAAACTGCTTATGATAGAATAGTTTCCTTTTCTCTGCACTTTTTTTTTCTGCTCCAAGTTAAACAAAAACATTTGGGAATGACAAAATTTAAAATAGAGAGGGCTTAAAAATAACTTGCATGTGTTTAATAAGATAAAACCAACTATTCTGTCAGGTCTGACCCAAAGTCCATTGAACATGAGTCTTTCCATTGATTTAAATGGGCTCTGGATCAAGCCCTTAGATTGTGTGCTCTCAAACAGGAGACATATGAAGGGGGGAAACCCCTCTTTTCGAAAGGAATTTTTAAAAACTGTCCAATTATTGGAAAGCCTGTTCTGCAGCTACTGCTGTGTATTTGTGGTAAAAGTTAGGAATATACAGGGAACTGAGCAATTTTAAAATATTTCCTAAATTAAAAGTGGACCTTTCCTGAAGTGAATGTTGATGACTTCATGTGACTAGGCTGGAAGTAGTGTGCTTCATCTGAACAGAACTGACTGGTATTTCGCTTGTAACACATGGAGATTTTTCTTCATTTGGCACAAGGTGCAGTCTTTTTCTGAAGGGAAACTATAGACAACTCACTTTTTCAGAGCTCTTGGGTGCTGCTTTGTAGATTAGCAATACACTATAATACAGAATTTCCTATCTTTAGGGACCTTGTATGAAAAATGTTGGCCCCATGGCACCCTCCTTGACCCTGATATTCTATGATTCTATTGGGATGATTTAGTTGGGAATTGGTCCTGCTTTGAGCAGGGGGTTGGACTAGATGACCTCTTGAGGTCCCTTCCAACCCTGATAGTCTATGATTCTATGACCCCAGGGCTGCATTGTTGTGCCAGAGGTGGGAAAAATGAAGTCTGGGAACTGCGTTGCCCCACAACAAGCTCCCCTGACAATGCCATGAATTCCAGCATTCCAAATCAGCATTAGCTCCTGCTGCAAGCCCTCTCAATGGCCTCTTCTTGAGCAGTCCTGGTTTTGGAGACAGGGCTTCTGGCTGCTGGAAAAGATCCCTGGAGATGGGAACTGAAGTCCATGTAGTTCACTGGGTTTGGGTGTGGGTGGGTGTCACACCGCCTGTCCCCTCCATGACCCCCCCAAACTCCTTCCCTTCTAAGGAAGGCATCAGGAAAAACTCCCTGTGAGAAACCACAACGTTTCCTAAGTCCTTTGTTATTGTTAATGACAGTATTGCTAACCTCAAGGATTAAAAAATCATGACTTTAAAAAAACCCACCATACATTTGGATTCTTTCTATTTGCCTTCTGCTTTCTGAGCTGTTAGTCACACTCGCTTCACGTTTTCAAGCTTTTCTCCATAATCGTGGGGGCCAGCAATTTGCTGTTTTTTCTCTTTTTTTCAAATGAATGATGGCATTCGCTTGTAATCTTTTGATTCCAGTATATGGGGCTTTAATAAACACACGAACACTAGCAAGAGTCACAGGAGTTGGCAACTAATGAAGAGGAGGTTGGTTCATAGACTGGTGAGCCTGCAGAGAGTCAATGGCAATTCCGGGCCATTGCCATCACGTGCCAGCTCTTGGTTGTTGCCCGGGATTGTTTTAGGTTTGGAAAGTCAGTCTGCAGAGTCCTGGACAAGCTCTGAGGACTGACAATGCTTATATTTGCCTCCACCAGCAGGAACTACAGAGGACAATAGTTGTAAGCCCTGCACAAGCTCCTCCGCCCTGCAGAGGGATTAGAAAGGGGGTCAGAATAAGCTGTTAGCTGGCTTCCCATCTGTCCCACTTTGTGCTAAACAGCACCCTTCCCCTGTTCCTGCCTACCTCAATGCTTCAGGGATTGGGGTGGGGGAAGCATGAGTGGGGGGGGGGGGGCAATTCCCCAGCCCTCCTCCCTGATTCCAATCCCAGCACTAGGGGAGTACAGAGAGATGGGGGGGAGAGGTCAAAAGTACATGGCTGTAGGAGGGGCATGGAGTGATCAGGGACACATGAGGGTTGTGGGTCTCTGGGATATGGCTTTCCAGGCCAGCCAGCTCCTCACTCTATCTGCCATCACATGCTTGTGGGAGCGGTCCCCTGTGGGAATGGGCTGGTGGTAGGGGCACCAGAGGATGGTAGCTTGGTGGTTTAATGTTTATTTGGGGGGCGGGGCAGGGATGAATTTGCAGAGTTAGTGAATTGGTAGCTTTCTTGAGGGGGGGGGTATTTTATTTCCTCTTTTCCTTTCATGTCCTGTCATAAGAACAAGGATGGCCATACTGGGTCAGACCAAAGGTCCATCCAGCCCAGTATCCTGTCTGTCGACAGTGACCAATGCCAGGTGCCCCAGAGGGAGGGAACCTAACAGGTAATGATCAAGTGATCTCTCTCCTGCCATCCAGCTCCACCCTCTTACAAACAGAGGCTAGCGACACCATTCCTTACCCATCCTGGCTAATAGCCATTAATGAACTTCACCTCCATGAATTTATCCAGTTCTCTTTTAAACCCTGTTATAGGCCTAGCCTAGCATGAGAATGGTGCTACAGCATAGCCTACAGCAGCTCCTCTCAGAGCATTACACATGCACGCCAGGCCAGAGATGCCAGCATAACTGTGGTAAGGTGTGTTAATATATTGGGCATTTGGTTATGGTGCTAGTTATTACCGGTGCAGAAGAAACTGGGCCTCATATTTTTTTCTGTTTAATGTTCAAGCGCCATTAAAGTTTCCTTGGAATTGAACTCATTGTGTCTTCTGTTTTCTCTACTGTTTCTCCAACTCGGCAGAGAGGAGCCAGGGCTCCTCAGGCCTATGGGAATGTGGACTCAGCCCATCTGACTTCATGATTTGGCTGCACTCAGGCCTAAGGAAAGATTTGCTGGGGAGGGGAGATTCAAGGCGAAGGGTCAGTGTACTGAAGGGTGGGGTGGTGGGACACAGCAGTAGAGGTAAGAATAGGTTCTGTGTGTGTGTGTGTGGTCGGGGGAAAGGAATGCATTGGAGAGGATGTCTGGCATTGGTTGTTGGTTGAATAGTCCCACCTTGGCCTGGACCTTAATGGAGGTCAGAGTCTTCTCTTTGCCCACCTGAAGAAGGAATTCCCTAGCATCCCACCAGCTCATGTGACACTCCCCCTAGAAAAGGTCTGTCTGGACAGATGGCACAGGTAGTCAGGACAGTATTTTTTGAGCCACCTGCTGCATGTTTCCTTGCTGGAGTTCATGGCTGGAGGGGGACCCTACTCCCTCATCTGCTGGGGCTCTCAAGTTCCCCCACCCCCGCATTCTCTTCATCCCATCTCTGTACGGAGGAGAAGGAGGAGGGGATTAGGGGACCCAGTTGATACTGACACCTGCCATGTGACGGGCATTTGCCTTTGGAACTGTGACCTGGGTCATATGACTGAGGCCAGGAAATGGTGTCCATTTTCCTGACAGCCCTTCTGTGTGTGCTATACCCTTATTACCAGGGTTCCATCCAGCGGAGCAGACTTTTTTCTCCTGCCTATGTCCATGTTTGATATACTCCCTTCCCCCCCCCTTTACCTTCTGATATAAAAGGGTCAAGTTTTCATTGTTGGCTTTCTCGGTCAATATATTTAACAAGCTCCAGACTGGTATTGCGTCCTCAGCAATTATACGTGGACCAGATCCTCCACTGATGTAAACTGTTATTGCCCCCCAAAGTCCAAGGAGTGACACTAATTTACATCAGCTGAGGATCTGGCCCAATGGATGTTTTTACCATGCATTCTAGACATATCCCATTTTTTCCTTTTAAAAATAATGTGATGTAGCTTGCGCATCGCTCTTAAAAACTACCTAGGCTTTTGGCTCTTGTCAAACCCCCAGTACAAAAAAGGCCATATTCTAATCTCATTCTTCAAGTTGAGCAATACCTTAAGTTGCAAGTACCCCTGTTGCAATCAGCAGGACTATTCATAACTTAAGGGACTACTCAAAGTGAGTAAGGTTGGAGAACTGGCCCTTTTTTTGGAGTCACCCCCACCTGGATGTCAATTTTAGCTTAGATTGTTAGCCGTGAGGGGCAGGGCCCCCTCTATCACTTTGTATTCTGTAAAGAGCCTAATGTTTGGGTGCCTTGCTAGTAAATTAATAAGAGTGTGGAACTCCAGAAGAAAGACTGGGGCAGGGGTACAATCAAAGGTCCCAGTTCTACAAGCGCTCTGCAATGTGTGTGATATGGGAGAGCTATTTACTGAGCAGTTCCAGAATCAGGCCCCAAATCCGTAAGATGCATCATATTCACAAGAAGAAAAAAGAAATAATAAAGGAAAAAATGTCTAAGCAGTCAGCTGACCATGTTAAAACTGACACCAGTACATAGTATTCAAAGAGCAGCTAACCCAAGGTCTCCCTAACCTTGGCAGAAGTGCAGGCAATGGCTACACGAGGATGAAG
The DNA here is from genome assembly GCF_011386835.1 of Chrysemys picta bellii. NCBI lineage: Eukaryota > Metazoa > Chordata > Testudines > Emydidae > Chrysemys > Chrysemys picta. Next base: position 56,698,460 of record NC_088801.1, read on the forward strand.
TGTTCTTGAAAAATTTCTCCAGTGTATCAAGTGCAAGCAGGCTTTTCTTCAGCATTAAGCATGCATGACTTCTTTTTGCACCTCTTTCTTCCCCTTTGAAGAAACTTTTTATTGTGGACAATAAAGAGAAAATCAATCTGCCTTTCAGGACCCTGCTGCGTCTCATAAGGTATCCAAGGACAAAGGGGCAAATCAGGATTTTTTTCCCCCAACACATTAGCATTTATAAGGCAAATTACTAGCTAAGATCTTATAATAAAAGCAATACATTTAAAGAAAAGCAGAGCTCAAGTGTCATCTTCAATGAAAAAAAATTAACCACATTCTTAAAACTACCACGAAAGCGTTTCCCTGAAAGCATCTAAAACAGCATTCCTGATAAAGCAGCATCATGTGAAAAGCCCTGATCAGCAACCTATTGATGGCTGGGCTCAGGGTCTAATGTAAGAATGTAAAGAGTTGGCTAGAGAATATATCTTGAGAAGCATAAACATATAAGATAATGTAAAACCATGTAAGGCTTTATATGCACTTTAAGAACGAGAATTTCAAAATCAGTGTGTTGCCAACTAGGGATCAAAGGATGCAATATGATTAATACACTCAGCTCTGAGTAGCCTGTACCTGTGTTTTCTGACTTACTGAATAGAATATATAGATTCACCACATATGGAGACGTTAGCAACAATCACGGTAAATACATCCTTTGTTGAATATAAGTCCTATTCTGGCTATACTATTTTATGGGGGTGGAGGGAACTTGGGGGAAATGAAAGCTAACAGCAGTAACCTAAATTCTGTACAGATTGCCAAATTATGTACTGATTTAAATCCTGTGTAATCCCATTGATTCCAGAATCTGGTGCAGATTTTGGCTCAAAGAATATGAAGTCCAAAAATTGCCTTAAGATGCCTAACTAAAGCAAAAGTATTTTTACAAAAAGCCCTGTGTTTTAGAATAGCCTTTTCCCCAACATGTCTGTGTTTTTGGATAGGCTTGGAAGATGTCATACAGCAGTTGCTTTAGTTAAGTCCGTATGCTTTGGCAGGTCCCTTCTTTTGACCTGTCCTTTTCTCAGATCTTGTCATGAAAAGACTCTTGGGCTAATACATCCCTAACATACTCAGATACAATAGAGTCTGATTATGCCAGAGCCACATTATGTCAAATACATGCGGCATTGTCAAAAGAGGATACGAGGCACCCGAAGTATATTGTTGAGGGAGAGAGCACAAGCAGACATTTCTGCCAAACTACAGAATTCCAAGCGCACTACTCCCAAACCCAGGCTGCACCTTTGATGCTAAATAACGTGGAGTGTTGAGACTAGCCCTGTATGTTTATTTGATGGAAAATAGAGCTTCCATGTATGAGTTCTTGAAACCGTATGCTTCAAAAGGTGGGCTAACAAATCCTGCTCATATGATGGTGCAATACCTGTTCTCCAATGTAAATCTCCTCAGTATTGGTAGAATATTTTCCCTGCTTAACCTCAGATAAAAAGAAAAGTTTGATTTGGTGATGTAAATTACTTCTGTTTTGCTCTGGATGAATAAAACATGGATTTTTTCCAACCCCCGCCATATTTCCTTACGAACTGAGGCAACTGCAGAAGCAGCAGCAGCAGCTAAGCTAGTGAATGCAATAGGTCCTAGTTATGGGGCAGTGCAACATTTGATAGACAAATTCAGTTTAAAAGCAATATTCAAATGTATATTGACAAATCTGTGAGGGTAGCTCCACCTAATTTCTCCTTACTATGCACATTCTAACCAAATGGGGAAGAAAAAGTAAACACTCTATTGAAAAGATCAATTTGACTATGCAATAAACATTACCATTGGTGGGATAATCACCTGACAGCTTTATCTTTTGCATTTAGCAAAACTCAGCCACATGGCAGCATAGGTTAAACCCTAGGTTTCCTACTGTTTGGAAGAGATCTTGATAGTCCTTTAAACTTGTTGACTTGCTCCCCTTCTGAAGGGCCTTCTTCCGTGAACACTATACATCCAAACTAAATCAAACGTTGAGGCAGACTTATATTATGATTGCCAGAATATTCCTGGGGAAGACGTTCAGCTTCCAAGAGATGACTGACAAACCCGACGGAAGCCTTTCCGTTCAGGAAAGTGATTAGTAAAAGCGTGCACTCTGAGTCCCATCCTTGTTCAGTTGGCAGGGATGGTGTCACTAAAATTGAGCTCTCTTGTGGTGGTGGCAATAGAATTTTGGAATGGTATAAGATTCAGAGTCATGTGGGCTTTCAATGTGTATGATATGTTGCTTTGGGTTCAAAAAATTCCAAGGACTGTTGGGAAAGTCAGACTCCTGAAAAAAATCTTTCCTGCCTGAGGTTAGTCCTTCATCTGCTGAAGACACACAAGCTGATTCTTTAGATGCTCCTCACTAACCGTATTGATTTCTGCTTGAATTTGATATTAACTAAATGTTCTGTTGAAGAATCTTTTCAACTTAATCAGAAGACATTTTTTCTTCCTGGATTTTATTTTTAAAATACTGGGTTTGTGCTGTACAACACCAATGGGTTTTTCTCTACCCCCTTGTGTTTCCCAGTGCAACGATGAGCTAAGGATTCAAAGAATAGTGACCAACAGATTCTGTCACTCCTGAAAGTGCAATGTTTTTACCAGCGCAATCACTAGTAAGACCTCATTATCCCCTTGCAGTGATGGGAGTTGTTCTCGGCTAAGTGACCCTCACTTAAACAAATAGTGCAAGCCTGATTATGCAAGCCCTACTCATGCTGGTGAGCAATTTCTCACATGAGTAGTCACACTGAACTCAGGTTTGTCTTGATTAGGAAAAGTGGCTGGGTTTAGCTTGCATTTAGCCAACGCATACCAGTTAAGCTTGGCCTGAACTTGACCTTTTCCTTAGCATATGTGCAGGGTAATGCTTTTAGCTCTGTTTTAGCTGGTTGTGTTAACTGAACCTAAAACAGTTTATTCCTAAACTAATATTTTTTACGTTAAGCTAGAAAACTAGCTAACACTATCAGCTAAAATTGACTTGGAGGTGTTACCCTGAATCTAGACTAAGAGAAAGGGTGAGTTTAGATTGGGCTTTGCTGGCATGTGTTAGTTAAGACTGACCTAAATCCCACCACTTTTCCTAGTCAGGACCAACTTTGAAAAGTTTTCTATGAGGACTCTTCTGAAAGCCCACACTTCCTTGTATTATTTGTCTAAATTCCATTGTTCTGGGGCACTGTACAGGATATTCAGGAAAAGCACTGTGCATAATTATGTTCCCTCATACATTATGCCATTACTTACTACACTTTATTTATAAGCAGTTCTACTTCAGTTATTGCCATTACTTCTCCACCATGCCTTGAATTTTTTTCCAATGTCAGCATTTCTTTGTGGTGATGTGGTTAAAATCAACACCTTGGTGGTATTCACTAATTTCCCCCCTTCATCATTCATTTGGGGGTGGGGGTGCTAGGGCCTTCCCATGTCAGTGCCTCAGTGTTGAGTGGGGAGCAGAGTTCCCACCTGTCCCACACCTGGGAACTCCAGGCTTGCGCCTTCAAAAAAAGCACAGTCAGGCTTGCTTCTCCACTATCCCTCCCCTTTGCTGCCTTCTCAAGACCCCTGAGGGTGGGGCGGAGGCAGGGCCAAAGCTCCGTTCTCCTCTAAATGTCAGCCTGTGGCCCTGCTCAGGAGCATGGGTAGTAAGCTCTTCAATGCCTCCAGCACAGGATTGTGCCCCATTGCCCCATCCTAGCCCTAGATAAGTTAGCTGGAGAAATAGGTACACAACCATTTTCTTTGTTTTTTATTTCCCTTTGGTCTCAAAATACCTGCAGGATCCTGAACTCTGATTTTTCCCTCTGTGTTCCATGACAGTGCTTGGATTAGGATCTTGCTGAGGTAAGAGAGAGAGGTGATGTTTCTTGTATTTTAGGAGAATTAAGTAGCGTCTCTACTTGAGGACTGATGCAAGGTCAAGGAGGAGGGACTGTCTGAAGAGAGGTATGGAAAAGACCTAGCTTATCCAACACATTGTTTCTTTCTTTCTTGTTTTATATTGCACGGAGGCAACTTTGCCGGAATATTTTATAGGCACCTGGTAAATATAATAGGGTGCAGGAGTCCTGAGTTAAAATCCACATATAAATTGTGTCAAGGTAATATTTAGCAAAAAGACATAAATGGTATAACAGTATTTTTTTTCATTCATGTTTGTATGAGTTTAGACTCATGAGCTTTTACCTATAGCTTTTGGAGGACATGCTAAATAAAACTTAAGTGGTTGAGAAGCTTTAAAAAATCTATTAAATCAAAGAGGTAGTGTTTCTATATTAGGAGCAAATCCTATAAACCTTTATGCTTTACTCACATGGATAAGTCCCTTGAATCAAATGCGGCTACCCATGTGAGCTAAACTACTTATATGCAGAACTGTTTGCAGAATTGGGCCCTTAGCTTGGAAGATGATACCATTGCTAAATGACCTATATCAATGTGAAAGTAAAATCTGTCTCGCTTCAAAAGAAAATTGCCAAGATTTTCTTCACTGAAATTTTGGGATCTGTAGAAAATGAAGCCTTTTTATTTTTTTCCCCCTCTGATAATCTGTTCAGTGAACAAGCTGTGAAAAATAGTTCTGTATAGTTTCCATGTGAAGCAGCAGACGGTAAATTTCCATTTAAAAGAATGATTGGAGTAGCTGCTGGCACTGAACTCAGTTGTCTTAGTCAAATCTACTTACAAAGAGTTTACAGCAATGCAATAGTTTATTATTTCACTCAACCAGAAATCAGAGGAAAAAGACACAGAGGAAGACTGAAGTAGGTTCATGGTCAGAATTCTTTTCTGTCTTAACATTTTGTTTTTATTTTAATTCAGATGTTGTGGTCAATAGTTTCATGTGTAAGGAAGAGACATTTCTTTTCGCCTCTCTTTTGTCTGCAGTGAAATAACTGTACTTTGTGCTTCTATAGCACCTTTCTTCTGTGGATCTGAAAGGACTTTACAAACATTAATTGAGTCTCACAACTCCCATGTTGAGATAAGTATTTATGTATCTAATGCAGAATGCTTAACCTGGTCCTTGTACATAAGTACTATACAAGGTCTATAGTAAAATTATAGGCTATCTGTGGTGAATTAATTTAACTGATTTGCCATATATATAAGCCATATATTGCCCTCTGTTCACCACTCATGCTACTTCCATAGTATGGGAGAGCTGTACAAATATCTATGGAAGATTATGTTTAATTGTATGTATCACTGTAATCTTTTAGAGTTTTGTATATAAAGGTATTTATTGTTCGTGCCTGGGCAAACCGTTATTTGCTGTGATGGTTCAAGGCCATTAATCATTGTTAAGATTATTTTTAAAAGAACCACCAAAAATATGTTTTTCATTATATTCTTCACCCTACCTGTGTTTGTGAATAAAAAAAGAAAAGGTCGAACTAGAAGACCAACCTACAGTCTTTAACTTTTGAGCATGTGGGATGATTATACTCCCACCAGCCTAGCCCATCCGCCAATCCCAACAATACCTTATTGCAAAATGAAGAAGTGTCCCTCATCCTGCCCAACGACCCTCAGTCCCAAACCTAACGACCTTGCTAGGAGCTCCCCTATCCTAGCATTCCCTGTCACTGTGCTCTTCCTCGCCTGCCAGTTCCCCTGCCATCCTCCTCCCCTGCCATTTGAGAAGGAGTACAGGAACGGGCAGTACATAAAGGCAGGTCATGTTAGCAGTGCAGGGTAGGTAAGAGGAGACCATTCCAGCAGGAGAAAGGCAAGGTCCATTGAGTCTCATGCCAACTCCTCAGCTGGACGTCCCTTCCATTTCCTTAGGGAAAGCTCCACTGGAGCAGACTAGAGAATGAGAACTTTTTTCTCGAGTTATAATGCCAGCCCATGGAATCCTATAGCAGGGATGTAGTTCTATATTAAACAGTCAATTGGTTTAAAAATTCTACAAAAGGGGTATCATTCTCATTCTCTATAGAATTATATAGGGTTTTAGAGTAAGGTCTACTGAAACCTATTGGTTTCATTCATATTTCTATAGGGGTTTTTCCATAAAGGATAGCAAGAAGCCTTCTTCACTTCATGTCATCGCAGCTGTTAGCTAGCCCCCAGTCCTTTAGGAAATCAGCCAATTTCTGGAGGAACCAGCTAGTTTGCTAAGAGTGAATGTCTACAGGCCCAAACTTATAAATACATAAGTACCTGAGGAAAGTTAATCGTGTGATTAAGTATTTTCAGGATTGGGCACTACCAGAGAATTTGAAATTGTTAATTTACCTACAAATATTGACCAGCAATACTTAGTGATGTATGCCGGGATCCATGAGACCTGCCTAATCACCAACAAATGGGATCTGCTGCAAAAAGATCCAGCCAGGCAAGCTGATGGTTTTTGTGGGATGCTTTAACACGTTCCTCAATTTTTTGGTAGATTCTGACAGGTCGCGAGAGTGACACTCTCTGTTTACTTAAAACTTGTTGGTTTGTGTTAGTTCTTTTCATTTCCCCACTTTTCTCCGTCTGCTTCTGTGCCATCAGGCGTCTGCCAGGATTGCCAATATCCAAAGCGAATTCAAAGGCAGAAGATACCCTGATGGGGTGTATTTTAGGTGAGAAAATCAAGGGTCCTTACTTGTACTGTCAAGAATGTAAATGAAACTAAGCAGTTGAGCAAAGGAAAGATATAGCAATGCCTTCCATTTCTGTCCTTC